>NC_056626.2:251692892-252017892 GCF_002870075.4 Lactuca sativa
CCTTAACTAGTTGCGAATACCATTACATATCACTAAGACCAGATAATTCATCGAATCAAAGGTCCTACCCTACAACTGTTAGACTCAGACAAGATCTGTGAAATAGATCTATACCTAACCTTCTGAAATTATTTAGTCCCTGCAATACGTAACTTAACATATTCGTTTACTAGTTAGTTAGAGATAACTAGAACTCCTAAAATTTCAAAGCAAGCAACATTCGAGCATTGAGTACACATAAACAAGCATATCCTAATCAAGCCATCTTATCACTGTCTAATCTGTACTAGCATGCAATCCATAAAGTTGATACACATATAACAGGCACATAAGACATCCTTCCTAGATTCTTAGCCCTAACCTAGCATGTAGTTCTCATAAGCATATCATAACATAAACTTGTATGGGTAATTTGGGATTACTTACTTGAGCCCGGCTGATTGCATGCACCACACCCTTTTTACTTTTAAAAATTCTTTTCTCTTTTCAAAGTTTCTTTTATAAAAATGATTTTATTTTGAAAATTTCCATACCAATTCCTTAGTTTGAGTTTAGACACGCTTGAGAGTGTGCCCGAATCCCTCAAACCAAGACTTTGATACCAACTTGAAACATGCCCAAAAATATGGTCAAAAAATTTCGTTGTTATTTATAATAAAACCATAGTATTCCAAATCATCTCATAAAAACCTAAGTGATAATATCTCAAACATCATGTCAAAACATTGTTTCAAAATCACATGTCCAAATATCAAAGTAAATCATCCCAGGCTAAACGTTGTGGTGTGTACAATGCAGCCATCCCGAGCTCTTCCCCTTACTAGGGGAAGTACCTGAAACCAAAACTGAAAACTATAAGCATGAATCTTAGTGAGTCCCCTTAACTAACACATACCATACGAATAATCACATAATCACATAAACTGGCCCCCCACCCCTTCCTTGGGCCCCACTTAGCATCGGACAAAGTCTGGCACCAGGCCCCGTATGGCATCGAGCCCCGCTCGGTATACAAATTTGTTTCCACCAGGCCCTGCCTATCTCTGGGTCCCGCCCGCTATGCACCTACAAACAATAACATGTAATCATGCTAGTACATAAAAAAAATCGTACACAACACTATACTTCTAGTCTTAAGGCCTTGCCTGTCATGGGCCCTGCCCCTACGCTGCTAATGGTGAGATATGGAACCCCATCCACACCTAGCTAGTGATGAGATACGGAACCTCATCCACACTCATGTCCTAAACATGCACATACAAGTATCACATAGATGAAAAGTATAAATAAATATGCATTCCTTCATTGGGTACCATCCGGAATCGAACTGTTGTTCGGAAACATACATATAAACCTTCCTCAGGCCCTGCCCGACATCAGACCGAATTTTGGAAGCATAAAAACATTCCCTGGGCTTACCCCGGTATCGGACCATAGTCCGGAAACATACAAACAGACACATACAAGAATCACGAAGACATCAAGCATACAAGTATTCCTTGGGCTTGCCCCGATTCAGACCTTAGTCTGGAACATACTAACATACATAAACGGGTCGACATTGGTGCCTTTGAACCGTTTCTATAGGAGAACACTCACCTCACAAGCTGACTGCAAAATCCTGTGATAAATCTTTCGCTACTAGCATCCAGATCCCCGAACTGCCGATCTCTCGAATCTCCGAGCTACTAATCATCATACAATTTAGATAAGTCCAGGATTCTTATAACTTAACCATAAGTACTCACTGGGGTAGAAGAACATTCCACCCCTCACATACTCTTGTCCAAATATGGACTTTATTCATCCCTTTTAAACCCTTTCCATACTTCATAACCCTCCGGGGTCATTCTTGGTCTAAGTTAAAGTCAAGGTCAAATTCAACGCCCAGTCAAAGTCAAAGTCAACAATCCAAGTTGACTCAACTTGACGAGTCATCCCCCTGACTCGCCAAGTTCCCTTGCTACTCGTAGTCGTTATAAAGCGAGTCAACTCGTTCAGTCCCTCCTCGGAATCGTCGCGTTCTACCTAGTACAGAATCAGGACAAATCGACTCAACTCGCCGAGTTCCCATATGGACTCGATGAGTTCTTCAGTATTTTTGGGCCATCTTAATGGATTAATCCCTTACTCTTCAAATCTGAGCTCATACTCTTCAGATATGAGCTTCACCCCCATTATGGCCGCTATCTCGGTGCGGAACGCACTCAGTCTCTCATCCAAAAGCTCTAATATGCCCTCCTTGATCGTACCGAAGATCACAGGAGTCTGGTTTAATATACTGTGCATAATCTCAGAAGAGATGAACTCCCTCATCTGGTTATTCAGGTGTCCGGCTCCAAAGCCCGAGCCTGATCCCTCACCAGCGCTAGAAGTGCCCATTGGTCTAGTGTGTAGTGTCACCATACTGAAAAACACACCATAACAAACATCAGAATACTCATCTTATCTCAATGGATCACATATACTACAAGTTTCCTGGCTTCAACTCAGCCTTCCTAGATTCGAGTACGGATCCTCTGCGTTTAGTAGTACGGGCCCATTCTACCTTCCAATCTATCCGTACATTCCTAAAGAACTGCCCTGACTCCACCAAGTCCCTTCTACTACTACTTTTGTTCTCACGCTAATCTCATCCTAGGCTTGCACTAGAGTAATCACCAACCCACTCTCCGCCATTAGCTGCATAAGAAGTCCCTATAATCTCCCCTAACTAGTTGCGAATACCATTACATATGACTAAGACCAGATAATTCATCGAATCAAAGGTCCTACCATACAATGTTAGACTCAGACAAGATCCGTGAAATAGATCTAAACTGTGACAACCCGATATTTCAACTCTATGTAATGACCTAAAAAGTCAGGTATTGTAACCACTTTTGAGATAATGAAATTAACTTCGAAAATAAAATGTCCAAAAAGTTTCAATTTAATTATCTACTATGTTTGATGTCATTAAACCGTGATCGTACGTAAAAAGAACGCCCAAATCCGACTTCGTATATTGAAGTTATGATTTTTCCAAGTTCGGCTTACCGACAGACAGCTAAAAACTCGAATCGGAGATCGAGCGACCGTTGGCCGGAATGACCTAAACGAGAATCGAAGGTCTCGACAATGGTATTTCAGCGGTAAAAAGTCTGGCAAAAACAGACGTCAGATAAAGAAGTTATGAATTTCTAAAGAAATTTTCTTAAACGCAACATTTTAAAAATAAATAATAAAGATAATTTCAAAATTTGCCGACGAAATCTAAACGAAAGTTGTAGAGCGTAGTCTCACCTACGCGTGGATATAAAGAACGTCGAAAACGGAGTTCGTATGAAGAAGATATGAATTTTTGAAGTTTGCTAAATAATTAATATATAAATTTAATTCAAAAATCGGTATTATCCGAAGGGTGAGTCACCGGGTCCATCCGAGTTACGCCCGGCGTACCCTCATACGCCCAGCGTACTCAAGGACTAGGCTCCGGTTCGTCCACGTCGCCCCTATGCGAGGCTATGCCCCGTCCCGTCTGAAGCCGAGGCAGTCGAGGACTCGGTCACACATGACGCACGAGTACGCCCCGCGTAACCTCGCATGCCCAGCATATCGAGGCCTCTCAGGCCCTATAAAAGGGATGCGAGGGTTCCGGGGAAACTTGCACATTTTCTCTCATTTTTCTTGCGTTTTGCCTCGTTTTCCGTGCCCGTGCTAACCCGAAGCCCCGATCACTTTGCTTAAGTCCCGAAGGTCGTTTGTGCTCCCGAGATTCCCGAGAATCCCGAGAAAATCCGCTTTCCCGAGAAGAATTTCTGCCCGGTTTTTCATCACGCTTTTTCCGATCTTTCAAGTGAGTTCATACCCTTATAATCTATACTTTTGAATGTTTTATAAATAACTTTTATACGCTTTTAAGGGGGGAATACAAGTAAAACATACGATTATTATCGTGTGTTATATATAAAGTTTCGTTATACACTTTTTATCAACAGAATCATATGTGATTTATAACTTTTATAGGGAAACTTTCGTATGCAAAATATATCACGATAACATCATATTTTTGGAAATGAAAAATATGGTTATATATATATATATATATATATATATATATATATATATATATATATATATATATATATATATATATATTAAACACTCTGCTTATACTGTATCTATATGTGTTCATCTTGGTACTATATAAATTATAACTTATCATAACAAGTGAGCATTATTACTAGGGAGTACTATACAAACGAGACACACTTTTAGAAAACTATAATAGGTATAGTTTTACGAGGACATTACGAACTTTTACATACTAGAAACACTATTTCAAGAAGTTTACATTCACATACAAGAACTAATGACCATTTTCGCACGTAAATCTGTTTTATACTAAGTTTTGTGAGACATTAACTTCAAGTACGTTCGAGTACACATTTCAAGTCCTGTATTATATACTAGAATCCCTTGGAGGGGGAGCATGAGGTTTGTGTATAGATCTATACGGGCTTGACAACCCGCGCCCTGACTGTTAGGTACAGTCCACCATTTGGGGTGACAAACGTCAGAACATTCCAACGCCTGAAGAACGTTGTGTATAGGCATTTCTAGTCAATAGCATGGTTATAAAACTCACATGGAGTATTAAAAACACATTGATTTACGGTGTTTTTCAGAAGTATTGGAAATTTTATACGTAAATACATTTTCTAGAAACAAACATTGGTCTTGAAAGAAGGCTACATTTATGTTAATAGAAAATATAGGATTTTCTAGGAACAAACAAACAAGAACAAAACATTTCATTTCATACAAACATTTTCATTTAATACTTATGAAACTCACCAGCTTAAATGCTGATCTACTCTTTCAAAACTACTTGTATGTCCCAGGGATTCAGTAATTACAGGTAACAAACCGCTTTTGAAGAAAGGTCGCTGCGGCGCCAGTTTAAATTCATATTTTGACATCATATTGTAATTGATTTTGAACATGTACCTTTTGACAATGTAAACTTTCAATTATATATATGATGGTTGTATTGCTTTCTTTACTATGTATTCATTTGTTACGTTACCAAATGAAGTCATTCGCCCCTGAACGTTTCCGCCATTCCGGTTTGGGGGTGTGACAGATTGGTATCAGAGCAATGTTTATAGTGAACTAAGTATATCGAACCACATAAGATATACAAACTATAAATGCTTAAGGGACTAATACTCTCTAACAAAACGATTTTTGTTTTACGCATAAGCCGCGTTTCGTTTAACTTAAAATGTTAGTTCATTTAAGTACAAATACATGCATACAACAAATTATTTTCATGATTATTAACTATACAACAAGTATTTAGACAAGTTGGACACTACGATTAAGACTCGATATATGTAATCAGATTTGGGACAAATATAGCGTGATCAACTATATTTGCCCGAGATCGGACCAATGTATATCAAGGAACGCTTGTAGTGAGCAACAAGTCAAAACTTACCAAAAACATCACGAGGATCAAACACAGGAATTTAAATACTATAGGAGTATTTGCTACATAAACTAGTTAACTTACATGTTTAGTCTTACATGTTCCGACTTTATTCAATTCTTATAACCCTATTCTCGTACAGTCAAATGGCTGGATTTCATCACCCCGGCGACCCCTACTATCCCAACCAAGGCAACGGAGGATGGATCGAAGATGATCGTGAGGAGGACGAAGAACCCATAGAATTGGATGAAGAGGATGACTCTGGTACTGACTCAGAGCCGAAAGTGATCAACCCACCACCTGCACAACCTCCTGCCTTCGTAAGGAACTTTCAAGGACCGACTCCCGTTTGGGGAAGTCACCTCCACCATTGGAGCCAACAACAAAGTCTACGCCCTCCCTATGGCATGTGCCAAGACTTCTACGATGTCCGCGGCGGAGGTTCAGCCGATCGGGCACTCCCAGTCATGGTGGGCAAACTCGCCAACCATTCCTACCAATCCGGAGTTCAAGCTAGCCGGATTCAGGAAGTCAATGTGGAAGTACAGGTTCACACTTCTGACATCCGTAGGCTGGACAGAGCTCAGGACAATGCCCAACTCCAAACCGAGGCATTACGGGCGCAAATGATTGCAGCCCTCGCCGAATTAAGGGAACAACAGGCCGCTTTCGATAGGCATCTTATGGAAGCAAAGCAATCGGATGCGGAATCAAGCTCCAAGCGCAACCTACGTCGCAAGTAGTGCTTGCCAAAATCCCAAATTTTGTTGTAAGTTAGGACCTCGGCTAAAAGTTTTTATTTTTCTTAAACTTTGTAACCGGAGACCCTTTTAGGGGTCAAATATTCGTGATAGTTGTATCAACTATTATATTAATATAATTGGCACGCTATTATTACTACTTTTAGTATTTCGTTCAATCCTTTAAAATATTATGGAGGAACCATACGCTTGTTTCATATATTCGGATTTACGAATAACTTTCATCCTTCTATCTTTAAAACTCATACTATCATCTGTTGTTGAACTGTAACGATTTAGTTCATGAGACACATACATTTTCTATGCTATGGAATTCTTATCTTTATCTTTTCAACCTATAGTTGAAGGATGCCTCCACGTAGAAACCTGAGACGAAACAACGGTGAGGAAGCACCGATACCACCACCGCCTCCACCACCTCAATTTGATGCTGCCATGTTCCAAGCAGCAGTCATCGCAGCTGTAGCGGCTGCCATGTCACAACTCAATACCCCTGTTGCTACTGGCTCGGGAATTGGCACGTTTCCTTCCAACCATGGCGAGAGTCATGGACAACCCCGAGAGTGCACCTATAAAGACTTTACGAATGCCAAACTCCGAATGTTTAATGGGACTGGTGGTGTGATGATTTTGAGGCAGTGGATTGAAAGGACAGAGTCAGTCTTCGAGTCAGGATTCCATGCACACATCGTCGATACGAGTCAGGATGGACATCAAGAACATTCCAGAAGTACGCGACTTTCCCGATATCTTTCCAGAAGAACTATCGGGATTACCGCCACAAAGCCAAGTCGAGTTCAGAATCGACTTAGTTCCAGGGGCTACCCCAGTAGCGAAATCGCCTTATCGTCTGGCACCAGCAGAGATGCAAGAAATTTCCAGTCAGCTTAACGAACTCCATCAAAAAGGATTCATCAGACCGAGTTTCTCTCCATGGGGAGCACCAGTCTTGTTCGTAAAGAAGAAAGACGGATCGTTCCGTATGTACATTGACTACAGAGAACTGAACAAACTTACTGTCAAAAATCGTTATCCTCTACCCCGCATTGACGACCTATTTGATCAACTTCAGGGAGCAAACTATTTCTCGAAGATAGAACTACGATCCGGATATCACCAATTATGAGTACTAGAGGAGGATATTCCCAAGACAGCTTTCCGAACCCGTTACGGACACTATGAGTTTGTAGTGATGCCGTTCGGATTAACCAGCGCACCAGCAGTATTCACGGACCTAATGAATAGGGTGTGCCGTCCTTACTTAGATCAATGTGTCATCGTCTTCATCGATGATATACTCATCTACTCCCGAAGTAAGGAAGAGCACAGTCAACACCTACGAAAAGTCTTAGAAACACTGCGATCGGAGAAACTCTATGCGAAGTTCTCTAAATGCAAATTTTGGATTCGAAGAGTCGAATTTTTTGGCCACGTTGTTAGCGAGAAGGGGATACACGTGGACCCCTCCAAAATTAAGGCCATTGAGAATTGGTCGGCACCAAAGACACCTACAGAGATTCGTCAATTTCTAGGTCTCGCTGGCTACTATAGCAGATTCATAAAGAACTTCTCTAGCATTGCGAAACCTCTTACTACATTAACCTAGAAAGGCGTGGCCTTTGACTGGGAAGCGAAACAAGAGAAGGCGTTCCAAACACTGAAACAGGCCTTGTGCACCGCACCGATACTATCCCTCCCCGAAGGGATAGAAGATTTCGTAGTGTATTGCGATGCATCAAACCAAGGACTTGGTTGTGTTCTTATGCAGAGAGGGAAGGTTATTGCTTATGCCTCCCGACAGCTTAAGACATACGAAGTGAACTATACGACACACGATCTTGAGTTAGGAGCAGTAGTATTTGCTCTGAAGATCTGGAGACACTACTTATACGGAACAAAGAGTACTATTTTCACCGATCACAAGATCCTTCAACACATTTTTGATCAGAAGGAACTTAACATGCGACAACGACGATGGGTTGAGTTACTCAATGACTACGAATGTGAATTTCGTTATCATCCTGGCAAGGCCAACGTGGTAGCTGATGCCCTCAGTCGAAAAGAATACACTAATCGGAGAGTCAAATCTCTGACTATGACTATCCATTCCCACTAATCCACACAAATTAAGGAGGCACAACTGGAAGCTTTACAACCTGAAAATGTAGCGGGTGAATCCCTGAGAGGAATGGAAAAGAATCTAGAAATCAAGGGAGGCGGAGCATATTATCTCATGGACCGAATCTGGACACCGAAACATGGTGGTTTCATAGACGTAGTCATGGCCGAAGCACACAACACGAGATATTCTGTTCACCCAGGTACAGATAAAATGTATCTAGATCTTAAGAAACTGTACTGGTGGCCTAACATGAAAGCAGAAATTGCTACCTTCGTAAGTAAATGCCTTACTTGCGCTAAGGTTAAGGTCGAGTATCAGAAACCGTCAGGATTACTACAACAACCGGAGATACCAGAATGGAAATGGGAACGGATTACTATGGACTTCATAACCAAGTTGCCTAAGATGACGGGTGGACTCGATACCATATGGGTCATCGTCGACAGATTGACCAAATCCGCGCATTTCCTACCAATCAAGGAGACTGACAAGATGGAAAAGCTTACAAGAACTTACATAAGGGAAATAGTGCGACTGCATGGTGTTCCGATATCCATTATCTCCGATAGAGATAGTAGATTCACTTCAAGATTCTGGCAGTCACTACAAAGTTCCCTAGGGACTAGGCTAGACATGAGTACAGCCTACCACCCACAAACAAACGGGCAAAGTGAGAGAACGATACAAACTTTGGAAGATATGCTGAGAGCCTGTGTGATTGACTTTGGAAAGGCATGGGATATCCATTTACCCTTGTCGAATTTTCATACAACAATAGTTAGCATACAAGCATAAAGGCTGCTCAGTTTGAAGCCCTCTATGGTCGAAAGTGCAGGTCCCTCTGTGCTGGACTGAAGTTGGCGACACCCAGTTAGCTAAAGGACGAGTTCCTGAAAGCACTCTCACTGGTCCGGAAATCATACGAGAAACGACAGAGAAGATCGTTCAAATTCATGAACGATTGAAAGCCTCTAGAGACCGACAGAAAAGCTACGCTGACCAAAGGGGAAACCTTTGGAATTCCAGGTAGGAGACCACGTTTTATTGAAGGTCTCACCGTGAAAGGGTTTAATATGCTTTGGAAAGTGTGGGAAACTAAATCCAAGATACGTACGGCCTTTCTAGATTCTTGCCAGAATCGGCCCTGTGGCTTACAAGCTTAATCTACCGCATGAACTTAGTAACGTACATCCAACCTTCCATGTCTCGAATTTGAAAAAGTGTCTGTCCGATGAGACTCTTGTTATTCCACTCGACGAGATCGAGATCAACGAGAGCCTCAGCTTTGTGGAAGAACCGGTAGAAATCATGGACCGAGAGGTCAAACAAACGAAATAAAGTCGCATACCCATTGTGAAGGTTCGCTGGAACGCCAAGCGAAGACCTGAATTCACATGGGAACGCAAAGACTAGATGAAACAAAATTACCCTCATCTTTTTCTCTGATTCACTAGTATCTTTACTACTTTAAAATTTCGAAACGAAATTCCCTCTAACGGGGGGATGATGTGACAACCCGATATTTCAACTCTATGTAATGACCTAAAAAGTAAAGTATTGTAACCAGTTTTGAGAAAATGAAATTAACTTCAAAAATAAAATGTCCAAAAAGTTTCTATTTAATTACCTATTATGTTTGATGTCATTAAACCGTGATCGTATGTAAAAAGAACGCCCAAATCCGACTTCGTATATTGAAGTTATGATTTTTCCAAGTTAGGCTTAGCGACAGACAGCTAAAAACTCGAATCGGAGATCGAGCGACCGTTGGCCGGAATGACCTAAACGAGAATCGAAGGTCTCGACAATGGTATTTCAGCGGTAAAAAGTCTGCCAAAAACAGACGTCAGATAAAGAAGTTATGAATTTCTAACGAAATTTTCTTAAACGCAACATTTTAAAAATAAATAATAAAAATAATTTCAAAATTTGCCGACGAAGGTTGTAGAGCGTAGTCTCACCTACGCGTGGGTATAAATAACGTCAAAATTGGAGTTCGTATGAAGGAGATATGAATTTTTGAAGTTTGCTAAAAATAATTAATATATAAATTTAATTCAAAAATCGGTATTATCCGAAGGGTGAGTCACCGGGTCCATCCGAGTTACGCCCGGCGTACCCTTGTACGCCCAGCATACTCAAGGACTAGGCTCCGGTTCCTCCACGTCGCCCCTATGCGACGCTATGCCCCGTCCCGTCCGAAGCCGAGGCAGTCGAGGACTCGGTCATGCATGACGCACGAGTACGCCCCGCGTAACCTCGTACGCCCAGTGTACCAAGGCCTCTCAGGCCCTATAAAAGGGATGCGAGGGTTCCGGGGAAACTTGCTCATTTTCTCTCATTTTTCTTGCGTTTTGCCTCGTTTTCCGTGCCCGTGCTAACCCGAAGCCCCGATCACTTTGCTCAAGTCCCGAAGGTCGTTTGTGCTCCCGAGATTCCTGAGAATCCCGAGAAAATCCGCTTTCCCGAGAAGAATTTCCGCCCGGTTTTTCATCACGCTTTTTCCGATCTTGCAAGTGAGTTCATACCCTTATAATCTATACTTTTGAATGTTTTATAAATAACTTTTATATGCTTTTAAGGGGGGAATACAAGTAAAACATACGATTATTATCGTGTGTTATATATAAAGTTTTGTTATACACTTTTTATCAACGGAATCATATGTGATTTATAACTATTATAGGGAAACTTTCGTATGCAAAATATATCACGATAACATCATATTTTTGGAAATGAAAAATATGGTTATATATATATATATATATATATATATATATATATATATATATATATATATATATATATAGATTAAACACTCTGCTTATACTGTATCTATATGTGTTCATCTTGGTACTATATAAATTATAACTTATCATAACAAGTGAGCATTATTACTAGGGAGTACCATACAAATGAGACACACTTTTAGAAAACTATAATATGTATAGTTTTACGAGGACATTACGAACTTTTACATACTAGAAACACTATTTCAAGAAGTTTACTTTCACATACAAGAACTAATGACCTTTTTCGCACGTAAATCTGTTTTATACTAAGTTTTATGAGACATTAACTTCAAGTACATTCGAGTACACATTTCAAGTCCTGTATTATATACCAGAATCCCTTGGAGGGGGAGCATGAGGTTTGTGTATAGATCTATACGGGCTTGACAACCCGCGCCCTGACTGTTAGCTACAGTCCACCATTTGGGGTGACAAACGTCAGAACATTCCAACGCCTGAAGAACGTTGTGTATAGGCATTTCTAGTCAATAGCAAGGTTATAAAACTCACATGGAGTATTAAAAACACATTGATTTACGGCGTTTTTCAAAAGTATTGGAAATTTTATACGTAAATACATTTTCTAGAAACAAACATTGGTCTTGAAAGAAGGCTACATTTATGTTAATAGAAAATATAGGATTTTCTAGGAACAAACAAACAAGAACAAAACATTTCATTTCATACAAACATTGTCATTTAATACTTATGAAACTCACCAGCTTAAATGCTGATCTACTCTTTCAAAACTACTTGTATGTCCCAGGGATTCAGTAATTACAGGTAACAAACCGCTTTTGAAGAAAGGTCGCTACGGCGCCCTGCATCGAACAAAGTTCGGCATCAATCCCCGCCTGGCATCAAGCCCCACCTCGCATCGAGCCCCGCTCGATATACAAATATGTCTCTATCAGGACCCGCCTGTCTCTGGACCCCGCCCGCTATGCACATATAAAAAATAACATGTAATCATGCTAGTACATAAAGAATCATACACAACACTATATCTTCTAGTCTTAAGGCCTTGCGTCTCATGGGCCCTGTCCCTACTCTACTAATGGTGAGATATGGAACCCCATCCACACCCAACTAGTGATGAGAACAGAACCTCGCCCACACTCATCTCCCTAACATGCACATACAAGTATCACAAAGACAACAAGTATAACTAAAAATGCATTCCTTCATCGGGTACCACCCGACATCGAACCGTAGTTCGGAAACATACATATAAACCTTCCTCGGGCCCCGCCAGGCATTGGACCGAAATCCTGAAGCATATAAACATTCCTCAGACTTACCCCAACATCAGACCGTAGTATGGAAACATTCAAACAATCATATACAAGAATCACGAAGACATCAAGCATACAAACATTCCTCGGGCTTGCCCCGGAATCGGACTTTAGTTCGGAACATACTAACATACATAAACAAGTCGGCATTGGTGCCTTCGCCCCGTTCCTACAGGATAAAACTCACCTCACAAGTTGACTGCCAAATCCCATGATAAATCTCTCGCTGCTAGTTGCCAGATCCCTGAACTGCCGATCTCTCGACTCCCCAAGCTACTGATCATCATACAATTAAGATAAGTCCAGGATTCTTATAACTTAACCATAAGTCCTTAGTGGGGTAGAAGACCATTCCACCCCTCACATACTCTTGTCCAAATATTGACTCTACTCAACCCTTTTGAACGCTTTCCATACTTCAGAACCCTCTGGGGTCAATCCTGGTCCAAGTCAAAGTCAAAGTCAAGGTCAAAGTGATAGTTAGTTTTGTTTACTTCTTTTTATAGTTTATTTTAGCATATTTCATTCATAATTTAGATAATTTCCATGCATATTTTCCCTTTTTGTTATTTTATGACTATTTCGGGTACTTTCGAATCTTGTGAGCATAATTGCAGGTTTTCGGGTCTAGCGGAGCGGGAGTGTTCGGGACGTATGGGAAGCGATGAGATTTGGTAGACAAAAATGATGTTAGGCTTGGTGATTGTGGAGATGATGCATGGAGCGAGCTTTATGGTTATTTGAAGGCTTGGAGAGAAATAAACATTTAAATTTGCAAGATGCGGGAGTATATTCAAGCATGCATAGATTATTAATCGGGCGAGTTTACGAGCTATGAATCATTTGGAGAAGCCAAATTGGGCTTAAATTGAAGAAAACTTGAAGAAAAATGGGCTAGGAGCTGATTGGACTCGCACTGGGCCAAGTGGGCTAAGCTATAGAGGCCCAAAACCTCAAAGATGCTACATTCAGGGACCACCCGCGCAACCCACCCGCGCAACAGCACGCGGGTCGCGCAACCTCCTGCAGGGGCAATTTCAGAAATCCATTTGGAAGGCTATTTGAGGAAGGTTGGTGCCCATCTTTTGGAGACTCTTAGACATCCGATTTTTGGAGATTCTCTCTGGAGTTTTGAAGACTTTTGAAGGCCAAGAACACTTGAAGAACATCATATTTTTACCTCTTGATTCTTGCTTAATGTTTGGTACAATTTTCTCTAACTTTGTTTCTTTGGGTTTAGCCATGCTTGGCTAAACTAATCTTGGTTGACTTTTGGTTAATCCTTTGAACTTTTGTTGAATGTTGAAGAATTCATGAACATGTTCTTAAATCTTTATGGGAATGTTTTGTGTTTTAACATCTTATCACTACTTGTATGTTTTAGTTCATGAGTTTAAATGTGTTTGTGGTGATTAGTTGGCTAATTTCTTGATTAAGTAAAGGATCCTCAAATTAGCAAGCAACAAATGATTTTTGTGTTGTTTTTGCTTCACACAATCATAAAAACATTTCCTCCAACATGGTGGTGAAGGCATTTGACCCCTCTTGGATTTGGTGACTTTTTGGTTCTTAATGCTAGTTGACTTTCACTAATTACATGCTATTTGGAATTAGTGACTTTGACTAAAGAAATTGTTATGAGCTTCTCTAGCCATTTCAACAATTAAGAAAAGTCTAGGTAATCTCAAGCTCCTTGGATTACTATAGCCAAATTAAGGATTTAAATCAAAGTATTGCACCATTGGATTCTAATGATATGTTCATCAAAAGTCAAAGTGAGGAAACTTTAAGTCAACCATCTCTCCCTTATTGATTTTACATCAAACTCTTATTTTTCTTGCATTTGTCTATTTAAATCATAGTTAATTCTAGTTTGTTTCAAGTATTTCAAAACACCAAAACCCCCCATTTTATTTTTATTGTCATTTTACAAGTACTTTTACAAAGAGATTTTTCATAGAGTTATAAATTGAACCAATCTCCGTGGATTCGATCCCTTTACCACTATACACTATTTTAGTGTGTAATATTTAGGGTTATTATTTGTGTTGGCCTCGACAACCACCAAATTTTTGGCGCCGTTGCCGGGGATTGGTTCTGATTTAATCAGTTTGTTTCTCTATGCCTAGATCTCATTGTGCAGGTACTCTAATTTAAAATCCAGAAATTAAAAAAAAAAAGAGTATGGTTCAGAAATGAATACTACTTGCACCGAAGACCAACTTTCTGAGCTAGCTCAGTTAGTTATGATGATTGAAAGTGACCAAAGTGTGCCACCCACACCTCTTCTTTGCGATTTTTGTGCCCAAAATGGACATCATTCCGACACGTGTCCATATTTACAAGGAGAATGGGAAGAAGTACAAGATAAGGGAAGCTACTACCGGTCAAACCAATGGAGTTATGATCAGCCTCAACATGATCAATGGTGGGACAACAACCAAGTTTGGGGAAATAACCATTACCAAAACCCATACCAAACATGGGGAAATAACCAATACCAACCAACTCCACTGTCCCAAGAACCCTATCCTTACCCTCCTCAACAAACTGAAACGCCAAGCATGTCCTTAGAGGACATTGTGAAAAGCATTGCCACTTCTATCCAAATTTTCCAGGAAACAACTCAAGCTAGCCTCAAAAGCTTAGAGCAACAAATAACACAAATTTCTCAATCATTGAGTATAGTGGAATCTCAACACAAATTACCATCTAAAGAGAGCCCATGTCATAACGCATGTTGCATTCCTTTGAAAGATGAGAAAACTTTTGATGCCCCAAGAGTGTTATATGAAGAAGAGGAAGAAGAAGTAGAAGTGGAAGAAGTTGTCAAAGAGGAAGAAGAAATTAAGAATGTTGTCAATGAAACTGTAAAGGAAGTAATAGGGGTTAACGAAAGAGAGGTTGAGTCACCCACTACCATTGAGAAACTAACTCCAGTGGTAGACCAACCACAAGAGCCACAAACGATAAATTTGTCGGACTCTTCAAAGGTTACCTATCCCAAGAAAGAAGACGCCCAACCGGTGACCTACTCAACCACCATGTCAAAGAGGGAAGAGTTAGTCACCTTACGGAACAAGTACGAGAGAGAATATGGTTGGATGATTTCTATTATCAAAGGTCTAAGTCCGGTATGGTTCTCCCGTAAAAAGAAAGTCAAATACAAGAAAAGAGTCCCAATGGAGGTGTGGAAATTAAAAAATGTAGACACGGGGCAAATTTGCAAGGTTAATGGACATCGATTGAAGCCATTCAATGAAGGTTTTGATTCAAATGTCCAAGATGTCATCCATTTGGATGCCCCAAAGTGTTAAAGTGAAGTTTGGAGGCGTCTCGCCAAAGACGTTAAAGAAGGGCATTTTTTGGAAAGCATTGTGTTTTCGTGTTTTTAATTTGAATAAATGAGTTTGGAAGATATTTTTGGGATTCAAAAGAGTTGTTTTTGAAGAAATCAAGAGTTTCTAGGTGTTTGGGGCCTTCCAAAGCAAGAACGGGTGAAAAACGAAGAAAAATGAAGCAAAAATGAAGATCAGGATCAGGGGGTTGCGCGACCCGCGTGCTGTTGTGCGGGTGGGTTGCGCGGCCAGGTGTGATGAAGCGACATTGGCCCAAGACTTAACTGCAAGGTCTGCGCGACCCGCGTGCCACACTGCGCGACCCGCGCACTGTGCTGGGCAATTTGGGCTATTTTTGGCTATTATTGGACCAAGTGTTGACCAAAGGTTTTAATGAGTTGACCTTTTGACTTTTATTGACCAACATTGACCGAAATTGACCCTTTTTGACCCTTTTTGACCCATAGATTAAAATGTTCAGCTTCCCTTCTTCCTCATTTAATCATCTTGATCTCCCACTCCATTCCTCTCATATAACCTTCCAGCAACCACCTCGCTGGAAAATTCAAGATTGTCGAAATTCTACCGGTCGTAATTTCACGAAATCACCACCACAGACATCTCCCGTCATCCAATCCTCCGATTTAGGTCATTTTTGCCTTTACCTTAAGCATTGAGGACAATGCTTGTTGTTAAGCTTGGGGTGGGGCATTTCATTTTCCTTTTATTTTTTCATGCATTTTTAATTAGGTTGCATAACATTTTAGTTTTAAGCTAATTTTCATTCATTTTTTAATTTTTTTTAAATCCAAAAAGATTTTTTTTTTTTTTCTTTTTCACCTTTTATATTTTTGCATAACATTTAGCTTAGGCATTAACATTCATGCATTTTTTGTTGTCTGTTTTATTCTCACCCCATGGATGCCATGGAATAGGTTCACAGTTATTGTATCATTATTGGTCCAGGATCTTGTTGTTATCTCACCCATCGAACGGGGACCATTAGCTGCAGTTTGGGATCTCATACTTGGGATCAGATGCTGGTAGCTTAAAGGGGTAAGTGATCATGGACAGGTAGTTTTCATGAAGAATTATGCATACAATACTAATGACTGTAGGATATACTATAGCAATGGATGTCTTAGCCTTGCGGTCACTACCGCCGAGAGGATCACACTCGATCATGTTTGAACCGTTAGGATGAAGCACTAGTGCTTGTCCCCGAGTAGAATCCATATCCGGTCTCTTTACATCACCATATCTTTTTGCGATTTTCTTAGGATTTTAGAGAAGTCTTTTAGTCCGCATGTGGACGTTTTCATTATTTTTGAAAAAAAAAATTCACAAATTTGAAAAGGAGCTTACATTATATCTTTATGCTCCACACATGGTCATTTTCTCGCTTAGACCATTCAAATTATATTACTACCCTTTCGGTTCCACTTACACACTTTAGGAACCAAATTTTGAGTCAAAGGGTTGTTATTACATTACCTTCAAGTATAACAAAAAAAAACAAAAAAACAAAAAAAACAAAAAAAAAAACAAAAAAAAACAAAAAAAAAAACAAAAAACAAAAAAAGGGGCAGGCAAATTCCCAGCTGCAGAAATCTGAGAAGGGTGGCCGGTTCAATTATTGAACTAAATCTTCCAACATTTTGGTCACCCGACGTTTGATATTCATTTATTTAGGAATGTTTTATTGTATATAGATCGAGTTGTTTTTCGCAAATTGGTGATGTTAGGGAGACTGTCGAGTCGGATACTACGGGAGGTTTGGGCCAACACCAAGTGAACCGATTCCTACAACGGTGCCCGAGCGATTAAACCTAGTTACACATGAGAGAAACCGGCAAACGTGAGATCAGAGTGTACACTTAAAGAAGAGCTCCACCCGAGCCCATCCAACTGCTTTCTCCCTACTACAAATATTCTTCATTGTATGCATGCTCCATTGAGGCTGCGACTGCTCATCCCTCCTTACTCACCTAAAGGAGTTATCCTGGCTGTGGTTTATGGTACCATTGTCATCGGATGAAAAATTCGTGACGTAATAGCAAGATCAATTCTGACCATGTTGACTAACGGTGATCAGGTTCTGCGGCTCTATCCATTCTTTTTATTTTCTCTAGGATAGTTCATCCCAAGTTCATTTTAGTCTTGTCTTACTTGAGGACAAGTAAGGTTTAAGCTTGGGGTGATTTGATAGTTAGTTTTGTTTACTTCTTTTTATAGTTTATTTTAGCATATTTCATTCATAATTTAGATAATTTCCATGCATATTTTCCCTTTTTGTTATTTTATGACTATTTCGGGTACTTTCGAATCTTGTGAGCATAATTGCAGGTTTTCGGGTCTAGCGGAGCGGGACTGTTCGGGACGTATGGGAAGCGATGAGATTTTGTAGACAAAAATGATGTTAGGCTTGGTGATTGTGGAGATGATGCATGGAGCGAGCTTGATGGTTATTTGAAGGCTTGGAGAGAAATAAACATTTAAATTTGCAAGATGCGGGAGTATATTCAAGCATGCATAGATTATTAATCGGGCGAGTTTACGAGCTATGAATCATTTGGAGAAGCCAAATTGGGCTTAAATTGAAGAAAAATTGAAGAAAAATGGGCTAGGAGCTGATTGGACTCGCACTGGGCCAAGTGGGCTAAGCTATAGAGGCCCAAAACCTCAAAGATGCTACATTCAGGGACCACCCGCGCAACAGCACGCGGGTCGCGCAACCTCCTGCAGGGGCAATTTCGGAAATCCATTTGGAAGGCTATTTGAGGAAGGTTGGTGCCCATCTTTTGGAGACTCTTAGACATCCGATTTTTGGAGATTCTCTCTGGAGTTTTGAAGACTTTTGAAGGCCAAGAACACTTGAAGAACATCATATTTTTACCTCTTGATTCTTGCTTAATGTTTGGTACAATTTTCTCTAACTTTGTTTCTTTGGGTTTAGCCATGCTTGGCTAAACTAATCTTGGTTGACTTTTGGTTAATCCTTTGAACTTTTGTTGAATGTTGAAGAATTCATGAACATGTTCTTAAATCTTTATGGGAATGTTTTGTGTTTTAACATCTTATCACTACTTGTATGTTTTAGTTCATGAGTTTAAATGTGTTTGTGGTGATTAGTTGGCTAATTTCTTGATTAAGTAAAGGATCCTCAAATTAGCAAGCAACAAATGATTTTTGTGTTGTTTTTGCTTCACACAATCATAAAAACATTTCCTCCAACATGGTGGTGAAGGCATTTGACCCTTCTTGGATTTGGTGACTTTTTGGTTCTTAATGCTAGTTGACTTTCACTAATTACATGCTATTTGGAATTAGTGACTTTGACTAAGGAAATTGTTATGAGCTTCTCTAGCCATTTCAACAATTAAGAAAAGTCTAGGTAATCTCAAGCTCCTTGGATTACTATAGCCAAATTAAGGATTTAAATCAAAGTATTGCACCATTGGATTCTAATGATATGTTCATCAAAAGTCAAAGTGAGGAAACTTTAAGTCAACCATCTCTCCCTTATTGATTTTACATCAAACTCTTATTTTTCTTGCATTTGTCTATTTAAATCATAGTTAATTCTAGTTTGTTTCAAGTATTTCAAAACACCAAAACCCCCCATTTTATTTTTATTGTCATTTTACAAGTACTTTTACAAAGAGATTTTTCATAGAGTTATAAATTGAACCAATCTCCGTGGATTCGATCCCTTTACCACTATACACTATTTTAGTGTGTAATATTTAGGGTTATTATTTGTGTTGGCCTCGACAACCACCAAATTTTTGGCGCCGTTGCCGGGGATTGGTTCTGATTTAATCAGTTTGTTTCTCTATGCCTAGATCTCATTGTGCAGGTACTCTAATTTAAAATCCAGAAATTAAAAAAAAAAAGAGTATGGTTCAGAAATGAATACTACTTGCACCGAAGACCAACTTTCTGAGCTAGCTCAGTTAGTTATGATGATTGAAAGTGACCAAAGTGTGCCACCCACACCTCTTCTTTGCGATTTTTGTGCCCAAAATGGACATCATTCCGACACGTGTCCATATTTACAAGGAGAATGGGAAGAAGTACAAGATAAGGGAAGCTACTACCGGTCAAACCAATGGAGTTATGATCAGCCTCAACATGATCAATGGTGGGACAACAACCAAGTTTGGGGAAATAACCATTACCAAAACCCATACCAAACATGGGGAAATAACCAATACCAACCAACTCCACTGTCCCAAGAACCCTATCCTTACCCTCCTCAACAAACTGAAACGCCAAGCATGTCCTTAGAGGACATTGTGAAAAGCATTGCCACTTCTATCCAAATTTTCCAGGAAACAACTCAAGCTAGCCTCAAAAGCTTAGAGCAACAAATAACACAAATTTCTCAATCATTGAGTATAGTGGAATCTCAACACAAATTACCATCTAAAGAGAGCCCATGTCATAACGCATGTTGCATTCCTTTGAAAGATGAGAAAACTTTTGATGCCCCAAGAGTGTTATATGAAGAAGAGGAAGAAGAAGTAGAAGTGGAAGAAGTTGTCAAAGAGGAAGAAGAAATTAAGAATGTTGTCAATGAAACTGTAAAGGAAGTAATAGGGGTTAACGAAAGAGAGGTTGAGTCACCCACTACCATTGAGAAACTAACTCCAGTGGTAGACCAACCACAAGAGCCACAAACGATAAATTTGTCGGACTCTTCAAAGGTTACCTATCCCAAGAAAGAAGACGCCCAACCGGTGACCTACTCAACCACCATGTCAAAGAGGGAAGAGTTAGTCACCTTACGGAACAAGTACGAGAGAGAATATGGTTGGATGATTTCTATTATCAAAGGTCTAAGTCCGGTATGGTTCTCCCGTAAAAAGAAAGTCAAATACAAGAAAAGAGTCCCAATGGAGGTGTGGAAATTAAAAAATGTAGACACGGGGCAAATTTGCAAGGTTAATGGACATCGATTGAAGCCATTCAATGAAGGTTTTGATTCAAATGTCCAAGATGTCGTCCATTTGGATGCCCCAAAGTGTTAAAGTGAAGTTTGGAGGCGTCTCGCCAAAGACGTTAAAGAAGGGCATTTTTTGGAAAGCATTGTGTTTTCGTGTTTTTAATTTGAATAAATGAGTTTGGAAGATATTTTTGGGATTCAAAAGAGTTGTTTTTGAAGAAATCAAGAGTTTCTAGGTGTTTGGGGCCTTCCAAAGCAAGAACGGGTGAAAAACGAAGAAAAATGAAGCAAAAATGAAGATCAGGATCAGGGGGTTGCGCGACCCGCGTGCTGTTGCGCGGGTGGGTTGCGCGGCCAGGTGTGATGAAGCGACATTGGCCCAAGACTTAACTGCAAGGTCTGCGCGACCCGCGTGCCACACTGCGCGACCCGCGCACTGTGCTGGGCAATTTGGGCTATTTTTGGCTATTATTGGACCAAGTGTTGACCAAAGGTTTTAATGAGTTGACCTTTTGACTTTTATTGACCAACATTGACCGAAATTGACCCTTTTTGACCCTTTTTGACCCATAGATTAAAATGTTCAGCTTCCCTTCTTCCTCATTTAATCATCTTGATCTCCCACTCCATTCCTCTCATATAACCTTCCAGCAACCACCTCGCTGGAAAATTCAAGATTGTCGAAATTCTACCGGTCGTAATTTCACGAAATCACCACCACAGACATCTCCCGTCATCCAATCCTCCGATTTAGGTCATTTTTGCCTTTACCTTAAGCATTGAGGACAATGCTTGTTGTTAAGCTTGGGGTGGGGCATTTCATTTTCCTTTTATTTTTTCATGCATTTTTAATTAGGTTGCATAACATTTTAGTTTTAAGCTAATTTTCATTCATTTTTTAATTTTTTTTAAATCCAAAAAGATTTTTTTTTTTTTTCTTTTTCACCTTTTATATTTTTGCATAACATTTAGCTTAGGCATTAACATTCATGCATTTTTTGTTGTCTGTTTTATTCTCACCCCATGGATGCCATGGAATAGGTTCACAGTTATTGTATCATTATTGGTCCAGGATCTTGTTGTTATCTCACCCATCGAACGGGGACCATTAGCTGCAGTTTGGGATCTCATACTTGGGATCAGATGTTGGTAGCTTAAAGGGGTAAGTGATCATGGACAGGTAGTTTTCATGAAGAATTATGCATACAATACTAATGACTGTAGGATATACTATAGCAATGGATGTCTTAGCCTTGCGGTCACTACCGCCGAGAGGATCACACTCGATCATGTTTGAACCGTTAGGATGAAGCACTAGTGCTTGTCCCCGAGTAGAATCCATATCCGGTCTCTTTACATCACCATATCTTTTTGCGATTTTCTTAGGATTTTAGAGAAGTCTTTTAGTCCGCATGTGGACGTTTTCATTATTTTTGAAAAAAAAAATTCACAAATTTGAAAAGGAGCTTACATTATATCTTTATGCTCCACACATGGTCATTTTCTCGCTTAGACCATTCAAATTATATTACTACCCTTTCGGTTCCACTTACACACTTTAGGAACCAAATTTTGAGTCAAAGGGTTGTTATTACATTACCTTCAAGTATAACAAAAAAAAAACAAAAAAACAAAAAAAACAAAAAAAAAACAAAAAAAAACAAAAAAAAAACAAAAAACAAAAAAAGGGGCAGGCAAATTCCCAGCTGCAGAAATCTGAGAAGGGTGGCCGGTTCAATTATTGAACTAAATCTTCCAACATTTTGGTCACCCGACGTTTGATATTCATTTATTTAGGAATGTTTTATTGTATATAGATCGAGTTGTTTTTCGCAAATTGGTGATGTTAGGGAGACTGTCGAGTCGGATACTACGGGAGGTTTGGGCCAACACCAAGTGAACCGATTCCTACAACGGTGCCCGAGCGATTAAACCTAGTTACACATGAGAGAAACCGGCAAACGTGAGATCAGAGTGTACACTTAAAGAAGAGCTCCACCCGAGCCCATCCAACTGCTTTCTCCCTACTACAAATATTCTTCATTGTATGCATGCTCCATTGAGGCTGCGACTGCTCATCCCTCCTTACTCACCTAAAGGAGTTATCCTGGCTGTGGTTTATGGTACCATTGTCATCGGATTAAAAATTCGTGACGTAATAGCAAGATCAATTCTGACCATGTTGACTAACGGTGATCAGGTTCTGCGGCTCTATCCATTCTTTTTATTTTCTCTAGGATAGTTCATCCCAAGTTCATTTTAGTCTTGTCTTACTTGAGGACAAGTAAGGTTTAAGCTTGGGGTGATTTGATAGTTAGTTTTGTTTACTTCTTTTTATAGTTTATTTTAGCATATTTCATTCATAATTTAGATAATTTCCATGCATATTTTCCCTTTTTGTTATTTTATGACTATTTCGGGTACTTTCGAATCTTGTGAGCATAATTGCAGGTTTTCGGGTCTAGCGGAGCGGGAGTGTTCGGGACGTATGGGAAGCGATGAGATTTTGTAGACAAAAATGATGTTAGGCTTGGTGATTGTGGAGATGATGCATGGAGCGAGCTTGATGGTTATTTGAAGGCTTGGAGAGAAATAAACATTTAAATTTGCAAGATGCGGGAGTATATTCAAGCATGCATAGATTATTAATCGGGCGAGTTTACGAGCTATGAATCATTTGGAGAAGCCAAATTGGGCTTAAATTGAAGAAAACTTGAAGAAAAATGGGCTAGGAGCTGATTGGGCTCGCACTGGGCCAAGTGGGCTAAGCTATAGAGGCCCAAAACCTCAAAGATGCTACATTCAGGGACCACCCGCGCAACAGCACGCGGGTCGCGCAACCTCCTGCAGGGGCAATTTCGGAAATCCATTTGGAAGGCTATTTGAGGAAGGTTGGTGCCCATCTTTTGGAGACTCTTAGACATCCGATTTTTGGAGATTCTCTCTGGAGTTTTGAAGACTTTTGAAGGCCAAGAACACTTGAAGAACATCATATTTTTACCTCTTGATTCTTGCTTAATGTTTGGTACAATTTTCTCTAACTTTGTTTCTTTGGGTTTAGCCATGCTTGGCTAAACTAATCTTGGTTGACTTTTGGTTAATCCTTTGAACTTTTGTTGAATGTTGAAGAATTCATGAACATGTTCTTAAATCTTTATGGGAATGTTTTGTGTTTTAACATCTTATCACTACTTGTATGTTTTAGTTCATGAGTTTAAATGTGTTTGTGGTGATTAGTTGGCTAATTTCTTGATTAAGTAAAGGATCCTCAAATTAGCAAGCAACAAATGATTTTTGTGTTGTTTTTGCTTCACACAATCATAAAAACATTTCCTCCAACATGGTGGTGAAGGCATTTGACCCCTCTTGGATTTGGTGACTTTTTGGTTCTTAATGCTAGTTGACTTTCACTAATTACATGCTATTTGGAATTAGTGACTTTGACTAAGGAAATTGTTATGAGCTTCTCTAGCCATTTCAACAATTAAGAAAAGTCTAGGTAATCTCAAGCTCCTTGGATTACTATAGCCAAATTAAGGATTTAAATCAAAGTATTGCACCATTGGATTCTAATGATATGTTCATCAAAAGTCAAAGTGAGGAAACTTTAAGTCAACCATCTCTCCCTTATTGATTTTACATCAAACTCTTATTTTTCTTGCATTTGTCTATTTAAATCATAGTTAATTCTAGTTTGTTTCAAGTATTTCAAAACACCAAAACCCCCCATTTTATTTTTATTGTCATTTTACAAGTACTTTTACAAAGAGATTTTTCATAGAGTTATAAATTGAACCAATCTCCGTGGATTCGATCCCTTTACCACTATACACTATTTTAGTGTGTAATATTTAGGGTTATTATTTGTGTTGGCCTCGACAACCACCACAAAGTCAACGCCTAGTCAAAGTCAATGTTAACACTCCAATTTGACTCAACTCTTCGAGTCATCCCCCTAACTCGCTGAGTTCCCTTGCTACTCGTAGTCGTTATAAAGCGAGTCAACTCATCGAGTCCTTCCTCGGACTCGTCGAGTTCTACCTGGGACAGAGTTAGGACAAATCGACTCAACTCATCGAGTTCCCCTATGGACTCAACGAGTTCCTCAGTCTTTTTGGGCCATCTTAATGGATTAAGCCCTTACACTTCAGTTCTGAGCTTCATACTTCACATACATACTGAAAATGTCCTTTTGAGGGTAAGGTTTCCAACTTTACCCGGTAATACCCTTACTTAATGGTTTAGCTCAAACCCAAACTATTTAGGACCTATATCTTGGTCCACAAGCCATCAACCCTCCAAGCTAAAGCATACGAACTGAGATCTGGACCCTATACACTACATAACACGTAAAGTTTCCACCTTTCTCTCCATGCATGGCCTTTTGGAGCTTAAAAAGGCCAAAATGTCACCCTATAGCTCGCATGGGGCTTCAACGGCCATAAAGATATCTAAGAAGCTATTACGCATGTTTGAGACTTGATTACCAAAAAGTGATAAGAATGAAATGGAGTCTCTGGATCTACTAGCTTCTTATTGAATTCCCAAGCGTCTCCTTCCTTCACAAGCTTCTAAACACACCAAGATTCTCTCAAGGATGGATCACAACACTCAAACTAGCATTAGGGTTTCTGGATTCAGGGTTTGGACAATGGAGGCTGGAAACCCTAGAGTTTAGGATGTATAAATAGGGTGTAAAATCCCAGATTTACGGTTTTCCAAACCCAGTCCAACTCGTCGAGTTAGTCTTCCAAAAACATGCGGAACAACCTTCCTCATTGTCGAGTTCTCACCTTGGAGCTCGACGAGTTGCCTTCTTGTTTGGGGATTTTCTTTCCTCATTTGGCCTTCTGGTTTTCGGGTGTTACATTTATACAGAAGGAAACTTGAGGAGTAGTTTACAAGGTGCATGAAACCAGAAATTTGAAGAACTACTCAATGTTTTTACAAGTAAAACACTGTTACAGATCTGGTACACTTACGGGTATTATTACGAAAGCTAGAATATGTAAGGTAAACTCAAAGAGCGATATCAACTATGTATCTGATATATTATGATGGTGGATAACAGCTTGGATCATACTTAGAAATATTCCTCAAGTTTTTGAAGAAGTCAAGTGAAGACAACTTTCACGACTCAACATAGGGGGGAGGTATTGTTAGGTCTTGTGTTTGAGTCTCTATGCGAAAGGTTTCAGTATGTTGTATTTTTAATTGTTCAACTTGTAAATGCAAAAGAAAGTTTTGTTTCGTAGTTTGTTATTAGGCTTTGCAATGTTGTTTACTTAGCTAAATTAACAACATGTCTTAGCTTAGGTCTCGTAACCTAATTGGTTATCTCCTAACCGAGTCCCTTGTTTTATATTATATGTAAGGGATGGAAGTTAGGTAGAAAGTATCTTTTGAAAGGTTCTTACGTCATTTTGTAATTGAGTTTCTTACTCTCTAATTGAAAAATCAGATCATATCTACTTGCTTGTGTTCATTAAAATTCTTTTATTCAAACATGATTTATGTCTTCTAGAATCTAATCAATCCAACAATTATATTGTGTATCTTTGGTTATACATAGTCAAATAAGGTTATGGTTTCCTTTCGTTTCACTTTTGATGAACCATCACCCTTTAAGGCTTCAAGTTCTCTGATTACTTAGGTTGGATCTTCTAGTCTTGATGATGACCCTGAGACTAATCACCCTGTTTTGACGAACCGGTTTGTGGATGAATTCCTTCCTTCCCATCTTCTAAACATGTTGTAGAGGATATGGTTGAAACTTCACCTATCCAAACCGACTCAGATAATCTGATTCCAATCAGGAAGGATTCAAATCAAGGTGGAGATAATGTTAAAGAACTTGTGTGAGTTAATAACCACCGACAGAGTCAAAGCATTCGAAATTTGCTTGGGAGGTGTGGTGATTACCTGTACGCAAACACGAAATTTGATGAAAAGCTTGATAATGCATTACGAGTTGTTCAAGATGATCCTTATGAAATTTGCCTGAGTTAATAACCACTTGCCGACTAATTATAGTGGGATCATGGTTTTGGTTTTTTTGTCAGACCCAATCGCTATTCGGTTGCAACTTCAAGGGTGTTTGGATAGAGAAAAAAGAGGGTGCTTATTGCTTATTTCTTATTCCCACCACAATAAGCTAAGTTTAAGTGTTTGGATAGAAATCCTTAAAAATCAGCTTATTGTGCTAAGAATAAGCTAAATAAGATGATTTTAATAAGCATTCCCCCCTTTGTTTATTGTTTATTGTTTATTCCCACCACAAACACTTTTGCAAAAATTATTTATTCTCACTGCAATAAGCTAATAAACAATAAAATAATAAGTTATAAGCTAATTTATCTATAACACTTTTCCAAAATTTCAGTTTATTGGTCACTTGACTGTTGCCTGGAGTAGCCGAGAAGTAGCAATTTGCTTGTTTAATTTTAGGGTTGTTTTCATTAAAGTGACGCATTTTGCTCATTTAATTTTAGGGGTAGGTTTTTTTTAAGGTTAATTTAATTATTTTTCTTGTTTTTGACACCTTTGACTGTGGATATACAAGATATCATCTCTTCTATGGATCGACGTACACAACCAATTAATTTGTAAAACCAGGTTAAATTTTTTCTGTCTAAGTTATTGTTGTACTTGTATTTTCATATTGTTTGTTTATTTAGACATTATTGCCTTAGTATTTCCGCATCCTATTTGGTCTTATAGGTTGTTAGGTTGACTCATTTTCTAGGTATCAAAATTTTGGCATTTCGAGTGGTGTATTCTTATTAATCAAAATTTTTTGTAGTTTATTCTATCATTGGGATATATTTTCCCCAACATATTTAGTAGGCTTTAGTTATTCCATCAACGCATTCATCTTTATCTGCCATTTATCATCATTTTTATTGTTTAGTAATGGATCAACATTCAACAAGTACATATATGAATCGATAAATGAGGGGATGCACAATGAAGAGGAAGAGATTGGACGAGCATAGTTGTCATTGATGCCCCCCCCCCCCCCCCCCTCACACACACACAAACAAAACTTGTGTAATAAATAATGGGTTATACCAAGTAAGAGCATCCACGATACAATTAGTATAAGAGTTGAATAAGAATAAGAGTTGAATGAAGTGTGGGTGATGACATAGAATAGAGTTGAATGTAGGAGTTGAATTATTAAGTAGAAGAAATTAAATAGAGATTGGGATTGAATAGGTGGTTGTTGGTGGTGTTGTATAGATGTTTAATGAATGATGTGGAGTTCAATAATAAATGACTTTGAGGTAAAACCATTGACTTGCGTGATATTTTAAGCCCGAATCCAAGCTGATCAGTCTCGATCTATATATCCCTCTAGAAACGAAAACTAATATTAAGGGCATCTTCAACCTACACCCAAACTCTATTTCTTTCCCTATTTTTGTCACCATTCTTCTCCAACTCTACCCCATTTTCACCTCCATTTTTGGAGATATGAATAGTATTCCACCATATATGGGGGAATACTATTCATATCTTCAAAAATAGAGGTGAAGTTTGGTTGCCAATTTTAGTTTCTCTCATTTTTATTTTATACATTTCTAGTTTATTTTATCTATTAATTATAAGTTAAATACAATATTTAATATTTATAATATCATGTTATATACTAATTTGTATTAATTAATCATAAATATAGAATTTAATTAGTAGAGAGTTGTATTTGACAATATATATAAGTTGTAAAAATAGAATATTTTAGAAATATACTTTTTGGGTAAAAAATAAGGTATATAAAATGGAGTAGGATTAAAGATGAAACATTATTTATTCCATTTATGGAGAAAAAAATAGAGATAAATTAGAGATGATTTAAGATTTACTATAAGAGAATATTATTAGTTCCATCCCATTAAAAATCACATTTTTGTGAGAACCTCTTACTGTTTTGCAAGGAGCAAGTAATATTACTATATGAAACATGTCTGCTGGAGTGTTGGCAAGATAAAAACGAATAGAAGTCAAAACAGCAGAAGTGGTGTCGATTTAATGTAACAAATTAAACCAATATATTAGGGGAAGATAAAGAGGGAAAAATATATTAAATTATATATTTTATCCATTAAATATTCCTTAATTTTTCCATGTTTCTCTTTTCTTGAACCAGTCCAGAATCCAGAGTCCATGCCCGCCGTCCACCTTCACATATAACCCACCCACTTCGATTTCATCAAAACTATTCTTTCATTCATCTCCACAATTCAAGATGTTGATACACAGCGCATTGGTGGTAGCCCTCGCCGGAGTATTCCTCCTCCTCATTTTCTTCTTCCATCACCTATTCTGCAAACCAAAACCCCCGCAGCCTATCGCCGGAGACCCCGACATTCATCAGCGAGATAATCAAGTCAACACCAAAAGAAGATCAAGTTACTACGGCTCCCAACGTGGGATGTCCACAAAACCTCTGTTCAGTTGGTCAGACAACCCTTCGCTCATCACCGACGCCGTGGAAAACGGTTGGTCACGATTTGCATTTACTGAATACATCTCCTCCTCGTCCCTTCGGTCAAACCGGTTTCTACTCGGCTCCTGCGCTTCCGGCGGTGATGTCAGCGGCGAAGATCACGCGGAGGAGGTGGAAACCAGTTGGGAAGTTTGCCAAGAATCCGCTGATTTCATGCAAAAAGTTCGGCTTAATTCCGGAATAAAGAAAATCGCGACAACAACAACTACTTCAATGACAGCGGCTTCGGTGATTAAATCGGCGTTGCCTTTACCTGGTCCGGCGTTGGGGAATCCATCGCCATTCCCGCAAGAAGCGTACTTTGAAATTACTATTTTGTCCAACTACGATGATGATATCAACGGAAAGGGAAGGTTAAACACGGGAGAAGGGGAAAATATAAAACTAATTCAAGAGAATGAGGTAAATGACAAGGGCTTGCATGTCATTTTTGAAGATTCGAAGGGTCGAAATTGTACAAAGGGTATAGTTGAAGGGAAAAATGATGTGATTGTTATGCTGTCGGTGGGTCTTACCGGTGAAGGGTCTGTTCCGGTGAAACTTCCGGGGAGTTATCCGGCATCCGTTGGCTTCAATTCCGATGGCTCTATTTACCTAGATGGTATGCTCTATTCATTGTTTTTTTGACCTTTTCTAGAGTCTAATTCAAAAACCATATATTATATTATTAGATATAGTAAATCATAACAAGTTAAAATAGCTTTTCAACGACATCGAGACACTGGTAAAGGTCGGTTATTTTCTTATGGAAAAGAGTAAAGTATATTATTTTTATTGTTAATGTAAATAAAATATGCTGTTATTTTTTTGAAATTTGTCTTTTTTTAAATCTATGCTATCTCAAGAATATACCAACCACTCCAATAATCATGTCTTAAGATTTCATATCAGCTGTTTACTAGTATAAGTGATGTAGTTTATAATTTCTTTAGTCAAGACAAAATAATATTCTTGCTTCGTTTTGATTTTGTTTGAAAGTCTATATATAATATAACATAAAGAAACAATGGGATATGCATCTAACAACAAACATGTGACCCACAAATACAACTTCTTTTGTTCAAAATTTTCGAACACTTGGAAGACTGCCCAATTATTTATTATTGTTGTTGTGCCTACTTTCCATGTCGTCCGTTTTTTAATAATTAAAATACGAGTTAAATAATGTTCTGATCATTTGCATATTATATAAGTAATTAACCTTTTGTTTCGTACATGATCCTTTTGGTCTTCATTTTATATTATGTTATTACGTAATGATCATATCAGGCTTTAATTTATATTGATTAATATCTTTATAATATTGTAAGCAAATAAACTAGTTTGTTTGTAAAACTATTTTACTTAACGATTTGGTGTGTAATGATGTTGTAGGAACGAAGCTCGAAACTGAATCAGAAATAGAAATATGGGAAAAAACAGATACGGTGATTGGTTGTGGGTATAACCCAAGTCAGAAGAAAGTTTTCTTCACTCTAAATTCAAAACTAGTGCATGAAATACATTGTAAGGGTGAAGAATTTGGGAGTCCACTCTATCCAACACTAGCAGCAAATAGTGATGTTATGGTGCTTGTAAACTTTGGCCAAAGTATCTTCAAATATGCACCCGCAAATTTGCAAAGAACCCAAAATCCTTGCTTCATTGGATCAATGGCAAATTCTACATCGTTAGGATATGAAGATAGCAAAGAGCTTTTTTCAATGGGAATATTAGATTCACAATATTGGTTGAATGGATACGCGACAAGAAGTGGACAATATAATAGTAATGTTAATAAAGGAAAGACAAAGGATTATGATGAGGCGTCTGAAGGGGACCTTTTTGAAATCGTGATAGATAGTAATACTTACAGAAAATCACCAATCACACCCTCCTAATCCAATATGTTTCAGATCTTCTTTTGTGAAAATTGATTTGTTGTGGCCAAGTATATAATTCAAAGCCCTAAGTTAAGGAATATTTCATTGGTTCTTTTAGATGAGGACTTGGCTTGTATTTTTTTGTTACAAGATATTTAAAGCGGATGTAGATACAACATTGAAATTGGCTAACCATGCGGATTCATTTGGTGTTTCCTTGTTTTCAAGGTGTTCGTTGTATATTTGAGTGGAATTGAAGTGAAATAATTTATACCGAAAGATTACATTTTTATTATTATTATTATTATTCAGAATGGTTCTTGTAGGATATTATAGGAGTGTCAAGTATGTGATTGTTTGTAAGTGACATTCAAGTTTCTCATAATTTCATCGTGTTTATATTACTATAGAAAAACGAGTATTAGCGGCGACAAAACCGCCACTAAAACGTAGCTTTGTCCCCGGTAAAGGTATTAGTGGCGACATGTCGCTGCTATAAAATCGTTAGTACTGCCCCATTGCTTTTGCTTAAAATGTCAACGGTAATAACTATTATCGATGTTAATAGGTTCTCTCTGGTAATTAGCGTGTGTCGTCGATAATAGTGTCGTCTCTAATAGTCATTTTCATTTTTTTTAATTCATCTCTTTTTGAGTGTAGAAAAACCAATTCGTAACGACATTAAACACCGAAAACACGAAAATATTAGATGCAAAAAAAATTACATAACAACCAATTAAGTATCAAAGTGTTATAATTCCATACAAATACCAAAATAAACAACAAAAGTGTAATAAAGTTATATCATAATAAGTCTAACAAAACACAAACTAATCCGAGGAACCATCTTCGATCTCCTCGTTGGCGTTTCCTCCTTGATCATCATTTTGTAGTTTCACAGAATGAAAAACAAAAGTGCACAAAGTTGCACTCTACACGCCGAGTCCTTGAGAATTCCACAAAAATTTTCCAACTATATAACAAATAACAACATAAACTTATAAGTTAAAAGGGAAATTGCAAAATAAATAAATAAATAAACTTTACATATTGGTTTCATTATTGATTTAGTTGTTATATATTTTTTTTTTATTCAGTTAACTTCAAAAAGCCGATAATTGTATTTAATTTGACATTTTTACACGTTCACCAAGTAATCCAGCTTTCTAAAATTACACTTTTGTCCCAGAAAATTTTATTACAAATTTATTCCAAAATTTACATTCTTTACCCAAATTTTAAATTTTATTACAAATTTGGTACAAATTTTACCGTTTTGACCTAGATTTCCACATTTTGTTAAGAATTCATCATAACTTAGTATTTTTGTACAACTTTTTCTTCTCAAAATTTTATTTCGAATATAGTTCTTCTTTATAAAATCATACTTATACAATAAAAAACATATTTTCACATAAAAGCTTATATTTTCCATATAAAAACTTATTTTTTAATTTTTTTTTTTTGTATACGAAATACCTATTAATAAAAATAGGTATTTATTAACACATAAATATATAAAAGTCCGTTTTAATAAAAAAAATGTATACAAATACGTATTTTCCAAAAAAAAAGTATATAAACACCTATGTTGTTATAAATACATTTGTATACAAACACACACACACACACACAATTCATCCTGCCTTTTTTTTACAATTTTTTTTTATCAAAAATTTGTTTTGAATATGTTTTTTCTTTATAAAATCATATTTATAAATATGTTTAATATGAAATAGGTGATATTATATATATATATATATATATATATATATATATATATATATATATATATATATATAATCACCTATTTCATATTAAACGTATTTATAAATATAATTTTATAAAGAAAAAACATATTCAAAACAAATTTTTGATAAAAAAAAAAGTTGTAAGAAAAAGGCAGGATGAATTCATAAGAAAATTTTGAAATATGGGCCAAAAGGATAAAGTTTGGACTGAAGTTTTATTAAAATTTAAAATATATGCCAAAAGTGTAAATTTCAAACCTAATTTGTTTTAAAATTTGAAATCTATGCCAAAAGTGTAATTTTTGAAAGTTAAATGACATGTTTACTGAGTAAAAGGTCAAATTGCGTACAATTACTAGTTTTTGGGACTTAATTGAATTAAAAATGATATAAGGATTATATCGATTATGAGATAAATATGTAAGGATTTTTTTGCAATTTTTCATAAGTTAAACTATCAACATAAACAAAAACTACCAAACCACAATGCTATGTTTTGTACTTAAATACAAGAAATTACTCATAATCAAATTTATCTTTATATCTATTTCTTTATTCAAATATGTCTTAAAAACCAGTTAATGTATTCAATTTGACCCTTTTACCCAATCAACAAGTTATTCAACTATGAAAAATAACACTTTTTGGCCCAATTTAAAATTTTATTACAAATTTGGTCTAAAATTTACCTTTTTGGGCCTATATATATATATATATATATATATATATATATATATATGTGTGTGTGTGTGTGTGTGTGTGTGTGTGTGACATTGAAATTAAATAGTCTGGTTTTGGCAGTGATGGTTGTGACTATGGTGGTGGATGTGACGGCTATGCAATCAACGGCATGGTAGAAGGTTTTCGGTCGATGCCTCTGATATGGACATGCTGAGAACCTAGTACTTTCTCAAAACAATCTTGAGCAGGTGTTAAATCTATTTCTCCTTTTACCCTTCTGTTTGTTCTTAGAGCTCCTGCACAAACTAATTATGTGTTTTCCAAATATAATTAGCAATTAAATATAAATAAACATATAATAACATGATAAATTTATAACTAAATACTTACATATTGTGGCTCTGCTATATCATTAACAAATACACCATTCTTATCGGTATGAGCGGCGTGTAACGTTTCAACTCTATTCAGGTTCTGTTTAACATTAAATATTAGATTATATTTTAAATTAATAATTACATATATCGTAAGCTACCTTTTATAGCAAGTTATGCTATATGAGCTCCACCCCCATGACTCATAGACAATTGCAGTTATAAATTTTTTTCATTTCTTTTCGAAGCAGTTATGTGTTCATCTATTTGGAAATACTCAATTTTTCCTCTAATTATAAATATTTATATCATTCGAGGGGTGGCTAATGATCTCGAGATATCCTCATACTATAATACTCGGTTTCGAATCGCTTCATTATTTGGGGTTATGACCCGATCATCAGTTATCTTAAGGCTATAGGCCTTGGTGGGAAAATAATTAGCTCTTTTTGGATGGGTTATTATATATTAAGTGATTCGTGTGATCGATTGTGTTTCGAAGCCCAATGGTATAATCGTAGTTTAGCAGTTCGGGCCTATATAAATTTTGGGTTTTTGTTCGGGAAGTCTTAAGGAAAGGGTGAGTTGATAGAAGTGTAGGACTTCTTGTCACCTTTCCTTGGATATAATGTTTGTCAGAAACGGACTTAGAACCAAGGAATTATGTTCAAATGAAGTTAAGGCTTTATGAAGGTTCATCGAGTACGTGGGGCGTACTCGTCGTGTATGTAGGGCATAGTGCATGGCCAGATCACGGGTTCTTTTTTAGTATGCCCAGTGTACTAAGGGGTGCGTGGGTCGTACTCCTTTCAGCAAGAAACCCTAATTTCTAGGGTTTTACCCTTATTTAGCCTCATTTATTCTTGAGCTTTGTTCCTTATCAGCGTCCATGCCTCCTCAACCCTAATATTTGACCCTTAACCACCATCTCAGAGTTCTTAAGCTCTTGTGAGTGATTTTAGAAGTGTTCTTGAGCATTTTTGTTGGGTTTTAGTATACTACAACTTCCTATGGTGCACATACAACCCTAAAACCTTTGGATCTATGTTTTCTCTAATTATACATGCAATATTGTTTCCAAAGCTTTAAGTCTACAACTGGCATACAAATGATATAAACAAGTTAAAATACTAGTTAGGAATTTACCTGTTTGTGTAGCTTGTAGAACTTGTAGTATTTGGTCTTAAAGAACTTAGCACCAATAATATGAATGCCTCAAGTGGAATCACAACACACCATGGACAAATGATGATATTTTGAGAGAGAATCCTAGCCACCAAAATCGTCCATAATCTCCAAGAATACATACTCCATGATTTTGGCTATGGAGTAACATATTTATATGTGGGGTTCCAAAGGTCATGGGTTAACCCTAATCCATACCCATGGGTTTATGATCCATGGTTCATGTGGCCCAACTCTTTATGTATCCATACATAAACTTAGTCCAACATGGATCATAAGCCCAACATATAAATATAACTAATTTACACAATTAGTCCACATTGATTTAATTAGTCTCTTTTGATCACTAAATTACTTCTAAACTAATTCTTGATCAATACTAATTAAATCATATGATTTCATATTAATATATTAGAACTTATAATATATTAATAAACCATAAATAACCTCTTCTCAAAAGTCATCCTAACAAATTGTCCTGATGAAATACAACCCAAATGAACCATGCTACTCTCGGGTCAAGTGCATCCCAATTATACTTATGAGCTTAGACACCTTATCCAACAGTCTCTCTCTTGGATAAGTCTAATAACTATTAATTGTAGCATTTAAAAGCCGCTAGCGAAACTCTGACGTAGTCGATGACATGTCCATTAGATAAAGGATCATATATTCCTCCATTCTAGATATCATATGGACTGAGACATGGATTCTAATCATTCTCTTTGTCCATTTGTTGTTTCCCGATTTCTGATTTATGATGACTGACTAATTGAACAAATCAAATCAGTCCAGGACCGACCGAGCACTTAGGGTTGTCATCACTAAATCATCGAGGGGCCCACAGATATTGCTTTTATCCCTCCAAGGGTAAAAGGAATGGATAAACTTCGACTCATATGCTTGATCTATTTACTCATCAAATCACACACAATGATGCATTTTATAACACCAAGTTATTGGTGCGTTACCGACTTGTAAAGTGCAACTCATATCTCTTAGTTTCAAGAATATAAGATATTATCATCTAATGATCACTCGTGATAAAATCCATGAAGTGATTCAAATGAGCGTGGGTTTAATCCAATACTCGTATCTTATTCTAGGAGCACTCATGAACTGCAGGTAAGTCTAAAATACATGGACAAACTACAGACCTATTCATGAAAGTCTTGCCTCAATACCTACTTCCAAAGTATGATTGACTATGGATGGTTTGAATAAGCTAGTTATTCGGGAAGTCAGAAAATGCAAAATGAAACACAAGAGTAATACTAATCCTAAATGGCCCCAAACATTTAGTGCCATATTGATTACTCATTATTCATTGTATAATGTTTCGAATAATCAACTTAATACTTGCATTAAAAAAAATAGTCATGTCATGCTCCAAGCATGCACACTATGTTTTTTCTGAACAATAGCTATGCCATGCTCCAAGTATACACACTTTCTTTGTCTATGGTCCTTACTCTGTGAAATAGATCAATTGACAATATTTCAATGATGCTCATTTTACAAGCCCAAATCCTTACTGTAAATGTAAGAATATCAAATTCTTGTCATTTAGTGTAATTTGTTACATTCTAAACTTATATGCAATGATCCTTTTGTAATGACTATGGACAAAAGTCACAAAGACTTGGCAACAGACATTACAAAGTATTCCAATCGAGAGCAATTCCAAGGAAACTAAGTCTTACATTTAAAGTACATTCCTTTGAACATCCTTCTTGCATTAAGTTTTCTAATCTTACACAGATTTAAAAAATGACTTCCACTTATGGAAACATTTCCATATTCCCTTTTTGACTATCACTTCTAAACAAGAGTTTCCTATTTTCAGAATATGTCAATATGGTCCTTTTCAAAATTTACGCCATACTTCCAAGTGTCCATGAGCAACCAATCTTTGGTAAACCTCAGATTGTCCTCGATAATTGCTTAATCATTTTAGTCATATCCAGTTCTAGTCTTTTCCACTCTTAACCCCTAGGTATTTGGAAAATTTAGAACGGATGAATATTACAACACATATAATCGATCCTATATCCGAAGCATATGGGAGACGAATCATGATGTCTCACATAAAGACATTATACTAGACCAATCTTTTGCTATAATATTTCTATTTCTATTTTCCATGTTCTCATAATTCGACTTATGAAAAAGGATGTCGTAATCACAATCGAATTTTAGAACGCAAATAATATTTCCATATATAGAATTTCCTTATTTTGAACCAGTCCAACATAATATTCATATATATATACTTGACTAAATTTGATTAAAATCACAATCTAAGCTTTTAGAATTGAAATGAAGTACGAATTGAAACCTTTGTTTTCTATAATTAACATTGCTAACTTGCAACACTTACCATAATTTATTATCCTCCCACTAGCATAATAATTACTTTACTAGCATAACACTTATGCTCCCACTAGCGTTGACATGTACCTAGAAATTAGCTGGACTTCTAGAAATCAATACTTTATTGACTTTCTTACCAAAGTTCAGATTTCTGAAACGAGATTCTTTGATAAGACCTTATCAAAATCATACACTTTTCCTTAGATAGCTCATATGTATGTCTAAACAGTTATGAAGAGGAGTGTCGTAATCATAGTGTTTAGACCTTTTTCCCCTTCTCATAATTCGAATTACGAAGAGGGATGTTGTAATCATAATCGAATTTGGGAATGCAAATCCCACAATTGCTATCTCTTTAAAATATACTTAGTGAAAGCGTTTCCTCACAATCATTTTCATGAATTGGAGAGAAACCTTATGACACTTAGATTTTATGGTGTGTGTGGGAATTTGTCAATCCATAATCATAAGACAAGGTTAGTGACAAATCCAAACTCATATGGACTGAACTTGTTCGAACTTAATTTCTTGCCACCTGGCAGCACAAGGGCCTACCATGTCTTCCAATTTGTTATGTAAACATTTGAGAACTCATAGAACTAACATGTATAGTCAACTTTTAACTAGAATGAGCACATAAATAAGAATATGTCAACACGATAGGTTACAAACCTCAAGTCGTGTGCTAGTGATAAACAACATATTTCATTCTTGATTATTTCTTGAGACCCTTTTCAAGATCATTAAGACTCCCACTGACTCCATGACATATGAGATTCTCCTGTCAAGAACCATTCCTTGACAAACAAATATTTAAGAGTTAGTGCGGATTCTTATCAAGAAAAAACACTTCACACTATTGGTCTTAGTTTGTCTTTGTTTTATCCAAAACACCAAAACTTACCAATTTCAAATGTACAAGAGTAGAAATCATTTTACTCTACATTTGACAAGTGTTATAAACCTTTCTTAAGATTATGTCACTCGTGTTACAATCTAGGAGTATGACTCTAAGACTTGTTTTGGAACGAAGTATGTCTCATCTTCTTGATTTAACCAGTTCAACAATTCACGATTCCTCTTCTCAGCCAAGCAAATGCACCAAGATGTCCTTAGAGGATCAATTGTAATATGGATTTCCATGATCTTTAATATGATCATAAAACACGATACTGAAGTACCATCCCATCTTTTAGATTGGAGAAACATTTATCTTTCCGCCTAATTTGATTATTCTCATTCATTCTGTAACACTCGTGTTTCTAGCCTAGGCATTTATATTGAGGTGATAATCTAGGTTAACCTTTGTAACTCATTTTGAAGAAATGAAAAGGAATTATGTGAATATTATGTGTTTTCTGCTTAATTACTAGGAGTTAATTAATTAAGAATAAAAATGAACGTCAAAAATAAATATTAGATAAAGTCGATATCTATTAAGAAACTTGTAGTGGTCGTGACAAGGATTACGGATATATAAAGAATACCGAAATCCGAGTTACAACGAAGAAGTTATGAGCTGTCGAAGTTTCGCGACAAAACCGGCACGGTGCCGAATGTCGTAAAAAGTGAGTTTTTGATAAACTACTTTTTAGCCTTAGTGATCTAAAAGAAAGTCGTAGTGCTCGTTAAACCGAGAGTATGTATAAAAAGAAGCCCAAATCTGACTTCCTATGAGGAAGTTATGATTTTTCGAAGTTTCAGCTTAGCAGTAGACACCTAAAAACTCGAATTTTAGATCGAGTGATTTTTATCCGACACAACCTAAACGAGAATCGAAGGTCTCGTCTTTAGCTGTACAACGGTAAAAAGTCTGACGAAAACGAACGTCGGAAGAAGAAGTTATGAATTTTTAACGAATTTCTTGCCCCGGTCTGTTAAAAATAATAATATAATAATTAAATTCAAAAATAGCCAATGAACTCTAAACAAAAGTTGTAGAGCGTAATTTTACCTATGCGTGCATATAAAGAACATCAAAAACAGAGTTGATATGCGAAAGTTATGGATTTTAGAAGTTTTCGCACAAAAACCGAGAAAATTCGCATAGTCAAGTTTTTGCCACATCACCCTCGCTTAAACAGTGCCACATATCCGAAATTCTGCTGAGTCATCCGAGCTGTTGACTCATCCGAAGTGGTCTAATGAAGCTAAGACGCGTGCCCCTTCCCTCGTGCGTCCGAACCCTCGCATGGTGCCAGGGACCCCCCTACTTCGGACCTAGACCTCGGTCCAATCAGGAGCTGCTAGCAGCCACTTCGCACGCGCAACCCATGTGCGAGCACCTGCGCACCCTCACCTGCGGACCCCACCTTCGCTAGCCGACTCCGGACCCTATAAATAGAAGGGGTATGCAAGCCTTCCCGGTTAGTTTTGGAATTTTGCCATATTTGGCCCCTTTCTTCATATTTTTTTCATCTTAACATTCCCTGAAGCCCTGGTATCGATTATAAGCCCCGGAATACACCACGAAGTGCCCGAGAAGCTTGGAAAATTTATCTTTTCGGTTTCGAAGCCCAACCTTCGTAGAGCCCGGTTTCTCAATAAAACTCCCGGTTTTATTAGAAACGATCGTTTTAAGCAACGAATTACTGCCCGATTATCATCAAATCATGTGAGTGTGTAGTCACTTTCATCTTACACCTAGATATGATGTATTTTCTATAAAATACGTGCTATGTGTAATTATATTAAGTGTTTATTTGAGGTAACTATTGAACAGATGTTTTATACATGTTTTAAACTGTATATGTATTTTATCTACAAATATGTTGTGTAGAACATGGATAGACGAAATAGTTGATGTGTGTTAAAATGGTGAGAGGCCTCGATGTTGTTGTTGTTGTTGTCGTCTAGCGGAGTATAGATGATGACCACGGACCTTTCTAGACAGTCCAGTGGAACACTAGCAGGTTCGCAACTTGTAGGTGTTGATGAACAAAATGTTCATTGGTGTACTCCATCCCCCTCATGGTTGCCTTTAGGACATGTATGGTTGAGGAGACCCTTTAGCAGTAGTGTCCATCTCGATGATATTCCTTAGGCTAGGTCCCTTGTGATAGGTGTTTAGGGACGTAAAGTGAGGACAACGGGAATGGGTAATCAGGGTTATTGTTGATCAGTGAACTTAATAAGTATGTTATTATTGTGGGTTGAAAATCCTATATGCTCACCAGGCTCCCAAGCCTGACCTGTTGGATTAGTATCTAAGCCCGTAACTATATTTGGTATGTACTTGACCCGGTTGTGGATGGTCCTTTTGGGTTGCCTTCACCAAAGCAACTTGAGAAGGTAATTTAAGAAGAGAGAGAATATTATGGTTTATTAATATATTATAAGAATAATATATTAAAGGAGAAATCATATTTATTTAATTAGTATTGGTCATAAATTAATTAGGAATTAATTTGGTGACTAAAAGAGATTAATTGAATAAAGGGGCATAAACTGTCAAATGTATGATAGTTGAGTTTTGGGCTGGGAAACCTAATGGACTAAGGGGGGAACGAAATTATGATGGGGATCCATCATATTTTCATTTAATGCTCTAATCTAGAAGGTTCCTTGGGCTGCTTGGTGATTAGGTTGTCCATTAGGGTTTAGACTGAAACCCTAGCAGCCTACATTATAAATAAGACCCCTAGGCTATGAAAATCGGCTACACTTGATTCCAAGAGAACCCTAGGGTCGATTTTAGCATCTCTCACCCTCTCTCATATTGCCCTCTTGCTTGTGGGGTTTGTGAACCATTAGAGGAGTTACAATTGTGATTCTAAGCTCAAGATCAAAAAGACTACAAGGATTTCAAGCTACTTGAAAGAGGTAAAACACTTCGATCTATTCTTATGATATTATTTTCGAATTATATATGATAGATCTGGGGTTGCAAGTCTTGGATTCAAAGCATGTACAATAGAGAAACCTAGATCCAAGCATTATGGTTTGTATGAGCACATATGATTGTTCTTATGCATAAAACCCATCAATGGTATCAGAGCCTTAATTGGTTTCAATTGTATGTGATGTTTTAACTGTTTGCTTGTTGAAAATCATTTTTTTGTGCTAACTGTTTGATGAATTCGATGAGTTCCATGAGGAACGCGACGATTTGGATAAACTCGACGAGTTCCAAAGTGGACTCGACGAGTTTTGACGTCAGACAGAAAGATTTTCAGGATTTTGTTGCTGTTTTGTCATGGGATTAGTGCCTAAATCATTTTTGAAAGATAAAATCTGAATTTTATATTATTTGCATGTTTATCCCTGCCAACACAATAGATAATTTCAAATCTTTTAAATATTAGTTGTTTATATGATAAATATGGATTATTTAAATTATTTGGTAATCATCTTATTGGATTAGATCAAACATAGATAATTATGAAATTAATTGTTTAATTTAAATTTTTGTTATTTGATCCCTTTTGTTTTGAAAAGTTCAAAACTTGCCCTCAAGTTCTGAAACTTGAATTGTGTGATTAAAAGTTTAATTTTGAATAATTTAAATTTCAAACCCTTAGAATTTTACAAGTTTAAAATTCAACCCTATACTATTATATTATTACAAGCTTAATTAATATATATGTATAACTTTAAATGCTAGTCTTACCGTTAGTAGGCCTCATTCACGAAGCCATTCTATAAGGTGGGTATAAGGTTGCTTGTAACAGCCCGGATTTCCAGGTATCTTTTATGCTTATGTTTTTGGTGTTTTGTGAGGGGACTGGGCGAGTTGGAGCTCAAACTCGTCGAGTAGGATCGCGGTTCTGGACGTGGGTTCGCGCCTGGACTCGGCGAGTCCAAGGTATGGACTCGGCGAGTCCGTGCTGTTTAATGAAACCCTAATTTCTCAGGTTTGGGGACCTATTTAAAGGCCTTAAGGCCGTCATTTGTGCTCACCAGTCCCCTGAGTGAAACCCTACCGATGGCATGGACTCGCCGTTATTGACCTTGGAGGTGTTATATTGCAAGGGAAAGGAAGCAATAGCTAAGGGGAATCAAGAGGAGCCACTTCCTGAAAATTTGAGGTCCAGAACATCACATTTGAGGTACTACTTTCGAGCTATTCTCTGTTATGTTGATGTTTATATTGATTTAGGGCTTATTGAGCCCTTTTGTGGCTAGATCTAGTGCTTCCTTGGTCCCTTAAGCGAGTTAGGTTCTAGATCTGGACCCTTGGAGGTCCAGAGTGTCCCTTTGCCCCAAGCTTTTTATGAATCCATGGGGGTTTTGGATTGGGGTCTTTGTGCTTGAGGTCAAAACACCATTTATGAGTCATGGGGTGTGTTATGAGCACCAAGATATGGAATTTACGTGATGTATAAGATTAGGAGGGCCAGATCTATGAGTTGTTGGAGCGGATCTGACCTCAGAAGCAAGTTTGAGTTGATGCATGGCATGGACTCGCCGAGTCTGAAGAACAGACTCGGCGAGTAGCATGAAGATTGTCCTTAACCACTCAGTGAGTGGTCCAGCCGAGTTATGGATTGACTCAGTGAGTCAGGGAGAGTTAGAGAAGGTTGATAGGTGGATTGAGTCGAACTGGAACTCGCCGAGTTGTTCTTGAGACTCAGCGAGTTGAGTCGGGGTGGCCCCGCGATTCATACCAGGTGGAACTCGTCGAGTCAGGGGAATACTCGACGTGTCAAAAAGGGAATCCTAGAGAGTTGGTGAAAACGCTTAGACTTGCCGAGTCGCCCTAGTGCACTCGCCGAGTCCGGTCAAAGTTGACCGTTGACCGTTGACCAGAGTTGACCAGTGTTGACTTGATAGGGGTAGTCAACCTTAGTGGTAAAAAGTGTTAATTAAGACATATGATGTTATAGGAGGATTATAGCTCGGAGAATCGAGCACGAGTGATTTCCAGGATTCGCGAGTTATCGAGATACGCGAGGTGAGTCTTCTCACTATACTTTACCTTGAGTAGGTAACCAAAGTTATGTGATCAAAGTATTTGTATGCTATATGTATGTGATGTGTTGTACTGCATTATTTCTATGTGATTTATGTTGTGCATGTTTTAGAGTTAGAACCGGAAGGTTCACAGAGTTAGAACCTGAGGGTTCACAGAGTTTGGGTGCACGGACCCATAGAGTTATAGCCTCGAGTGGCTAATATGTGTTATGTGTGTGGTATTTTGGGGAACTCACTAAGCTTTGTGCTTACAGTGTTAGTGTTGTTGTTTCAGGTACTAGCGATGACCGTGGGAAGGCACCGGCTTGATCTGTACACACGCATGAGATTTTTGATATATATGATCTTGGGATTTTGTATGATGTGAATTGAGATTTTAAACTTAATGTTTTATAAAAATTAAATGAGAAATGTTTTTATATTTGTGAAAATTTATTTTGAAAATTCACGGCGTTACAAGTTGGTATCAGAGCCTTGGTTTGAGGGATTTGAGTACACCTTCAGGCGTATTTGAATTCAAACTGAGGATTTGAGAATTATTTTCAAAAAGAGTAAAAGATTTTTGAAAAACGCAGAGTAGAGTTGTGTGTACAATCAGTCCGCGCCCGAACGGTGATTTCCCAAAATACCTTTATGTTATGTGATATTGATATTGATATGATGTATCCGCATGCTAGAGTAGGCTAGGTATTCCTATTAGGACTAGAGTGGCCTGATTTGTGATGCCTTAGCCTAGGAAGAGGTGAGCTGCTATGAGATGCTTGAGAGTGAGTAGGTAGCAGCGAGGGGCTTATGATAGATCTATTAGAGGGAGGTCTATGCGTGATAGAGTACTTGGAATTTGGGATCCGAAGAGGAGGACTTGGGGTGTATTCTGATACGGTGTGGACAGTAGTATTGGGCCCGTACTACTGAAAGCACCGGAGTGGTGTACAACCCAAGTAAGAATCTTTGGAATACCAAGGATCAAGGAGGAAAGAGTTGACGAGTGTGAGTATGCTCGTATGGGTTCTAATTTATCGTATGTTGTATTTCAGAGGTGGATCATGGTGTGGACACGCTTGATGCCTGAGAGCAGTGGTACCAGTGATGAGGAGATCCGCCGGATCATCCATGAGGAGGTGGCTGCGGCCATCAGGGCAGAGATACCGGAGATGTTTGGGTCTATAAAGACCACGCTGATTGAGACCTTTGACGAGCGTTATGCCGCTCTTTCTGAGGCTGCTGTTACAGCGGCCATCGCAACGATTGCTGCCGCGAGGCCGCAAGGTGGTGATGCGTTGCTGTTCCGGGAGTTCAGCAACACAAAACCACCATAGTTTGATGGGACCCAAGATCCGGTGGCAGCTATGAGGTGGATATCTAATATAGAGGGGTGTTTCTTCACGTGCTCATCTCCTGATCATTTGAAGGTTCGGTTCGCGCTGAACCAGCTTCGCTTAGGAGCGAAGGACTGGTGGAAGTTCGTGACGGCGCATTTTACGCCTGCTGAGCTTGCGGCAGTGACATGGGAGAGGTTCACTACCATGTTTCGAGATGAGTACGTTCCCCAGGTGGAGAGGGAGCGTTTGGCCCAGGAGTTTCTGACCCTCAAGCAGGGTACTGAGTCAGTTACAGCGATCACCAGGATGTTCCATGAGAGGGCGATGTTCTGCCCTGAGCACGTGTCCACTGAGCAGGCACGTATGAGCTGATATTTGAGCATTTTGAGGCGAGATATTCGGGATTTCGTGGCGAACTCATCGTACCGGACATTTGCTGAGCTTCAGGCAAATGCCCGGAAGAGGGAGATTGAGCTAGAGACTCAGGCCAGGGAGGAGGCGGAGTCTCAGGGGAAGGATCGGCGACTGGTACAATCTCAGCCGGCAGCCAAGCGGGCCAAGCCCGCTGATCCCAAACCAGGGAGCCAGAAGGGTCGCACTTATGGGAAGTGTGCCAAGGGTCATGATGGAGTCTGCAGAGCGGGATCTTGCTACAAGTGTGGCAAGGAGGGGCATATGGCCAAGGACTGCCCCAAGGGATTTGCGGTGTGTTTTCACTGCAACCAGACCGGACACCGGAAGGCGGAGTGTCCGCAGTTGCGGGGATCAGCTCAGGGAGCACCTCAGGGATCCGCCCCTGCCACCATCAGAGTTGCAGAGAGTCGGCCAGTGAAGGCCGAGGCGCTGAGGGCACGAGGGAGAGCCTTTTAGCTGACCGCGGAGGAGCTCCGCGCAACGCTAGATGTCGTGGCTGGTATGTATTCTTTCATGTATTTATTTTGATGTTGAGATATTATGCTTATGTTATGTTATGCGTAGGTACTTTTCTTGTGAATTCTGTACCTGCCTTGGTGTTATTTGACTCGGGTGCGAGTCGGTCTTTTGTATCTTTGGCTTTTAGTCAGCATATCAGTGTTAGTCGTGAGGCGTTGAGTCGGCCTCTGAGAGTTTCCATAGCTGATGAGAGGGTGATATATGCCACGGAGGTTCTCCGAGGTTGCGTAGTCGAGATTTTCGGTGTTGAGTTCCCGATTGATCTGATTCCTATTTCGATGGGTGATGTCTGTGTCATTGTGGGAATGGACTGGTTGAGCAGATTTGGTGCGGTTATCGACTGCGAGCGTCAGCTGGTGACCATACGAGACCCTAGTGGGGGAGTTCTTTCGGTGTACGGCGAGGGTACACATTCAGGATCAACGTTTTGTTCGGCCGCTAGGGCAAGGCAGTGTCTACAGCAAGGATGTAAGGGTTATGTGGCGTATGTGATGGATACGCGGGTGGTTTCCGAGAGGCCGAGTTCAGTTGAGGAGGTTCCGGTGGTGTGTGAGTTCCCGGATGTATTTCTCGAGGAGTTGCCGGGTGTGCCTCCTGTGAGGCAAGTGGAGTTCAGTATCGATTTGGTTCCGGGGGCCGCGCCTATCGCTAAGGTTTCTTATCGCCTTGCACCTCCAGAGATGCAAGAGTTATCCTCACAGCTTTAGGAGCTACTAGGGAAGGGGTTTATTCGGCCGAGCAGCTCGCCGTGGGGAGCGCCTATCCTGTTCGTCAAAAAGAAGGATGGTTCACACCGGATGTGTATTGATTACCGAGAGTTGAACAAGCTGACGGTCAAGAACCGTTACCCGTTGCTGAGGATCGACGATTTGTTCGATCAGTTGCAGGGAGCATCTTGGTTCTCCAAGATCGATTTGAGGTCTGGATATCATCAAGTGAGGGTGCGGGATGAGGACGTCCAGAAGACAGCGTTTAGGATGCGTTATGGGCATTACGAGTTTGTGGTGATGCCTTTTGAGCTCACCAATGCCCCGATAGTGTTCATGGATCTCATGAACCGAGTATGTAGGCCGATGTTGGATCGGTCGGTGATTGTATTTATCGATGACATTCTGGTATATTCGAGATCTAGAGAGCAGCATGAGGAACATTTGAGGGAGGTCCTTGGGGTTCTGAGATCAGAGAGGCTTTATGCCAAATTCTCCAAGTGTGATTTCTGGTTGCGGGAGGTCCAATTCTTAGGACATCTCGTTAACCAGGAGGGGATATTGGTCGATACGGCCAAGGTTGAGGCGGTAATTAGTTGGGGAGTTGTTATTGCAATATAACAACAAGAGGTATGTGATCTAAACTTCTATGTGTATTTTCAAATTTACTAGGGCATATTACGGTTCCTTTATGTGTTCATAATGTTGTGTATCTCATAGTAAAAACATAGATCCAATTCAGATGGAAGAAGCTCACAAGACCATGTACTCGATTCATCCCGGCAGTACAAAAATGTATAGGGATCTAAAACCGTATTACTAGTGACCGACGATGAAGCTCGATGATGCTAAGTATGTGGCCAAGTGTGTAACTTGTGCTAGGGTTAAGGCACAACATCAGAAACCGTGTGGGAGTTTAGAACCTTTTCCTGTACCGATGGGTAAATGGGAAGATATTACCATGGATATCATGACTAAACTGCCCAGAACAAGGAACGGTCACGACATGATTTGGGTGGTCATTGATCGCTTCACTAAGAGTGCGCATTTCATAGCAGCGAAAGAGAAATGGTCTATGGATAAACTTGCGAATTCTTATATGAAGGAAATTATGAGGCTCCACGGTGTTCCATTAACGATTGTATCCGATCGTGACAACCGTTTTACCTCAAGGTTTTGGAGGAGTCTACAAGAGGACTTGGGTACCAAGTTGTGTTTGAGTACAGCTTACCATCCGCAAACTGATGTTCAGAGCGAACGAACAATTCAAACATTGGAGGATATGCTAAGAGCATGTACCCTAGAATTCCAAGGTAACTGGGATGAACACTTACCTCTACTAGAATTTTCCTATAATAATAGTTTCCACTCTAGCATCAACATGGCACCTTATCGCGCTTTGTATGGAGAAGAGTGTCGAACGCCGTCATGTTGGCTGAAAGCTAGGGAAAAGAAGTTTATGGGACCTGAAATAGTCCATCAGACTGCTGAAAAGTTGAAAGTAATTAGAGAAAGGATGTTAGTTGCTCAAGATCAACAAAAGAGCTATGCTGACAAGAAAAGACAACCGATATCCTTTGAAGTTGGAGATTCAGTTTTACTTAAAGTCTTGTCGTGGAAGGGATTTATAAGATTTGGTAAAAGGGGAAAGTTGAGTCCAAGGTTTATTGGACCATTTAAAGTTCTTCAGAGGATCGGGAATCAAGCTTATAAGCTAGAATTACCAGAAGAACTGGAGGGTATTCATAACACCTTTCATGTGTGTTATTTGAGAAATTTCACGGGAGATGTGCTCGACATAATTCCTATTTCTAAGTTAAGGTTGGATGAAAACAAGAGGTTGATCGAAGAACCTAAGGCAATCGTTGACCGTAAGACTATGAAGTTGCGACACAAGATGGTTGATTACTTGTAACACCGTAAATTTTCAAACAAAATTTTCATTTTTAATTTCATTAAACACATGTCATTTTAAATAAACACCATTTAATAGTCAACAAAGTTTTCAAAACATTATGAAAATCCAGGATCCCCATTCGTGACTCTTTTCTCCGGTGTGTACAATCGAGCCGCCGCCTTCCCGCGATCCTGATAAGAACCTGAAACACATAACACATAACACGGTAAGCATGAAGCTTAGTGAGTTCCCTAAAATACCGCATACAACACATACGCCACTCGAGGATATAGTACGACCCTCTGGTGGATGTGTCTCAGCGGGACCCTCCAGTCCCGTAGCTCGTTGGACCCTCTGGTCCGATCATAGTTCGTTGGGCCCTTCGGCCCGGTCTGTGTTGTTGCACCCTCCGGTCCAGTTTGTACAATCATATAGCATACATATAACACATAGCACAAATCTCATACATAACACATAAGACCCTCCGGTCAGCACATAATTACCACTCTAGGTAACGTATAGTGAGAAGACTCACCTCGAATGATAAACGACTCCTACAAATGTCGCCATTGCACACCAGCCTCTACCTCTGAGCCATATCTACAATGATCTCAAATTAGGATCTAAGTCCCAACCCTCATTCTCTAGGTCTAAAGGTAGTCCACTAACTAGTCCATAAATAACCCTAAAACCCATTGGGCCCGCCAAGGCCCAATAATAAATGGACTCTACCGAGGCCCAACTCTCAAGTCCAAGAGGCAAGCCCAACTCCAGGGCCCAAGGCACATATACATATTCCTCTGGTCCAAATCTCCAACACAACAAGCCCAAACTCCAGGCCCAACACATAAGGCCCAATTTAAGACATAGCCCACAAAGTCCACAGTGGGGTTACACGGGGCGTACCTCCCTTGGTACGCTCAGTGTACTCCGTCGTGCACGAATCCTGATCGGGGACACCAACCTAGTACGCGGGGCGTACTAGATTTACGTTCAGCGTACACCCAGATTTACCTTTTCAACTCTTTTGGTCTTAATCAGTTAAGACCATAGCTATACTCTTAGATCTGGATTCCATAAAGGCTCACACTCAATAAAGCTCGTGACTTTAAGCCTTTGCATGGTTGATCAAGTCCCAAACACAAAAACTCTCACTCTTTACTACCCAAAATTCTCATATCTCATGCATGGTTTGATTCCAACATCCAAGGACTCATTTTTATGAATCCTTTCCATTAAAAACACTTAAAGGGACATATATTAGGCTATGGAGCTTAACAACTCATAAAGCTTCAATATTTGGGACCAAAAACCCCAAAAATGGACCCAAAACAAAACTATTACAAAAATAAGCAAGTTTCAAACTTGATACCTCTGGAAGATGCACCAACAAGAGTAGATCATAGATCCAAAAGCTAGATGCTCAAGCTATTCTATATCAAAGCTCCTTCTTCTTCAAAGGCCAAACATAATAAGTCATCACCCTACTAGATCCATATGAGAAAACCACCAAGATTCAAACTTTATGCTTTCTGGAGCTAGATCAACATGATTAGGGCTTACATCCACAAGCTCCAAGCCAAGAAATGTTTCCTCAAGAAACTCCGTCTTCCAAAATATGCACCAAAAACTCACTAAATCACCAAAATGCTCAAGAATCACTCAAATGGAGGCTTAGGGTCGATTTCTAGGGTTTAGAGGGATGGAGGCTGAAGGTATTAGGGTTAGGTTATGATATAAGGACCTTAAATAGGGTCCAAGACCCTAAAATAGCGTTCAGGTCTGTTTGGCGTACGCCCAACGTTCATATGGTATGCCCAGCATACTCTGAAGAACATTCGCGACCCTACTCCAAATTATGCCCAGCGTACTCTAAATTACGCCCAGCGTACTCGGCTAAACCACAAAACTTCTGAAGGCCATAACTTCTTCTTTATAAGTCCGTTTCCGACGATCCTTATATCCACGGAAAGCTAATGAGAAGCTCTACACTTCTATCAACTTTATTCCTCTTGAATCCCACTCGAACTCAAATCCAAAATTCATGAAAATCCCGAACCAGCACCTTAACAATACATCTGGGTTCTAAAGCACAAACCGAACTCTTTTATCACACAACCTACCTCACATACATCCCAAAAGGGCATAACCTTTCTCTTTCAACGCCTCAAAACCTTCTCATACTCGGATTAAGGCCCACGAGCCTTAAATCAAAAAATAATCCAGAACAAGGTGTTCCAATTCTCCCCCACTTGAAATAGATTTCGCCCTCGAAATCGCTCTTTATATACACATAGGTCGAACACAATGATTCAGGAAGCACCATCAAAAGAACCTCATATCATAATGTGACAATAGTCAAATTCGGGTCAAGTCTAAGCTGGAAAAAGTCAACGAGTCAAACCGGTCAACTCAATTAAACCTTGTATATTAGGGTTTGTATTATGTAATTTCTGTATAACTCACTATCTTAATGAGAAAACATCGCCTGGAAAAATTGTGTGTTTAATTTTTCTTAACCTTAGTACTAAGAAATGAACAAGAGCAATAAAACAATGTTGCATAGTCATCGAGAGTGTGTAACATCCTAAAACATGGCTTAACGGGGTTCACGGACCTTGCGTTGCGGAGCCAAACACTCACAATGGTCACGCATGAAACCTCTCTCAATCGTTTTCACTCTATCTCTCTCTATGTCAAATCTCTCCCAAATCTCTCCAAGTATGTGAAATATCTCTCAAATATCACTTTGTATGAGAAATCTCTCTAAGAATGTCAAATCTCTCCCAAATCTCTCTAAGTATGTGAAATCTCTCTCAAATATCTCTTTGTATGAGAAATCTCTCCAAGAATGTCAAATCTCTCCCAAATCTCTCTCAAATCTCCCTCAAAAGTTCCTTGGACTTTTCATAGTCTTTCGGGCCATCCCGACCCTTAACCGGGTCAAAAACGGCTTAAAACGGGGTAAAAACAAGAAAAATGGACTTTAGGAACCGAAATCCTTCTCAAGGAGCCGAAGCCTCTTAGGGCCGAGCCCCTTGGACCGAAAGTAACCAGGACCGGAACCAAGCCTCTGTGGCCGAAACTAGAGAACCAAACTCTTGTAGCCGAGACCGAGCCTCGGTCCTCCTTCGCCTCTCGGTCTCTGCTCTTCGCCTCTCGGTCTTTGCCCTTCGCCTCTCGGTCTCTGCTCCTCCCTCTCGGTCTCTGCTCCTCCCTCTCGGTTCCTTGCCCCTCTCGGTTCTTCCCCTCTTTTCTCTCGGTTTTGGCATCAGAAGACCGAAACCTCGGCCAGACTTCATAAAATTGACGCTTTTCGCCCAATTTTGATATTTTTAACATTTTAAGCCCGTTTTTCGAGATTTTAATGCGGGATTTTCACCCAAACTCATATTTTAACAAAATAAGCCCCAAATATTCATAATTTAATCATATTTTCATAAAAATCATTATATAAATAATAAAAATCTAATGCGTGATTCATTTAAGGCGGATTGTTGACTTTGCCTTACCTTATGACACAAACAACTACCCCCACACCCAATCTATGGCCAGCCACACCTCCCCACCTTACCTAGGTCACTTCAATGTCCCTTACACTCAATTACCACCCATTCCCACGTTTTTAGAGCTGGAACAAAACATCCTCTCTCCTCACTTCTCTCATTTGATCTCATTTCACCAAAAATCAAACACCACTTTTCTCTCTAACTTATTCTCTCTATCTCAAGACTTCAAGGCTGATCTTCAAGCTTATTTCTTCTCGTGGTAAGTATAATACACCTTCCTTGTGATTATCACTCTTCATTCTACTCAAACCATTGAATGCTTGAACAAATTCCATCATTTTGATGTTAGATTCTCAAAAATCTTCAAAGCATCTTCAAGTGTAATTGAGTTGTTCACTTCCTTTATTCATCAATACTCTCCTGAAATCACTCAAGGTGAGTTCATAACCCTCCATTATCATGTTTTCTTAAGTTTTAAGGGGGAGAATACAAGTTAAAACACCAAGAACATAACTAAAATTTTCTAACAGCTTTCATCAGAAAAATTGGACTCCATTCACGGACTGTTTTGGTCAACATAAACATTTTTGTTTTTAAAACTGTTTTAGTTGCATGTTTTTCGAGTTCTTAGCTTTAAAATGGCTACTTGCACATCTCCATACGATTTTTCTACAATTTATGGTGATTTTTACAAAACTGCCTATCATTTTAAACACCAATCCGGACCAGTCTGTGATTATGGACTTTTTCACCCAAGTTAGAGATCATTAAAAATCATGATAAAAATTTTGAGTAAACTAGACACATTTTGGGAACTCTCAGAAGTTACGGATTTAGTTTTCGTCTTCGTATGATTTTTCTATGGCTTTTCTAAAACAGTGCAGGAAGGTTTAATTTAGTTAACATCATATAACTTTCATAACACTTTGTATTATGTTGAGCAAAGTGTATAATAATAAATTCTAAGTATTGAATGTGTTTCTTTGTTAATTTTATCATCATAAACTGAAAATTTGTCATTTATAATAAGGATATTCATTCATTTAGAACACGTATATTAAACTATAATGAGCATAGTTTATGGATTCATAGCACAAATGCGTTTCATAAAAGAGTTTCTTATACATTACAAACGTTTTGGATAAACTATAATAGATATAGTTTATGTATCATTTACTTCTCAAACTTATTTACCAAAGGTTTTAAAACTGTTTTAGTTGCATGTTGTTCGAGTTCTTAGCTTTAAAATGGCTACTTGCACATCTCCATACGATTTTTCTACAATTTATGGTGATTTTTACAAAACTGCCTATCATTTTAAACACCAATCCGGACCAGTCTGTGATTATGGACTTTTTCACCCAAGTTAGAGATCATTAAAAATCATGATAAAAATTTTGAGTAAACTAGACACATTTTGGGAACTCTCAGAAGTTACGGATTTAGTTTTCGTCTTCGTATGATTTTTCTATGGATTTTCTAAAACAGTGCAGGAAGGTTTAATTTAGTTAACATCATATAACTTTCATAACACTTTGTATTATGTTGAGCAAAGTGTATAATAATAAATTCTAAGTATTGAATGTGTTTGTTTGTTAATTTTATCATCATAAACTGAAAATTTGTCATTTATAATAAGGATATTCATTCATTTTGAACACGTATATTAAACTATAATGAGCATAGTTTATGGATTCATAGCACAAATGCGTTTCATAAAAGAGTTTCTTATACATTACAAACGTTTTGGATAAACTATAATAGATATAGTTTATGTATCATTTACTTCTCAAACTTATTTACCAAAGGTTTTTAGTTTAGATCACGTAAATCTGTTAATGAATAAATTTGTGAGTCATTCGCTTCGGGTTACTTCCAAAGTAACCAATTCAAAAAGTCCTGTAAATTGTAACCAGAGTCTCTTGTAGGGAGAACGTGATAGTTGTGTATAGATCTATATTGGGTTTGAGAAACCCACACCAGCTGCTTGCAACAGCTAGACCGGCAGGTCTGTGGTGACAAGTGTCATTTAACTGCGACGCCTGAAGAACGTCGTATTACGAGGCCATCCATGTCAAGTATGGTTATAATAGCTCACATGTGGTATTAACAAATCATAAGATTTACGGGTTCTACTCTTAAATTAGCGAGTTATGTCGATTTAGCTCTAAGAAATTACTTTAAGTATGGAATAATACTTGTGCTCTTTCATGTCAAAAAGGGGTTTTATGCTGATTTAAAACCACGTTCATATCATTAACTATGGAAATTACTTGTTCATTCTCAGTCCTGGTATTTAGGATCACATAACTTTTATGAGGAAAATATTGGATTTTCTTGGTAACATACAACTCATTATAAAGATTGATTTTCCAACTCTTACTGTCAAAAGCTTATGAACTCACCAACCATTGTGTTGACACTTTTTCAAACAACTTGTATTCTCAGGAAATCGCTAAACAGGTAACAAAGTGCTTTTGAGGATGGGACATTGAGGCGTCAAACTTATCATATTTTGTCAACATATTGTAATTGATTTTGAAACATGTAATCCATACAATGATGTAACTCTTTCAATTATATATATGTTGGTTGTGTTTACTTTCATCACTATTGCCATTGTTGTTATGATACTACACATGAAGTCCTCCACCCCCGGACGTTTCCGCCATCCTTGGTTTGGGGGTGTGACAGATTTGTATCAGAGCACGGTTTATAGTGAATTAAGTATATCAAACAACATAGGATATACAATCTATAAACACAATTGGGACTAAGAGTCTTTGATTTTAAAACAACCTAACGGGTTGTACTTTTAGAAAATGAATTGATTCTTGTTTAAAAGTATACCTACATACATTGCATACTCGCGTATTGTTATAAATAGAAGAACATAAACTAAAAGAAGAGGAGTTGAACGCTACGAGTATGCCTTGGTATGAGTAATCAGTTTTGGGAAGGATATAGCCTGATCAACTCTATTCGTCTGGGAAGTGACTTACTCATATCGGGGGATAGTCGTAGGAGGGCAACAAATCTAATAACCTAACTTCACCCTACAAAGAATGCTATAAGAACCAAATCTAAACATTTAAAATACTATAGGAGTATTTGTATGTTGCTATATCGCAATATTATTAATATTAATCGATATCTGCTTCTTACACCCCTATTCTCGCGCAGACGACATGGCAGGATTTCACCTACCAGGAGACCCATACTTTCCCAATCAGTGAAATGCCGGCTGGATTGATGAGGACCCCGAAGAGGATCCTGAAGAAGAACCCGAAGAGGAAGAAGAGGAGGTAGACGAAGAAGAAGAAGAAGAGGAAGACGACAAGGTGGACATGGATGAGGACGAAGGTGAAGAAGAGCCAGAGGAGGAAGTCTTCAACCCTCCTTACATCGCGAGGGTACCTACAAACCGCTGGGGGCACAACGGGCCTGAACCCCGGTGGGCAACAACAATCAAAAGGTGGAGCCGACAACAGCGCCAGCGGTCACCATATGGCGACCAACGAGGTTACTATGACCTCAGTCACGGGGGACCGGCTGACAGAGCTCTCCCCGTTATGACCCAGCACATCACGAACTCGGGGAACCAGAGTAGGGAAATGGCAGACCAGGTTCGAAATCTCAGCGCTATTACGACAGCCACCGATGCACGCACCCGGGATCTGGAGAGGCACTTCTATCCAGTGGACCAACTCATCGAGGATCTTACCACTGCTCGAGCGGAGGTAAGGGAGTACCAGGAGAGGCACGCAGCTCTCGAGTAGAGAGTGATCGCGGCCGAACGCCGGATTGCGGAGCTTCAGGGAGCCTCAACCTCATCCCAAGGCCACCATGAACCAGATACCACCCGCCGCGAGTAGTGTTCACACCGCTCATGTTTTGTTATAAATCTAGGATTTCGAGTGTGCGTTGGTGCTACTCTTTATTGCGAATAGGTTGACCCCACGACTAAGTGATTACACTAGCTAGGAGGCTTTTGTACTGCAAAAAAAAACTTTATCTTTTATTATGATGTAATGTAGACCCTTGTGAGGTCAAATTTCTCAAAACAATATGTACTAACAAATTATCAATGAATGTGGCATGTATTTTACCTCCTTGGATGCTGACACGAACCAAACACATGACTCTGCTCGGGTCAACACTATTTAATTCATAAGTTTAATTGCATAAAATTTTCAATGAATTACCTTCTAAATTAATAAACTCGAATAAAATACAATTGAGATGAAACAAGTAACACTCGACTCGTTATCACCATTGAAGACTTACCGACAAGTCTTTTCTTTTTATTTTTATGTCAGAACCATGCCACCAAGGAAAAGACCAAGACCCTCCGGAAACTCAGCACCACCCCCTCCGCCACCACCTCCGGAGTTTGATCCTGTGATGTTTCAGGCTGCAGTAACAGCAGTCGTGGCGGCAGCAATGTTGCAAATGGGTACAAATGGATCCGGCGGTTCCGGATCCAGGAATACTAACTCGAATCAGGGGGACAGCACGGGGCGTACTAAGGAGTGTTCTTACAAAGACTTCATGAATGGAAAACCCGATCCTTTTGACGGAAGCGAGGGCATCATAGCGTTGATGCAATGGTTCGAAAGGACCGAAGCAGTCTTCGAAATCCGTGCTTGTCCCGAAGCGAGCAAGGTCAAGTATGCAGCATTCACTTTCACAAGAAAAGCTCTTACTTGGTGGAATGGCCGAGTTAAGTCACTTACTCTTGCAGTGGCTAACTCCATAGGCTGGGAAAACTTAAAAGCATTGATGTTAAAGGAGTATTGCCCGAGGGGAGAAATACAAAAACTCGAAGAAGAACTCTGGAATCTCAAGATGTCGGGAACGGATCTCGAAGCTTATACCGCCCGATTCAATGACCTAGCACTCCTCTGTCCTGCAATGGTCACTCCGGAGGAGAAAAAGGTAGAACGATACCTTTGGGGGCTATCATCCCAGATTCATGATAGTGTTCTGGCCTCGAAACCTACTACCTTTGAAAGTGCCAAGGAATTGGCACATCAACTTATCGATCATAGGGCCAGCCGTGGCACCATGGTCGCCACCACCGACCAAACAAAAGGAGGGAACAACAAGAGGAAGTTCTGGAATAGTAAAAAGAAACAACCGGCACAGGACCCCACAAAGAAGCAACAAATTGTTACTGTCCATGCAGCCACTACTGCTACCGCTCCAGCGCCACCAAAGCAATACACGGGAACTCTTCCCAAGTACAACTTCCACCATACCGGTGCTTGTCGGGAAATGCACTGCAGTAATTGCAACCGGAAGGGGGCACACTGCTCAATTTTGTAAAGTGCCAGCCCAATCCGCCCCTCAAGTCGCCCCAGCCACCAACACCGAAGCAAGTCAAACCTGTTACGGCTGTGGAGAGGCAGGGCACTTCAAAAGAAACTGCCCAAAAGCACGAAGCACCAATGCTGGAAGTGTAGGGAGAATCCTGACGATGGGACACGGAGAAGCAGTCAAGGACCCCTCGGTGGTTTCTAGTACGTTTCTCCTCAATAACACATATGCATGCGTACTATTTGATAGTGGAGCAGAGAGGAGTTTTGTGAGCCATCAATTCAAACAATTACTAAAACAAACCCCTCACTCATTAAAAGATACATACGTAGTAGAAATGGCTAATGGGAAAGAAGAGCACACTAGTGATATATACTCAGGGTGTACCCTCACTCTAGACAACCATTCGTTTAAAGTAGACCTGATGCCGGTCACAATAAAATGTTTTGACATAATCATCGGTACGGATTGGTTAAGTTCCCATCGTGCCGACATTCTATGTTACGAAAGGGCCGTTCGCCTTAATTTGCCAAATGGCAAAACCCACTTCATCTATGGCGACAAACCCAGTTCAAATTTGCAAATCATCTCCTGCGTCAAGGCCCAAAAGTATCTCCGAAAGGAATACCACGCATTTCTAGCCCACGTAGTAGATACGAAACAATAGGTGAAGGATATCAACGACATTCCCGACGTGTGCAACTACCCCGATGTATTCCCTGAAGATCTTCCAGGTGTACCCCTCGCACGACAAGTCGAATTCCGGATCGACTTAATTCCAGGAGCTACCCCCGTCGCCAAAGCTCCATACCGCTTAGCACCGGCAGAAATGCAAGAACTTTCCAGCCAGTTAAATGAACTGTTGAGCAAAGGATTCATCAGGCCAAGCTTCTCACCCTGGGGAGCACCGGTCCTGTTTGTAAAGAAGAAGGACTGATCTTTTCGCATGTGCATAGACTATCAGGAGCTAAACAAACTCACTATCAAGAACCGATATCCCCTACCCCGAATCGATGACCTCTTCGACCAACTCCAAGGAGCGAGCTACTTTTCAAAAATCGACCTGAGGTCGGGTTATCATCAACTACGAGTTCAAGAAGAGGATATTCCCAAGACTGCGTTCAGAACTCGCTACGGGCACTATGAATTTGTGGTAATGCCCTTCGGATTAACGAACGCACCGGCGGTATTTATGGACCTGATGAATCGAGTGTGTCGACCCTACTTAGACAAATTCATGATTGTATTCATCGACGATATTTTAATCTACTCCCGAAGCGAGGAAGAGCACCGTCAACATCTCCGGCTAATCTTGGAAACACTGAGGGCTGAGAAGCTTTACGCCAAATTCTCTAAGTGCGAATTCTGGATCAGAGAAGTGAATTTTCTTGGCCATGTGGTCAGCGAGAAGGGGATACACGTGGATCCCTCTAAAATCAAAGCTATTGAAAACTGGTCAGCACCTACAACGCCGACAGAAATTCGACAATTTTTAGGGCTCGCCGGCTACTACCAAAGATTCATACAAAACTTCTCCAAGATCGCCAAACCACTCACCACCTTGACTCAGAAAGGTGTGGTATTTAAGTGGGGAGATAAACAAGAAGCCGCTTTCCAGACATTAAAACAAGCCCTATGCAGCGCACCCGTTTTGTCTCTTCCAGAAGGAACTGATGACTTCGTGGTATATTGTGATGCCTCAACACAAGGCCTCGGATCCATGCTCATGCAGAGAAGGAAAGTCATCGCTTACGCATCAAGGCAACTTAAGACACACGAAGTTAATTACACTACCCATGACCTTGAACTGGGGGCGTTAGTGTTCGCCTTAAAGATCTGGAGGCAATACCTCTACGGCACAAAATGCACCATCATCACCGATCACAAAAGTCTTCAGCATATCCTCAATCAAAAAGAGCTTAACATGCAGCAACGAAGATGGGTTGAACTGCTAAACGACTACGAGTGCGAAATTCACTACCACCCGGGCAAGGCCAATGTAGTGGCTGATGCCCCTAAGCAGGAAGGAATATTCGGGCCGCCGAGTAAGATCCTTAACCATTACCATCCATTCCCACCTAGCCACGCAAATCAGGGAAGCTCAACTAGAAGCCTTGAAACCGGAGAATGTGGCAGGTGAGGCATTAAAGGGAATGGATAAGAACTTAGAAGTCAAGGATGACGGAACTCGTTATCTTAGTAACCGAATCTGGACACCGATGTTCGGTGGGATCCTAGACGTGTTCATGAATGAAGCACATAAGACTCGATACTCCATCCATCCAGGGTCAGATAAGATGTATCTAGACCTCAAAAAGCTATACTGGTGGCCGAACATGAAAGCCGAGATTGCTACTTATGTGGGCAAGTGTCTGACTTGCGCCAAGGTCAAGGTGGAATACCAGAAACCCTCAGGACTACTACAACAGCCTGATATACCGGAATGGAAGTGCGAACGGATAACCATCGACTTCATAACCAAGCTGCCTAAGACTCCAGGCAGGTTTGACACCATATGGGTAATCGTAGATAGATTGACCAAGTCTGCGCACTTCCAGCCAATAAAGGAAACCGACAAGATGGAGAAGTTAACCAGGACATACATCAAGGAGATTGTGCGACTACATGGTGTACCAATATCCATTATCTCCGACCGAGATAGTAGATTCACTTCGCGATTTTGGCAGTCCCTGCAGAAATCCTTGGGAACTAGGCTAGACATGAGTACGGCCTACCATCCACAAACCGACGGGCAAAGCGAGCGCACTATACAAACATTAGAAGACATGTTGAGAGCCTGTGTGATAGATTTTGGTAAAGCATGGGATACCCATTTGCTGCTGATTGAATACTCCTACAATAACATCTATCACACCAGCATTAAAGTCGCTCCATTCGAAGCTCTCTACAGTCGCAAGTGCAGATCACCCCTATGTTGGGCCGAAGTGGGGGATACTCAGCTAGCTAGGGGGCAAGTCCCTAATAGCACCCTTACTGGTCCTGAAATCATAAGGGAGACCATAGAAAAGATTGTTCAAATTCGGGAAAGAATGAAGGCGTCTCGTGATCGACAAAAGAGTTATGCAGACAAGCGACGCAAACCCTTAGAATTTCAGGTCGGAGATCGAGTATTACTAAAAGTTTCCCCTTGGAAAGGAATGATACGTTTCGGTAAACGTGGGAAACTAAACGCGAGGTACATCGGACCGTTCGAAATCCTTGCCAGGATTGGTCCTGTGGCGTACAAACTCCGATTACCTCAAGAACTTAATAACATACACCCCACATTTCACGTATCCAACTTAAAGAAGTGTCTGTCTGACGAGACACTTGTAATACCTCTCGACGAGATCGAAGTTAATGAAAATCTCCACTTCATAGAGGAGCCAGTTGAGATTATGGATCGGGAGGTCAAAAGAACGAAACAAAGTCGTATTCCCATCGTGAAGGTTCGATGGAACGCTAAACGAGGACTTGAGTTCACTTGGGAGCGCGAAGACCAAATGAAACAAAAGTACCCGCATCTTTTCCCAAACTCTTGAAGTCCCGGCCAAAGCGTAAATTTCGGGACGAAATTCCCTCTAACGGGGGGATGATGTGACAATAGTCAAATTCGGGTCAAGTCTAAGCCAGACAAAGTCAACGAGTCAAACCGGTCAACTCAATTAAACCTTGTATATTAGGGTTTGTATTATGTAATTTCTGTATAACTCACTATCTTAATGAGAAAACATCGCCTGGAAAAATTGTGTGTTTAATTTTTCTTAACCTTAGTACTAAGAAATGAACAAGAGCAATAAAACAATGTTGCATAGTCATCGAGAGTGTGTAACATCCTAAAACATGGCTTAACGGGGTTCACGGACCTTGCGTTGCGGAGCCAAACACTCACAATGGTCACGCATGAAACCTCTCTCAATCGTTTTCACTCTATCTCTCTCTATGTCAAATCTCTCCCAAATCTCTCCAAGTATGTGAAATATCTCTCAAATATCACTTTGTATGAGAAATCTCTCTAAGAATGTCAAATCTCTCCCAAATCTCTCTAAGTATGTGAAATCTCTCTCAAATATCTCTTTGTATGAGAAATCTCTCCAAGAATGTCAAATCTCTCCCAAATCTCTCTCAAATCTCCCTTAAAAGTTCCTTGGACTTTTCATAGTCTTTCGGGCCATCCCGACCCTTAACCGGGTCAAAAACGGCTTAAAACGGGGTAAAAACAAGAAAAATGGACCTTAGGAACCGAAATCCTTCTCAAGGAGCCGAAGCCTCTTAGGGCCGAGCCCCTTGGACCGAAAGTAACCAGGACCGGAACCAAGCCTCTGTGGCCGAAACTAGAGAACCAAACTCCTGTAGCCGAGACCGAGCCTCGGTCCTCCTTCGCCTCTCGGTCTCTGCTCTTCGCCTCTCGGTCTTTGCCCTTCGCCTCTCGGTCTCTGCTCCTCCCTCTCGGTCTCTGCTCCTCCCTCTCGGTTCCTTGCCCCTCTCGGTTCTTCCCCTCTTTTCTCTCGGTTTTGGCATCAGAAGACCGAAACCTCGGCCAGACTTCAGAAAATTGACGCTTTTCGCCCAATTTTGATATTTTTAACATTTTAAGCCCGTTTTTCGAGATTTTAATGCGGGATTTTCACCCAAACTCATATTTTAACAAAATAAGCCCCAAATATTCATAATTTAATCATATTTTCATAAAAATCATTATATAAATAATAAAAATCTAATGCGTGATTCATTTAAGGCGGATTGTTGACTTTGCCTTACCTTATGACACAAACAACTACCCCCACACCCAATCTATGGCCAGCCACACCTCCCCACCTTACCTAGGTCACTTCAATGTCCCTTACACTCAATTACCACCCATTCCCACGTTTTTAGAGCTGGAACAAAACATCCTCTCTCCTCACTTCTCTCATTTGATCTCATTTCACCAAAAATCAAACACCACTTTTCTCTCTAACTTATTCTCTCTATCTCAAGACTTCAAGGCTGATCTTCAAGCTTATTTCTTCTCGTGGTAAGTATAATACACCTTCCTTGTGATTATCACTCTTCATTCTACTCAAACCATTGAATGCTTGAACAAATTCCATCATTTTGATGTTAGATTCTCAAAAATCTTCAAAGCATCTTCAAGTGTAATTGAGTTGTTCACTTCCTTTATTCATCAATACTCTCCTGAAATCACTCAAGGTGAGTTCATAACCCTCCATTATCATGTTTTCTTAAGTTTTAAGGGGGAGAATACAAGTTAAAACACCAAGAACATAACTAAAATTTTCTAACAGCTTTCATCAGAAAAATTGGACTCCATTCACGGACTGTTTTGGTCAACATAAACATTTTTGTTTTTAAAACTGTTTTAGTTGCATGTTTTTCGAGTTCTTAGCTTTAAAATGGCTACTTGCACATCTCCATACGATTTTTCTACAATTTATGGTGATTTTTACAAAACTGCCTATCATTTTAAACACCAATCCGGACCAGTCTGTGATTATGGACTTTTTCACCCAAGTTAGAGATCATTAAAAATCATGATAAAAATTTTGAGTAAACTAGACACATTTTGGGAACTCTCAGAAGTTACGGATTTAGTTTTCGTCTTCGTATGATTTTTCTATGGCTTTTCTAAAACAGTGCAGGAAGGTTTAATTTAGTTAACATCATATAACTTTCATAACACTTTGTATTATGTTGAGCAAAGTGTATAATAATAAATTCTAAGTATTGAATGTGTTTCTTTGTTAATTTTATCATCATAAACTGAAAATTTGTCATTTATAATAAGGATATTCATTCATTTAGAACACGTATATTAAACTATAATGAGCATAGTTTATGGATTCATAGCACAAATGCGTTTCATAAAAGAGTTTCTTATACATTACAAACGTTTTGGATAAACTATAATAGATATAGTTTATGTATCATTTACTTCTCAAACTTATTTACCAAAGGTTTTAAAACTGTTTTAGTTGCATGTTGTTCGAGTTCTTAGCTTTAAAATGGCTACTTGCACATCTCCATACGATTTTTCTACAATTTATGGTGATTTTTACAAAACTGCCTATCATTTTAAACACCAATCCGGACCAGTCTGTGATTATGGACTTTTTCACCCAAGTTAGAGATCATTAAAAATCATGATAAAAATTTTGAGTAAACTAGACACATTTTGGGAACTCTCAGAAGTTACGGATTTAGTTTTCGTCTTCGTATGATTTTTCTATGGATTTTCTAAAACAGTGCAGGAAGGTTTAATTTAGTTAACATCATATAACTTTCATAACACTTTGTATTATGTTGAGCAAAGTGTATAATAATAAATTCTAAGTATTGAATGTGTTTCTTTGTTAATTTTATCATCATAAACTGAAAATTTGTCATTTATAATAAGGATATTCATTCATTTTGAACACGTATATTAAACTATAATGAGCATAGTTTATGGATTCATAGCACAAATGCGTTTCATAAAAGAGTTTCTTATACATTACAAACGTTTTGGATAAACTATAATAGATATAGTTTATGTATCATTTACTTCTCAAACTTATTTACCAAAGGTTTTTAGTTTAGATCACGTAAATCTGTTAATGAATAAATTTGTGAGTCATTCGCTTCGGGTTACTTCCAAAGTAACCAATTCAAAAAGTCCTGTAAATTGTAACCAGAGTCTCTTGTAGGGAGAACGTGATAGTTGTGTATAGATCTATATTGGGTTTGAGAAACCCACACCAGCTGCTTGCAACAGCTAGACCGGCAGGTCTGTGGTGACAAGTGTCATTTAACTGCGACGCCTGAAGAACGTCGTATTACGAGGCCATCCATGTCAAGTATGGTTATAATAGCTCACATGTGGTATTAACAAATCATAAGATTTACGGGTTCTACTCTTAAATTAGCGAGTTATGTCGATTTAGCTCTAAGAAATTACTTTAAGTATGGAATAATACTTGTGCTCTTTCATGTCAAAAAGGGGTTTTATGCTGATTTAAAACCACGTTCATATCATTAACTATGGAAATTACTTGTTCATTCTCAGTCCTGGTATTTAGGATCACATAACTTTTATGAGGAAAATATTGGATTTTCTTGGTAACATACAACTCATTATAAAGATTGATTTTCCAACTCTTACTGTCAAAAGCTTATGAACTCACCAACCATTGTGTTGACACTTTTTCAAACAACTTGTATTCTCAGGAAATCGCTAAACAGGTAACAAAGTGCTTTTGAGGATGGGACATTGAGGCGTCAAACTTATCATATTTTGTCAACATATTGTAATTGATTTTGAAACATGTAATCCATACAATGATGTAACTCTTTCAATTATATATATGTTGGTTGTGTTTACTTTCATCACTATTGCCATTGTTGTTATGATACTACACATGAAGTCCTCCACCCCCGGACGTTTCCGCCATCCTTGGTTTGGGGGTGTGACACATACAAAAATCTGTTCCAAAAACACCTAAACCCAACAGGAACTCTCGACCCCGAAGAAGGACAGACCCTTCTGTCGTTACGGTACTCAATCTGCCTCTCCAGAACTTGAAAACTCTACTGGTCTGTCTCCCTGCTAGACCACCCTCGCAATATCATCATGTTAATCGCTCATCGAATAACATACTCTAAGAATACTCTACCAATTCTAATTCTCTAATCGATCCCGGTCACAACTCAAAAGGGATGGAAAGGTCATATCCCACTAAGGACCCACTACATGAACAACTATCATAAATCTTCTGAAGGAATGATCCTCAAAACTCTGTCCTCAGACACAAGAAAGCGGTCAAGCCAGCTCGGAACAATCCTCTGGCACCCTGAATCATAAGCCCCAGTTCCGCTCAAATGTTCCATCCAACACTAAACACCAGGTCAACTCCTGACTCTACAGTTGAACCTTCAAGGGCTACCCACTGCACACCCAATAAAACGACTTACCGACTTCCTTCTCACGATAACTATCTCGGCCCATCGTGACACACAAGCCATAAAGTTCGCTTTATGCCAATCGAATACTACAGTCCCTGTCGTCTACTACTTATTAGCTTCATACATCTCGCGTTCCATCCCATACAAACGAACTGACTCACACATGTATAAAACATCAGATGACACACAATACCCCTCAAAAGGAATCCACCTCTAAGCTCGGAATCTCATCTTTCCTTCACATTACACCACTAGAGCCAAATCAAACTCAAGAGTCTGGCTCGATGCGAAAATGGAATCACTTGTCCCAATGAAGCTCTCAACTCATAACCCATGACTCGCAACTTTCGCGTACATCACTACATCCAATTCCTTCTGAATGCGATAACCACACCTTAACTCAGAATACAACGACTCCCGACCATTAGGGAGACCCTAGTCTCGCCCATGTCCTGTCTACCAGATTCCCACAGAATCACTGATAAGGCTACCCAAGCCTAGGAACTCCTCTGCGTCATGCTCTGGCTAGTGAAAACTACGGCTCCCCGCAGTTCCACAACGCTCTTTCACTGACCAGTGAAACCTACGGCTCCCCGCAGTTTCACAATGCTCCCTCACTGCTTGGCAAATTCTACGGCTCCCCGCAGTATCACCACATCATCTCGCTGGTTGGTAGATACTACGGCTCCCCACAGTATCACCACACTCTCTCGCTAACCAGCGAATACTGTGGCTCCCCGCACTATCACGACACTCTCTCGCTGACTAGTGAGAACTTCGGCTCCCCGTAGTATCCTGATACCCTCTTCCACTCAAGCACATGGAACCTCAGAATATTCCTATCTCACACATTGAAACACGGAGGAAAGATCACCGACTGAAAACACGTTGACTAAATTCCGAAGCTGCATCCTCTACTGATCACCACCCAAGCAAAATTACTCATTCGACTCTAAAATTGGTTGACAAATCCACAGCTGCCCCTCCTGAAGTATAGATCACAATCTATACCTATAGCCACAAATCCCAACTATTGCACCCTGAACTCATCGACCCCATCTCCTCGAACTCAACATTTGCAAATCTGAAAAATGCCTAGCCATAATAAATTCTCTGACCAACGACCAACCGCCATGGATTCAGTCACCCTTTTGTAAGCACATACACATACATCATCTTGCATCGAACCTCACCTCTTTCACCAAATACCCAGGTTTCTTGTGTCCACACTTTAAATCTTCATAACCAATCCTATAACCGCACTTTAACGGATTACTGATCCTCTCAATAGAATACCTAGTTCTCCCCCACTCAGGGTTCGAACCATCACCAATTGGTATACCAACAATCTATTCCATAGACTGTTTCACCAGGTATATATCACTCTTGACTCTTGGAATGTGTCACGTAATCGCTTTCATGATCTTCCCGATGGAAACCAAGAAACTCCACATATCTCAACTTTGACCAAAAATCTCAGAATCCTCCCAGCGTGACTGCCTCTATTCATCTCGAAGCCTGAAACCGACACACCGTCGGGTACCTCACTGCTTCAAATTAGATCTGACTCTCGGTCCGGAAATGATGCACAATCACACACCTCGACTCTGACTCCTCAACCCGTTTTCCAAATCGGAAATACTCATAAAATCAATAGATCTCACTCTCATTGTCGATACACAATGTAGACCACGGGGGCTACCGCCCCAATATACTCCTCTTAGCCACCGGGAACTGCCAAAAAAAAAATTTACATCACCCTCAATAAAGCACCTCTTTGTTCTTATCCATCTTAGTCCCACTAATGACTCTCTCATGGGATAAGAATACCTCGCAGCAAACATACTGCCCAAATACTCTGGTGAAAAGGTCACAACCCCTTGCTACCCCACCGCGTCTACCTCTAACTCTGAAACCGGAAGCTCAATATCCCTCCTGCTTCTCACAGAAAATAGCCCAACTCTAGTCACAGAAAGTGGCATCTCTGCTATTGGCCGACTGCTCAGCTCAGACCGCAATCCTAAAAAAAAACACCACCTCTACTTATCATTGAGTCTTGCGACTCCAGATGACATCTCACGAAAAATTCCTCGGGAACTAACTCGATTTCCCTCTCAAGGTATGGTCCATCGAAATTCATTCAAATTGGCCCTCTAGCCCCATACCCTTTCATATTTGATCTCAGTATAACCAAACATAATGGAATAACTAGTAGAACCGGTAACACTAACCACCCACCACGGTCATGGTACTCGAACCAAGTGGCCACCCCTCGGTCTGATATAAATCATGGTGCTCGAACCATGTCATCTCTTCTCAATCCGCTACAAATCATGGTACTCGAACCGTGACATCACTTATCAGCCTGCTGCCAATCATGGTACTCGAACCATGAAATCACTTCTCAACCTGCTACCAGTCATGGTACTCAGACCATGACTTCACCTCTTAATCTGCTACTTAAAATCTCCAGAATACTCCCTGCATCAAGTATGGGTCCTCTACTTTCAGTAGTACGGGCCCATACTACCTGCCACATCTACCCATACTTTCCACACGAACCATCCCAGATTTCCTAAGTAGTTACTCAACTTTATCGTTCGTCCATCCCGTTACATGTGTTCGCTCCCTAGCGAAAAGCTCTACCCTGTCAGCACACTCATCTGACCATGGTCACCCCCTAGGCTCTTCCTAGGTGCTCATACTTCCCTGCCATCAGCTGCTGAAGAACTCCTAATGATGCCAGCCGTCTACCTCCTGAATATCGTCATATTCACTTAGTAGCTGACTCCCATCATCGAGAGTTTCACAAAGCATAAAGCAAGCAACATTCGGGCATCGAATAATCTCTATCAACACGTATCACCACTCTAGGTTACAACTCCGCTTGCTACACTTGTACGCAAAAGATATCACCGAGCTCAAGCAACTCCACCCCTCGCGGGTATCCGACTATCTTCTCAGTAGGCTCCTCAACTGCTTATCTAGGTATCTCTCCTACATTACTCCTCTACCCAGATCCCTCTCTAAAAGGATTCTTGCTGGATACTCATACTCTGCACATACTCAAAAGCAACTCATAGATAACAGTAACTCCTAGGCTAAGGCATCACAAATCAAGCCACTCTAGCCCTAAAATATGAAGTACTAGCCTAATCATTCATAACACACAACGTAAGGGTACCTTAGGAAATCGTCGTTCGGGTGCTGGCTAATTGTACACAGTGCTTGTTTCCGCTTTCTCTTAAAATTCTCTTACTCATTCTTAGAAAAATCGTTCCTTTTGAAAACTTTTCTCAAATCCTCAATTTGAGTCCAGACATACCCGAAGGTGTATCTGAATCCCTTAAACCAAGGCTTTGATACCAACTTGTAACACCGTAAATTTTCAAACAAAATTTTCATTTTTAATTTCATAAAACACATGTCATTTTAAATAAACACCATTTAATAGTCAACAAATTTTTCAAAACATTATCAAAATCCAGGATCCCCATTCGTGACTCTTTTCTCTGGTGTGTACAATCGAGTCGCCGCCTTCCCACAATCCTAATAAGAACCTGAAACACATAACACATAACACGGTAAGCACGAAGCTTAGTGAGTTCCCTAAAATACCGCATACAACACATACGCCACTCGAGGCTACAGTACGACCCTCTGGTCGATGTGTCTCAGCGTGACCCTCCAGTCTCGTAGCTCGTTGGACCTTCTGGTCCGGTCATAGGTCGTTGGACCCTCTGGTCCGGTCATAGTTCATTGGGCCCTTCGGCCCGGTCTGTGTCGTTGGACCCTCCGATCCGGTCTATACAATCATATAGCATACATATAACACATAGCACAAATCTCATACATAACACATAAGACCCTCCCGTCAGCACATAATTACCACTCTAGGTAACGTATAGTGAGAAGACTCACATCAAATGATGAACGACTCCTACAAATGTCGCCGTTGCGCACCAGCGTCTACCTCTAAGCCATATCTACAATGATCTCAAACTAGGATCTAAGTCCCAACCCTCATGCTCTAGGTCTAAAGGTAGTCCACTAACTAGTCCAGAAATAACCCCAAAACCCATTGGGCCCACCAAGGCCCAATAATAAATGGACTCTACCGAGGTCCAACTCTCAAGTCCAAGAGGCAAGCCCAACTCAAGGGCCCAAGGCACATATACATACTCCTCTGGTCCAAATCTCTAGCACAACAAGCCCAAACTCCATGCCCAACACTTAAGGCCCAATATAAGACTTAGCCCAAAAAGTCCACAGTGGGGTTACGCGGGGCGTACCTCCCTTGGTATGCTCAGCGTACTCCATCGTACACGAATCCTGATCGGGGACACCAACCTAGTACGCGGGGCGTACTAGATTTACGCTCAGCGTACGCCCAAATTTACCTTTTCAACTCTTTTGGTCTTAATCAGTTAAGACCATAGCTATACTCTTAGATCTGGATTCCATAAAGGCTCACACTCAATAAAGCTCATGAATTTAAGCCTTTGCATGGCTGATCAAGTCCCAAACACAAAAACTCTCACTCTTTACTACCCAAAATTCTCATATCTCATGCATGGTTTGATTCCAACATCCAAGGATTCATTTTTATGAATCCTTTCCATTAGAAACACTTAAAGGGACATATATTAGGCTATGGAGCCTAACAACTCATAAAGCTTCAATCTTTGGGACCAAAAACCCCAAAAATGGACCCAAAACAAAACTAGTACAAAAATAAGCAAGTTTCAAACTTGATACCTCTGGAAGATGCACCAACAAGAGTAGATCATAGATCCAAAAGCTAGATGCTCAAGCTATTCTCTTTCAAAGCTCCTTCTACTTCAAAGGCCAAACATAATAAGTCATCACCCCACTAGATCCATATGAGAAAACCACCAAGATTCAAACTTTATGCTTTCTAGAGCTAGACCAACATGATTAGGGCTTACATCCACAAGCTCCAAGCCAAGCAATGTTTCCTCAATAAACTCCTTCTTCCACAATATGCACCAAAAACTCACTAAATCACCAAAATTCTCAAGAATCACTCAAATGGAGGCTTAGGGTTGATTTCTAGGGTTTAGAGGGATGGAGACTGAAGGTATTAGGGTTAGGTTATGTGATAAGGACCTTAAATAGGGTCCAAGACCCTAAAATAGCGTTCAGGTCTGTTTGGCGTACGCCCAACGTTCATATGGTACGCCCAGCGTACTTTGAAGAACATTCGCGACCCTACTCCAAATTACGCCTAGCGTACACTAAGCCCAGCGTACTCGGCTAAACCACAAAACTTCTGAAGGCCATAACTTCTTCGTTATAAGTCCGTTTATGACGATCCTTATATCCATAGAAAGCTAACGAGAAGCCCTACACTTCTATCAACTTTATTCCTCTTGAATCCCACTCGAACTCAAATCCAAAATTCATGAAAAGCCTGAACCAGAGCCTTAACAATACATCTGGGCTCTAAAGCACAAACCAAAATGTTTTATCACACAACCTACCTCACATACATCCCAAAAGGGCATAACCTTTATCTTTCAATGCCTCAAAACCTTCTCATACTCGGATTAAGGCCCACGGGCCTTAAATCACAAAATAATCCAAAACAGGGTGTTACAGTTGATTTATCGCTTGTGTGCTGGAAACATACAAATGGATCAAATCTCACATGGGAAACGGAGAGTGACATAATGAGTCGCTACCCGCAGTTGTTTGTTAAGGTGTGATTCCGGGGATGGAATCATCCTAAAGGGGGGGGGGGGGGGGGAGAATTGTAACACTCGTGTTTCTAGCCAAGGCATTTATACTGAAGTGATTGTCTAGGTTAACCATTGTAATTCATTTTGAAGAAATGAAAAGGAATTATGTGAATATTATGTGTTTTATGTGTTTTATGCTTAATTACTAGGAGTTAATTAATTATGAATCAAAATGAGCGTCGAAAATGAATATTAGATAAAGCTGATATCTATTAAGAAAGTTGCAGTGGTCGTGACAAGGATTACGTATATATAAAGAATACCAAAATCTGAGTTATAACGAAGAAGTTATGACATGTCGAAGTTTCGTGACAAAACCGGCACGGTGCCGAATGTCGTAAAAAGTGAGTTTCTGATAAACTACTTTTTAGCCTTAGTAATCTAAACGAAAGTCGTAGTTCTCGTTAAACCGAGAGTATGTATGAAAAGAACGCCCAAATCTGACTTCATATGAGGAAGTTATGATTTTTCGAAGTTTCAACTTAGCAGTAGACAACTAAAAACTCGAATTTTAGATCGAGTGATTTTTAGCCGACACAACCTAAACGAGAATCGAAGGTCTCATCATTAGCTGTACAACGGTAAAAAGTCTGATGAAAACGGACGTAGGATGAAGAAGTTATGAATTTTTAACGGATTTCCTGTCCCGGTCTGTCAAAAATAATAATATAAAAATTAAATTCATAATTAGCCGACGAAGTGTAAACGAAAGTTGTAGAGTATAATTTTACCTATGCGTACATATAAAGAACGTCAAAAACGGAGTTCGTATGCCAAAGTTATGCATTTTAGAAGTTTCTGCACAAAAACCTAGAAAATTCGCATAGTCACGTTTTTGCCACGTCACCCTCGCAAAAACAGTGCCACGTATCCGAAATTCTATTGATTCATCCAAGCTGCTGAGTCATTTGAAGCGGTCCAATGAAGCTGCGACGTGTGCCCCTTCTCTCGTGCGTCCGAACCCTCGCATGGTGTCACGGACCCCCTACTTCGGACCTAGACCTCGGTCCAATCAAGAGATGCCAGCAGCCACTTTGCACGCGCAGCCCATGTGCAAGCACCTGCGCACCCTCGCCTATGGACCACACCTTCCCTAGCTGACTTCGGGCCCTATAAATAGAAGGGGTATGCGAGCCTTCCCGGTTAGTTTTGGAATTTTGCCATATTTAGCCCCTTTCTTCATATTTTCTTCATCTAAACATTCCCCAAAGCCCCGGTATCGATTATAAGCCCCAAAATAGGCCACGAAGTGGCCGAGAAGCCAGGAAAATTTATCTTTTCGGTTTCGCAGCCCAACCTTCGCAGAGCCCAGTTTCTCAATAAAACTCCCAGTTTTATTATAAACGATCGTTTTAAGCAACGAATCGCTACCCGATTATCATCAAATCATGTGAGTGTGCAGTTACTTTCATCTTACACCTAGATATGAAGTATTTTCTATAAATATGTGCTATGTGTAATTATATTAAGTGTTTATTTGAGGTAAATATTGAACATATGATTTATACAAGTTTTAAACTATATATGTATTTTATCTACAAATATGTTGGGTAGAACATGGGTAGACGAAATAGTTGATGTGTGTTAAAATAGTGAGAGTCCTCAATGTTGTTGTTGTTGTTGTTGTAGTCGTCTAGTGGAGTATAGATGACGACCATAGACCTTTCTAGACAGTCCAGTGGAACACTAGCAGATTCGCAACTTGTAGGTGTTGATGAACTAAATGTTCATTGGTGTACTCCATCCCCCTCATGGTTGCCTTTAGGACATGTATGGCTGAGGAGACCCTTTAGCAATAGTGTCCATCCTGATGATATTCCTTAGGCTAGGTCCCTTGTGATAGGTGTTTAGGGACGTAAAGTGAGGACAACGGGAATGGGTAGTCAGGGTTATTGTTGATTGGTGAACTTAATGAGTATATTATTATTGTGGGTTGAAAACCCTATATGCTCACCAGGCTCCCAATCCGGACCCACTCAGGTTTTTTATGATTATAGGTAGTGGACCCTGAGCGTAGTCGGAGGACGATGAGAGAATTTTGATTATGGGCCAGTAGTTAATTGTTGAAAGGCTTATAATGTCTTGTTTATGCTTTTGATATGTATTGGAACATGACATCCCGAGGTTTTGATATGAAATGAAACTATACATTTCTTAAGGAAAGGTTTTGATAAACTTTTATCATGTTTTGTTTTGGGGACCAATTCCACAACATCTTTTAAAAAGATTTCTCTGATTTTATTTTAAAGAGCATAAATTAAATCGGTCTTTTCTGGCCGAGAAATTAGGGGATGTCACACATTCTGCCATACATTGAAACTTTTCCAATGTTTCAGAATTACACTTAAACTTGTAAGCATAACCATATTTACTAAACTTTAGTAAATCAAGACGAATAGCCTTATCGATCTTTTGTGGTGGACTTGACCAATGCATGACCAAGTGTACCCGATCCCCTAGTCCTTCACTTGACTCACATATACATGTGAACAAGGAATTAGTCTTAATTTCCCAAAGATGAAAATTCTTATTCATCACACACTACAAGTTGCATGATTCCAAGTTTCTATCTAACTGAAACTTGGGTGATGAGAATATTTCCTTATTTGGCAAATTCTCGACACTACCACAAACGAAAGAATCAAATCCGTTTTCCAATATTGCTATCAATGGAATCAAATAAACAACAATTTTCACAAATCCCATTGTAAGGATACTTAAAATAAATAAAATCAAAAATTTTCTTTTTATTTTAAAATTGCGAAAAATCTTATCCTTACAATGCAAATACATATGAAAACTATGTTGTTATCAATTCCTAAGCAATCTATCATAACTCTTAGCAGTAGCTCAAAATTCTGATCTTCAGATCATGCGATCGAAAGCCATCTCTTCACGATCAGAATTAGCTTATTTTTCCTTTAAGCTTCCTTTCTTTTCTTCGATTCTACAAAACATCAAAATGCGACCTAGTCACATAATATAATAGGAATCTCCAAATAGGAACTTAATAGAGTTAGATAGTGGACTTTACCTGAAGCACAGTCAAATTTTTGACTTTTACCATCCTAGTGAACTTTCAGGTAAATAGGGCAGCTTCGTAACCAATGCTCCTTCTTTTGGCAATAGAAGCATATGGACTCGTTAGTAATGGTACATGAGACTATCTCAGACTTAGCCTTTCTCTTTACCATTTGCTCAATCGGGTTGACTATGGTTGATCCCTTTCCATTGGGAAGAGAAGACTTTTCTGGACTTCCAATGTTTGCATTGTCAATGTCCATGTAAGTTTGGGAAGTAGCTCCTCCAATAAAATTTGCTTTACTAGTGCTCCAAATCATTGTTGATTCAGTAGCAACAAGCAAATAGGTATGATCATTAAGGGTCATGCTGTGGTCTGTCACATAGTAGTCCCTAATGAACTCACCATATGGCTTGAAAAGTGATTGAAGAACCCAGTCAACAGTCAACTTCCTTGAGACTTCGACACCCAACTCTCCCAACTGTCAATATGTGACTTCATCTCCAAGACGTTAGTGCACATGGGCTACCATCTTTGTGTTTTCTTGCCAAAAGGGCTTGAGTGACCTTGAACTTTTTCAAGTCTTTGAACTTGTGGGTTATGTAGAATAATGGAAGGAGGTGAAGGAAGTGAAGTATGATTTCGAGTCCCATTAATGCACAACAAAGGGATTAATCTTTCACCTTGATCGCCATGTGTGATATCATCTTCATTAGGAAAGATTTATCCAAAAGGATTAGGAAGACCATAGTTGTCATAACTAGACATCTATGAGAGAGAAATTCAAGTTTAGTTGATTTAAGTTCTTAATGTAACACCCAATTAGAAATATTAAGGCTAGGTCCCAACAAAATATTTAACAAATAGGAAGAGGGATGCCGTAATCCAATTTGCAAAATATTTGAAGGTAGGTAAATGACGATTTACCAATTTCCACCACGTAAAACGAAAAAGCATTTTAGGTTTTAAGTGAACTGAAGCTCCTAGATCTTTTAAGATTCATTAAACTTTTCAATGGCATTTTTAATCTCAATTGTGCCCCTCAAGTTTGTGATTGGGATGCCGAGGATCACAAACAAGGTGTGAATAACCATGCAAATTAGCTTGGTACACCAAATGTTACAACTACCTAATCAATGTGTCGGTTAACCACACACGCTCCATTGATCGATGACTAACACCAAGCTACCCTTTGCCACATATTGTCAGTCCTAGATTAGTGTGCCGGTTAACCATATATGCTCCACTAACAACTTAACAAGGTGCAAAGTGCAATTTCTTGGGTTAGCATCATATTCACATTTATCCTAAAGTAATTAAGATTGGGAATTTAATAAAAGTTTAGTTAATTTATATTTATCATTATACTTTTAATGAAGAGAGAATTAGTGTCCTATCCTACCCATTCGGCTAACGACCCCCCACCAGTCAATGAAGCAGTACGTGAGGGTGGACACCCATTAAACTGCGATTTATAGGCAGTAACCTTATACCCCCCTTATAGATCAGCTTCGTGAATGACGCCTACTAACGGTAAGACTGACTTTGTTCTTATATATATATATATATATATATATATATATATATATATATATATATATATATATATATATATATATATATATATATATATATATATATATATATTAAACCTATAATATTATAATAGTATAAGGGTAGAATGTTAAGCTTTAAAATTCTAGGGTTTGGAATTAAGTGTTTCAAAAGATAGACTTTTACATTTACAAATTCCAATACTTGATGGCAAGTTTTGAACTTTTCAAAAACTTTTGGATTCCATAACTTATGAGTTTAATAAGGTTTTTATTGAAAACTTTTCAAGTTCCATAACTTGAGGACAAGTTATGGAAGACATTAAGACCAATAAAAATGAGACTCTTCCATTTTTCATAACCTAAGAGTTTTAATGACTCTTTTAAAAGAAAATGCTCTTCATTTTCCATAAGTTGAGGACAAGTTATGGAGTTCATAAAAAACCATTAAGATCAAATATTCTAATTAACACAATAATAACATAATTATATGTGATATAGATTAAAGTCATAAGTAAAGATAATTCACATCAACAATTTTCAGGAAATTAGCTAATCATATAAACTAATACAAATCTTGAAACTTTGACAATTATCTTGTTTTCAGATGAGGATAATCATTACCGTAGCATCAAAATCAAATTTTATGAACAAAAACATTTTCTGGTAATGATCCAATTCCAAAACTGGCAAAAAAAACTCGAAACTCTGCTATCAGGGGCACCAACTCGTCGAGTGCATGAACTAACTCAGTGAGTTGGTTGAATTATAAGGTGAACTTGATGAGTTCCCCAGTTGACTCGACGAATCCATTGTCCAGACAGCACAAAAAATGATTTGTCCACTTTGAAAACCAAAAATAACATCAAGTATAATAGAAAACAACCCATGGCTTTCATACCACTATTGGGTTTTAGTATACTACAACATCCTATGGTGCACATACAACCCTAAAAGCTTTGGATCTATGTTTTCTCTAATTATAGATGCAATATTGTTTCCAAAGCTTTAAGCCTACAACTAGTATTCAAATGATATAAACAACTTAAAATACTAGTTAGGAATTTACCTCTTTGTGTAGCTTGTAGAACTTGGAGTATTTGGCCTTTAAGAACTTAGCACCAATATTATGAATGCCTCAAGTGGAATACATACACCACGATTTCGGCTATGGGGTAACATATTTATATGTGGGATTCCAAAGGTCATGGGTTAACCATAATCCATACCCATGGGTTTATGATTCATGGTTCATGTGGCCCAACTCTTAGTCCAACATGGATCATAAGCCTAACATATAAATATAACTAATTTACATAATTAGTCCCCATTGATTTAATCAGTCTCTTTTGATCACTAAATTAATTCTAAACTAATTCTTGATCAATACTAATTAAATCATATGATTTCATACTAATATATTAGAAATTATAATATATTAATAAACCATAAATAACCTCTTCTCAAAAGTCCATCCTAATAAATTGTCCTGATGATATGCAACCCAAATGGACCATGCTACTCTCAGGTTAAGTGCATACCAATTATAGTTATAGGCTTAGACACCTAATCCAACAATTTTAAAGACATTGAAGGTTGTTGAAGGATCATCACTTGGTATGGGGCTTGTAGATTCAGAAGTTTCTCATCTTTTGCGACCTATTGAAGGTAAAAAGCTCTCACCTTGTCATCTATTTGGTTAGATCTTGTTTTGGGTGGTTTCTGGCGCATTTTGGTCCCTTTGATTTGTATTTATGAGATTGAGCTTGCCCCAAGAGTTTGGACACTAGATCTGGACGTTTTAGGTGTCCCAAATGCATAAAATGTGATATTGATAGTTGATATTAACACATGCATGTGTATTAGCCTCTTGGTTAAAGTGGTAAAGTAATAAATTTGATTTGGGACCCATTGAGCCATGCAAAAGCTCATAGTGAACAACTTTATGGATTAAGACATGTTTTAGATCTAGATCGAAGCATTAGACGTTTTGGCTTAAGGGATTAAGAGCTTTTCTAAGTGGATTGTGGGTAAGGGAGTATGCGGGGCGTACCTCCTATAAAGTAGCGCGAACTGACTCAAGTGGGTGTATGTTGAGCGTACCAACTAAGTACGCGAGGCGTACTTAGTCTGTTGGGTTTTCTTGATTCATTGACTTTTTGACCTCGGACCATTGACCAAAAGTTTGACTAGGGTTAACCATTGGATATTTTGGGCCTTTTAGGATATTGGGCCTTCTCGGGTTAGGCCTATAATGGGTTTGGGCCCAATTTAGATATTTAGGCCTTATTGGGCCTTGTGGTGCCATTTAAGGGATTTAGGCTTTTACTACAAGTAGATTGGTCTTTGTATTTTGGAAAAGTAAGGAAAAGGGTAAACTGGACTTTTACCTTGAAAGTTTGGTCATTGGACTAGAGTTCTCATTTGGATCGGGAATCAATTATAGATGGAATATTATTTGTTGATGGCAGTGTGAGGTTTCTGGGAGCAGCAGTTCGAATGTTCGGTTATTTTGGTTTGAGATGTGTCATTGTAATATGGGTCGATGGCACCAATGTCGGCCCATTGGCTTATGTTATTAGAAGACCATGGGGTGGCCCTTGGCATTTGCATGAAAGACCCGGAGGTGGCTCCTGGAAAATCTGTATGCAAGACTAGGGTTCGGACCCTGGCAGTTATGTAAATAGTTAGTTGTAGACTGTATACTAGTTGTCTTTGTGATGCTTGCATGCAAGACTAAGAGAAGGGTCCTGGAACTTGTCTGTGAGACCCAGGGTGTTTGGCCCCCACCAGACAAGGAAGGACCATGATACGGCTCGTGGCATAATAACAAAACTGTGGTTGGAACATAACACTTTCTTTTGTATATATGATATGTATGGCATGTGGTATCTTGGGAAACGCACCAAGCTTTGTGCTTATAGTATGTTGTTTATGGTTTCAGGTACTTCCAGTTCGAAAGGTGATGCGTAAGTGGGTGAAAATAGGATAAAAGAAAAAGGGTTGTGAACAGGGGTAGGGTAGACAACCTTATTAGATCAAGGATAAAGTAATTGAACACCACCAAGATCAACCAAATTGGCGATGGTTAATGTTAATAGTGATAAAGCAACAACACCACGCTAATAAAAAACAAGAATCAACTACTTTCGTGTGTGAACACTCAAAAACAACTTCATAAGCTATGGTAAATTCATTATTAAAAAGATGATTTTGCTGCTACAACTTAGAGCTCCTTATATAGGGCTGAAAACTAAAGGAAACATAACTCTAGGAAAATGAAAAGTCTAATGAAAGACCAGAAGTTGGAAAACAATTAAATGAAAATTGACGAAACATTTAAAACATTAATGGGGCTGATTATGGAGACTCTTCAGCTTTATTGGGCTGCCAGAAAATGATACTTCTCCCTTGAACTGTTCTGAACCCAAAATAAGAATATGATTCAAGCCCAAGGTGAGTTGGAGACATGAAATGGGTTGATTTAGTATTAGCTGAAAATAACATGGATGCCCCTGCATCAACCTCCTCCGGTTGGGAAGGATTCGCCCTCAAATCTTCCAATTGACCATCTTTAAAATAAGGAGAAAGATATCTAACATTGAAAGTTGCTGATACGTTTGTGTCCCTCGGTAACTCTAGTTTGTAAGCATTATCCACAATCCTTTCGAGCACTTTAAAGGGTCCATCTCCTCTTGCTGTTAACTTGTTCTTCCTATTTGACATAAATCTTTCTTTCCTTAAGTGCAGCCATTCGAGATCCCCATGTTCGAAAAGAGCCTTCCTGCGATGCTTGTTGGCCTTTTTTTTACAAGTCATTCATATGGTTAATCTTTTCTTTGACTTGCTCATGAATTTTCTGCATTTCTTTGGCCCCAGTCCTTGCCTCAAAATGAACTTCACTACCCTTAGCTAGTTTTATGAGATCAATAGGGGTGAGAGGATTCACTCCATAGTTCATGTCGAATGGTGTGTGAAACGTCACATCTATGTGGTTTGGGCTAGTCATTCATATTGTATATGTGTCTTGGTAGGTTTCAGGGTGTTTGTAGCTCTTTTGTTTTAGTGTTTGCGGTTGTAAGGGTGTTCACGACCGTGAACCCCGTTTGCAGTTGGTCTTTTGCTATATATAGGAGTCTTTCAGTCTTATGTGACAGGTTGGTTGTCAGACTGTTCATGGCCTAGTGTGTGTATCCAAGGTGTACTAGACGTTTTGAGATATTAATGTGTGCATGCTTGGTTTGATTCTTCTTCTACTCCATTCTTAATTTGTTTGATCACTGGTTAGGATCCTCAGATTTTGGACCTAACAATTGGTATTCGAGCAGATCCAGTGTTAAACTCATGTTTGGTGTTTACGGCTACAAGTTCCTCTTCTTTATTGTGGTTATTTTGAGTATATTTGTTGGATACTTTTTTTTGATAGAATTTGAAAGCTGTTGGGATAGAATTCTGCTTGGAATTAGTTGTTCTAAGTGTTTACCGTGCACTTTGTTGAAGATTTTACGGCCGTGATGAAGTGTACGGCCATGAACCATTTAAAGTCTTTTTGACTGTGAACTGCATTTACGATGGTGATCCCTTCATTGACCGTGAAAATTTCTTCATTAACCGTGTACAGCCGTAAACGTCGTGTATAGCCGTGAAGTGTGTACGTCTGTGAACCCATTACGGTCGTAAACTCCCTTATTGATTATTTGAAGATTTTTTATTTTAATATTTTTCTTCTTAGGTTGTTTGTTTAATCAATTAAAAAAAACAAAAAAAAGGGATTCACAAATCTCATCAGCTGATCGAGAATTGGACACCATCATTGGAAACCACTACTCAAATTCCTCGCTTACTGTCTGTTGAAGGATTTCGAGAATGGAAGTATCGAATGGAAAAATACATTAAGATGAAAGACTTCAAAATTTGGAGAAGTATTTTAAAAGGACCGGTTCAGATGACAACAACACTCGAAAATGGAGATGTCATTGACAAGGATATTGATAACTACACTGAGGCGGATTTTGAAAAGGTTGAACAACAAGAAAAGGCACTGGCTACACTCGTAATGGCCTTATCCCCATAGATTGCACAAGGTTTTAGAGAATACACTTCAGCAAAGGCTCCGTGGGATGCTTTGATTGAAGTATATGAAGGAAATGATGACATGAAACAAAGTCACCAGGATATGCTATGACAAAAGTTTAATATGTTCAACCAGATTCTTAGAGAAATCTTGGAAGCTCAACTTCAACGATTCATCACATTGACCACTGAAATGAGTTCGACTGGGATCTCAATGCCAAGATCTGAAATTAACAAGAAACTGTTGAATTGTCTTCCAAAGGCTTGGGAAATGAATTTTGCTGTCATTAAGAAAACTAAAGATCTTAACCGACTTATTCTGGCCGAAACCATGGCCATCATCAAAGCATGTGATCTTGATGATAAAAAGAGAGAGGTAAATCATGTGAACTTGTACTCAAATGCAAATTTCAAAATTTCTACAAACAATGCTTTATCATCCTTTACCACTTCTCAAAGGCAAGCTTTCGCTATTCCAAACCCCCAAGGTCAAATGTTAGCTAACTCAGAAGTTCAACCGTTTGTTGCTTCTCAATCATCATCATATTCCATTCCATCCATGCAAAATGTTTAATCCTCAGTATCTTATCCACAAGTTGTTTCCTCTTCAAAAGCACGTGTTTCAACTCCTGCTCCCAAGGAAAATGAAGAAAATTTGGCTCTTGCTATCGGTCTTGTCCACTGCGACAATGCCTTCGTAGCTGGGGAGCTTCCTCCTCAACTATCTTTCGATGATTTGGATCAAATTCATCCTGAAGATGTTGAGGAAATGGATATTACATGGAAAATTGCTATGGCGGTATTTAGGGCAAAACAGTTCTCCAAAAAGACAGGAAAAAATAATTGGGGAATGAATTCTGAAAAGAAAGTAGGGTTCAACAAAGGCAAACTCTGATGCTTTAACTGCCATGAACCTGGTCATTTTTCCATAGAGTGCTCGAAGCCTGATAGGAGGGAAAACAACGAAAGAACAATGGTGTCACTGGTTAACAGCAGGGGAGCTACCACCAACAACCAGACTGCAAATCTTGCTATAGTAGCTTAGTCGTTTGATTGGGACGACCAAATTCAGGCCCTGAATATCTCGGGACCTAAGAATGCGCATCTTGCCCAAATCAAAGACACTGCAAAAGGAGAAGCTGAGATGGACCCAAAGGCAAAGTTGATGGATCTGCAATTCGCGTTTATGGTACAGACTACCCCTGAGTCTAGAAAGCTAGAGGTTAGTGAAAATTCTTATTTTCAATATTGTATTAAAACTGATAAATTTTTATGTGATCAAATCGAGTTACTAAAAAGAGAGAATGAGGACTTAAAATAAGAAAGGTATGAACTAAAGAGAGATCAGAGATCACTAAAAGAGAAATTAGAGGCCAAGACTAGCGATTTTAGGAAGTTGCAGGAAGATTACAACAATAAATGTGAAAATTACAATTACATTAAGAAACAACTTGCTGTTGTCACTGACGAACTTAAAACATTGAAAATACATTTTGAAAATGCTGATTTTAACTTTAAAAAATTCAATGTGTTAAATGAGAAAGTGGCAATAATAATTGAAAAGAAAATGAAGTAGAAGGACCAAAAAGCAAGTAGGAATAGGCTATGAGAGTGTCCTTCCCCCATTCAATCACAATTACACTGCTCAACCTATGACTCAGGAGGAGATAGACCGAGAACCACTTATGGTCTATGGTAAATCAACTGCTAAACATGCCTCAAAACCTAGTGCTAGGGTATTGGTTACTAACATTTCTACCTCCAATACAGATGTGTCAGTAAGCCAGCGAATGCAAGATGATGGGAAGATTGAGTCTAATAATAATTCGGTGTTTCTAATTCAAATGTTGATGAGTCTATTCTTGGTGTTCAGAGTGATATTTTATATTGTGATGATGTGATGTCGAACTCAAATGTTTCTGATAATTGTGATGTTGTTTTTGTAAAATCCACTGAATCTGATACTAACACATCCACACCTTCTACATCTGTCACACATTCTAACTCCTATAATTGCACATGTGGGAAGGTTAGAAAGGTCCATAAGAGCATGAAATTTGATAATGGCAGTACTAAGTCTAAAGATAATAAGCAAATTTGTTTCAACTGTGGTACTGCCGGCCACATTGCTCGAAATTGTTCCAACCAAGCATTTGTGCCTTTTTCAACACCGAGGAAAGAAAACGAGTCTCGAGGAAGGTCTCTAACGAGAAAGTCCTCGAGATCTCGTCTTCGTGATAATGATCGGAAAATTCATAATAATAAGAAAAGGGCCGATATTAAACCGAACAAACAGGTTTTCTCTAAACCTGCCACAGGTACTTTTCCGAAATCGATTGTGGCTGAGCCAAGGTCAATTTCCTCAAAGGGTGCATCTGGATCTTCGACTAATTATAGCCGAAAATCTAAACGCTCAAAGAAAAAGAAAAATGTTTCTAAATCACCTATGAATATTTTAAAACCGAACTACCAATGGGTGCCCAAATCTACAGTTGTCCGATCATCTTCATCCTCTGAAAGTGTTTCTGATATTAATGCAATTTTGAAAAATCAAAAAGATAAATCTGTCAAAGTCCAAGGTAAACCCAGGGTTGTAATGACCTGGGTCCCCAAATCTAAATAATCCCGCTCATTGTGCAGGAACAGCTGCAGAGGAATGTCGCTAGACCTTGGTATGTCGACAACGTTTGTTCCAGGCACATGACCGGAGACATCTCCCAACTGCATGACATTCAAACATTTATTGGGGGATACGTTTCCTTTGCTGGAGGTGAAGGCGGAAAGATAGCTCAGAGGGGAACAATTTCAAATGGAGTGCTAAGTTTCGAGAATGTCAACTATGCGCCCGAGTTGAAGAACAGTTTGTTGAGCGTTTCTCAGATATGTGACAATGGATACTCAACACATTTCACTGATAAAGAATTTCTAATTTTAAAGTCAGTCATTGTTATCCCGGATGAATGGATTCTTGTAAAATTAAAACGGGATGGCAATGCATATATCATTGACATGAATAACAATCTTCCTGAACAAGTCACTTGCCTCTTCTCAAAAGTTTCTAAGCACAATGCTATGTTGTGGCACAGTCGGCTCGGACATGCTAACACAAATAACTTGAATCGGCTTGCAAAGAATGATCTAGTGCGCGGGCTTCCTGTCAAAGACTTCATGACGGTTGAAAAATGTATGGCTTGCGCTCAAGGAAAACATTACAAAAGACCACATTTGCCAAAACAGGTTAATTCAATCAACCAGGTGCTCCAATTGTTACATATGGATTTATTTGGTTCGGTCAACGTCCTTAGCATCAACATAAATTCATATTGTCTGCTTGCGATCGATGATTTCTCATGTTTCACGTGGGTTTTCTTCTTGTCCAACAAAGTTAAGGTCTCGGACTTGATTAAGAAGTTTATTGTAATGATTGAGAACCAGACTAATCATCTGGTGAAGGCGCTTAGAACTGATACTAGGACGGAATTCAAGAATGTTGTCCTTGATTATTTTTGTGTTGAAAAAGGGATCGTGCGTCAATACAGTCTGAGTGGCGAAATCGAACGTTAAAAGACGCTGCAAGGACGATGTTATGTGACTCTAAAATTCCAGTTTTCTTTTGGGCCGAAGCGATCAACATGGCATGCTATGTCCAAAATCGTGTCCAGATTAACAAAGCTCAGATGAAGAGCCTGTACAAAATTCTCTATGTTTACAAGCCATCAATTAGTCACTTCCGTATCTTTGGCTGTCCTTGCACCCTCCTTCATCTGGAATCCAACCCAAAATTCAAAGCCAAAGGCGATGATTGTTACTTTGTGGGGTATGCTACTCGCACGATATACTGGGTCTACAATAAGAAGCCAAAGAAAATCATAGAATCCTTCGACGTGCTCTGGTTGGAGGAGAACGAGACGGATGCTAGAGTCGGTCTAGATTGGTTGTTTGACTACACATCTTTGTTCAAATCATTTAATGTGTTTTCAGATGATCTGTATGGTTCCTGTTCTAGCTCGAAGACTGTGATTGAAGATGAGGACGAAGAAGTTGTTCATAGGACACCGGTGGTGTCTTTTATGACTCCTATAGTGGATACATCTGTTCCAAATAATTTGTTTGCTTCTACATATCATCAAACTAATCCAGATGCTGATGTCACTGCTCTTACTCTTGATGAAAGTGAGTTCATGTCTAGAGATGCTTCCGCTGCTACTCAAACATTTATGGAACTTCTCTTTCCTAAAAAAACCGCTAACGAGTTTGTGGCAAGCCCCTCTCATAATTCTAGTTCGTACGAGGTGGTTCATATAGCAGATGATGGATTTGTCAATATTCACAACCTTCTTGTAACGCTCAATGACATCTGCCATGAGCTTCCTTCGAGAATTCAACAAGATCATCCGATTGAAAACGTCATTGGTCAGCTGGGCGATGGTGTTCGAACGAGGAGTCAGAGTGGAGAAGTTAATACATATCTTTACCCTTGCTTTATATCTCAAATAGAGCCAAAGAATGTTGAAATGGATTTGAATGATCCAAGCTAGGTGGATGCAATGCATGAGGAATTGAATCAATTTGAAAAGCTTGGGGTTTGGAAGCTAGTTGAATTACCTAAGGGCAATTGGTTTTACGTGGATTTTGCCAAATTGAGGGTCTTGACTACACCGATGTTTATGTTCCGGTGGCTCGCTTTGAGGCTATTCGCATTTTCCTCACGTATGCTTCTTACATGAACTTCACGGTTTACCAGATGGATGTCAAGACTGCCTTCCTGTACGATGCTGTGAAGGAAGAAATCTATGTTGATCAACCTCCTGGGTTTGTCAATTCGAAGTTTCTGAATCACGTCTACAAGTTGGACAAAGCTTTATATGGGTTACATCAAGCTCCAAGGGCTTGGTATTCAACTCTTACGAAGCATATACTCAAGCATGGATATTCACAGGGAACAATAGATCAAACCTTGTTCATCAAGCATGTTGTTGCTGATTAGGTTCTTGTTCAAATCTACGTCGATGACAACAATTTCGGATCAATGAGTCCACAACTGTGCAAAGAGTTCGAAAGCGTTATGAAGAAGCGGTTCAAGATGAGTTCACTGTGGGAAATGACCATGTTTTTGGGGCTTTAGGTCAAACAAGATTCAACCGAAATCCTGATTCATCAAGCCATGTATGTTGAAAATATGCTAGAGAAGTTCGGGTTTAGAGACGCAAAACCTGCTTTGAGACCGATGGCTAGACGACCTTTGTTGACTCCAGATATTGATGGCAAATCCATAGATCATACTAAGTACAGATCGATGATCGGATCGCTGATGTATCTGACCACAAGCAGGCCCGACATCATGTTCGCGGTTTGTCAATGCGCACGATACCAGGGTAATCCTAAACTTTCACATCTTATTGCTGTGAAAAGAATCTTTCAGCATCTCAAAGGCAGCCCAAAACTGGGTCTTTGGTATCCGAAAAATTCCGAATTTGATTTATATGATTTTACTGACAGTAATTACGGAGGCTGTGAGCTTGAAAGGAAATCAACTACTGGAGGATGTCAGTTTCTAGGAGATCTCCTGGTGTCATGGCAGTGCAAGAAATAGCATACAGTCTCAACCTCAACGGCGGAGGCGAAATATGTCGCTGCCTGTGCCTATTGTTCTCAAGTCATATGGATCCGACATCAGTTGTTGGACTACGGTTCGAACTTTCTAGAAACCCCTATTTTCTGTGACAATGAGGCTACAATCTAGATTGCCAAGAATCCCGTCCAGCACTCCAAAACTAAGCACACCGACATCAAAATGCAATTTTATTAGAGACTATTATGAGCGTTCGCTCATTCGGTTAGAACAGGTTCCCACTGCTAATAATGTGGCAGATTTGTTCACAAACCCATTTAACAAAGCTCGATTTGATGTGCTAGTTGGATTTCTAAAAATGATTTGTTTTGACGACTAACTTTTTTGTTTTAGGTAGTTTAAATTTGCGCATTTATTTTTCTTTTCTCTCTTATTCACAAATTTATGGGGAGAAATAAAACAAAACAAAAATTAGAAACTTTTCAAAAATACCAAAAACATTAGAAAATAAGAAAACAAAACAATATGTTGCTAATGATATGTGCTTGCAGGTGAGGTGTTAGGAATTGAAATCAACATGTGATAACAGACAATCTGGATCTATGTAAAGTACCAAAAGTTGAATTTTCTAGGCTCTATGCTCAATGCGCTGGTAGGAACGAAAGATTGAAATTGGACTTGACTAGGCATAAAAGAACTTAAGGAATCAAATGACTTGACAAATCTTGACATAGATAGATCTGTTTAGCCTAATAATACGACGCTCAGATAGGTTGAGCAGGGAGATATACATGAGAATCTGCGGATACACTAAATAATATGTATCTAGAACTATGGATTAACTTTTCCTCAATGTGTGGAATCTATCCTTAATTTTGGTATTGACGAGCCGACTGGGGAATTTCGATAAATTAGGTATGTAGAAAATTATTTTCTTTCTTTCTTCCTGTAAGTCATATGTTGCATCCTCTGCGTGATTGGAAGATCCGACTAGGACTACAGCATATGCAACTCTAAATTCTTCTATGCATCTTCTACCTATGCAATTATTCATGTCTGTTAGTCATATGTTGTCTCCTCTATGTGATTGAAATATATCTGACCTGGAACACAGCATATGCACCATTCTATTTCTCAATCCCTCTAAACTCTAGTTAGTCATATGTTTCACCCTGTATGTGATTGGAAGAGATCCGACCTGGGTGTACAACATATGCATTCTAAATCTATCTTCTCCCATAATAATTGTCTGCTCATCTAAACTAAGGAGTATTCTGGAAGTCCTTGATTATAGGGGCTTATATGGAAGCGGGAAACACAGTCTAGTATATTTAAAATTGAATAATTAATAGGTTGTCTATAGATCCCGCTGCTCAATTTAGGTGGACAAAAATATCTTTGGTCGTCGTTAGCTGAATGGTCCTTAGGAAGTTTATCTAGGAACATAGGTTCACAACGTCTTGTTACTTATAGTATGTCCTAAATTTGTCACAATCTTCCGTGTTTAAGTGGACAACAATACTGCCGATTTACCAGATCTATTCATGAAGGGGAAAGTATTGATAAATGGATAAAGGCTGTCTAATACATTCCAATTTTATTTTTATTCTATTTTTATTTTTATTTTTATTTTGCTAAAAATCAAAATTTATTTCTATTTTAGTTTGAATTTTTAGATTTTAGTTCGAATTTTTAGATTTTGTTTTATTTTTATTTTTATTTTTAGTTTTAATTTTATAGTCCTTAAAATGTTTTACTTTTAAAATAAATTGATGTATTGGGATCGGACTTGAGGAATTTTGGGTTGCAGCCCATAGGTGATGGACCTGGTAGGTGTTAATGTATATAAGAACAAGTTCTCGGCCGAAATCAGTTCTTACTCTCTCTTTCTATTCGTGGCCGCAAACTCCTCTACTCTCTCTCATTCTTGATTTTTCATTCATCTCTTTTCATGGAATTGTTTGGTTCTCTTCTTAGGTATGTCTGTTTTGATCACTATCATGCTTAAAATACTAAGAATCGACCGTAAGTCATGGCCTAAATCGAAGAAAACTCATTGATCAGCATTGACGAACGTTTGAAGGGTTCACGGCTGTGAACCCTTTGCGGCCGTAAACCCCTTTTTAACCGTGAACACCAATTTTTGGACCTAAATTTTTTCTTTTTCACACTTAATACATAATTAAAGCCCGATTAAACTGTTTAAAGAGAAAACCCTTAAAAACTTAATTGTTTAAATCATTGGTTTCTTAATTGGCTTGATTAATTGCAGATCACAATGGAAAACTTGAGGTTTTCAGACACTCACAACCTTGCTGTCTTCTTGGTTGATCCACCTACTGCTCATGGTGAATTTTAATTCATGATCAATGGGTTGAAGGAGTGTTGCTTGACTTTTGCTCTAACCGCAAGTCGAATTATTTACCAAGAGCCAATGAAACAATTCTAGAAAACTGCCACTATACTCAAAGTGAATAGTGAGGTTGTTCCAGTGGTTGTCAATGTACACAACAAGAAAGTCTCAATCACCGAGAAAGTAATTCGTGAAGTTCTTAAGATCGATGACCAGCTAGATTTTCCAACCGAACTTCCATCGGACCAGACCAAAGAAATCGTGGCTTGCATGGGTTTTGAGGGTGTATTTCCACCAACTATCAAGAAATTACTACCACTCTACTGGAGGTTTTTGGTTCACGTTTTCATTAACTGCATTTCGGGAAGAAGAAGCGGGGCTGACGAGGTCTCGTTGCACAACACTGAAGCAATTGTTGCCTTGGCAGCCAGATTGGACTTAAATTTTTCAAGGTTCATCTTGAATGATTTGGTAGGCAACATTGAAGGGAAGGGCAGAGACAAATATATTATGTTTCCATGGTTCCTTCAAATGATTTTTAACAAGAAATGTCCGGAATTTGAGAAAAGGGGAGACACAATCGATTTGAAGTCTATTGGTTCCACAACCTTCGATCTCATGAAACAAAACAGAAAAGGAAAATGTATGTATGAAGGGAAACATCCGTTAGTGAAGTTTGGTAAATTTGCAGAAGTTAGTGATTCATTTGCAACCGAAAGCTCATCTACATATGAAGAATCTGAGGATGATGTAATCACTACTTCTGAAAAGGAAGAAGAAAGAGTTCCTCCTGTCGCAATCCTGGAAGGGGAACATGATCAGATGACAAACGTGGAGGTTCAAAGCGACTACGATGAAGGAGAAGAAGATGATGATCATAAAGATGAGTTTGAAGAGAGCATGACGGAAAATGTAGTTGTTAATGATGATGAAGAAGATGAGGATGATCTTTACCATGATATTAATCTCTCGGGTTTTGATAAGGACGATATTCCTTTAGATTTCGAAAGCAATGAGTGTTTCCTAACAAATGCAGAGCTCAACACTTCTTTGACAATATCAATGATGTTGCACAACATGCAACGGAGATAGGGGAGTTGAAGATGTTCAAGAAATGATGCCTCCTACCTCAAAACAGATGGTTGATACCTCAAGTCAGATGGATGCAACTTCAAGGATTCCTCACCTTAATGTTGCTATTCCGACTTCTATGCCATCTGTGAGTGATCCTCTGATGACTCAAACCTCCAAGCCTCTGTTAAAAAGGAGACAACATGATCCGAGGCCGGGAGTACTTATTCTGGAACAAACCCTGCCAACCCAATCAACAACAATAACAACTGCTGCTGCATCACCCAAACCAACCCAAGAAGGTCCAAGCACTGTGTATGAAACTGGAGGCTCAGCAGCTACTCAGGGATCGTCTCCTCTAAGGCCTTCACATGATGCTGCCTTTGAGAGGCTTGAAAAACACTTGGCACACCAATAATGTTCAGTGCCTTCTTCTCGTGCGAAAGGAATATCTATTAAGGAAGCTTATTCAGGGGATGATGATCATTTAGTGTCCAAGCTTAGAGAAGAAATTGGTGTTCTCAACCAGAAAACATAGAGAAGGACCTCATAATTGGACATCATGATGTTCGAATCGCTAAGCTTGAAGCAGATAATGCTCTGAAGTCAAAGCAAAATTCAGATCTGCAGACACATCTTGGGACTCTAACTGCATATTACTATGATTTAAAGAGAAAGTTGGCAGAGGAACCTGGAGACAAGTTCAAATCATCAGTTGGAGAGTTCAGAGCTGGCCAGTCTTCTCAAGACCCCCCTGTTGACCCGCCCATTGTGAGAACAACTCCAATCATTTATCGAGTTGAAAAAGAACCAATTCAAGCTCCTCACATAGTTTCTTTACAACGTGCCAAATTGGCAGCATCTTCTAAGAAACAAAAATTGTTATTCAAGAAGAATTCAAATCAAAATGCTCGTGGAGATCAACCCCAAATCACCGTAACTGATCTTCAAAAGAAACGATTTGGTCACAAGTACGGTCATACATCAGCAATTGTGCCGTGGGGTTTTCATGACAGATTGAATATGTGGATTTTGAAATGTAAAAGTTTAAGTGTGGAGTATTACAAGGACTTTCATGATTTCAGCTCATGGACAAGAGTTGATCTCTTTGACATGCTAATGCTCCCTTTGCTAACCCATCCAATGAACCACGAGCAACTCACTTCAAGCTTTTGCTGGAGAATCAAGTAGAAAAGGGATTTACTGATATGAAGACTACTGAGTCCATCATCAAAAGATTCTCTGATGTACTGGATCCAAAGACTAAGGATCCTTTCTAGACTGTCATGCGGCCACCTACTTGCGAAGTGAGACAAATTCCTGTTTTGCAGAATTTTTGCGATGGTTCTCTAAGAAATATGCTTTACTGGGTCTTTGATGAATCCACAGCTTCTACTGTCATCAAATTTCCAGATGGTAGCTTTCTCTTGTTTGACAAGAGGAATCTATTTCAATTTGGAAAGTGGGATATACACCAGCTGGCTCAAAATCAAATCCGGGTAGCTGAAGAGATTTTGGAGGCTGCAGTTAAAGAATACACTACAATGGTTACATAGATCATCTAGAACAAGATGTGTCTTGGTGCCATAGGGGGTCAGATGTGCTTATCATTGAGAAGGACTGAGTCATTTCTAGCCACAAACCAAGGGGGAGATTGAAAGGTCACATATATATGGTTTGGGCTACTTATTCATATTGTATATGTGTCTTGGTAGGTTTCAGGGTGTTTGTAGCTCTTTTTTCTTAGTGTTTGCGGTTTTAAGGGTGCTCACGGTTGTGAACCCTGTTTGCGGTTGGTCTTTTGCTATATATAGGAGTCTGTCAGTCTTATGTGACAGGTTGGTTGTCAAACTGTTCACGGCCTAGTGTATGTGTGTGTATCCAAGGTGTACTAGACGTTTTAAGATATTAACGTGTGCATGCTTGTTTTTATTCTTCTTTTACTCCATTATTACTTTGTTTGATTGCTATTTGTTTGATCACTAGTTTGGATCCTCATATTTAGGACCTAACAATGTGCACCCGGTAGCATAAGTTTGGGATCAGTTATAAGCAAACTCAACAAAAGAAAGTTTAATATCCCAATCTTTCAAGGACTTGCTCACCATACTTCTTAGAAAAGTTTTAAGAGTTCGATTGGTTACCTCTGTTTATCCATCCGTTTGTGGATGATAGGCAGTGCTGAACAATAACTTTGTGCCTAACTGAAGGGTTTTGAGCACTCTAACAACTTTATGGTGCACATGCAACCCTAGATGCTTTGGATCTATGTTTTCTTTAATCATACATGCAATTTGATTCTCCAAAGTATACATGCTAACTAGCATATAGTTTGACAATTGAACAGTATAACTAGTTAGATAACTTACTTCTTAGTAGGACTTGTAGTTCTTGGGCTTCAAAAGGTTTAGCACCTCAAATGTGATGCCTCTAATGTGTCACAAACACCAAGTGCAAAAGGAGGCTTGAGAGAATAAGTTGTTTATCATAAAATCGGTTCACACTATCGAAGAATGTATTGGTCATCGATTTTAGCTCTAGGGGTTCTTTTTATAGTGTGGAAAATGCTAGGGTTACATCAATGCAAACCTTAATGCACCATGACCCTTCATATTACTTAGGCTCCAAGGGTTAAACCTCCATGGACTATCCATGTTGGTCTAGCCCATCCTAATTAATCATGGATCATTGGCCCACACTATAAGAATCATTGATTTAGCAAATCAGACCTCGTATATTTATTTAGTCTCTTTTGATCACTAAATTAATTCCAAATTAATTATTAATCAATACTAATTAAATAATATGATTTCATATTAATATATTATACTTGTAATATATTAATAAATCAAAAATAACCTTATTCTCAAAAGTCCATCCTATCAAATTTCATTGGCGAAGGCAACCCAAAAGGATCATGCTACTCTCGAGTCAAGTACATACTAATTATAGTTATGGGCTTAGACACCTAATCCAACAGTCTCCCACTTGGATAAGTCTAATAAATATAACTCCAAGTACGACTTAAAAACCGACTAGCAATTGTAGCTCTTAAAAGTCGCTGTCAAACTCAATGTAGCAGCATGTTATTTTGAATCTATGTAATAGTACAGATCAATTGGTAGTTCTTTTTAAACAATAAAGAGAAAATTTTGTATATTAAGTGCATTTACATAATCGACCCTAAAAAAATGAAGTATTCAATAATCCCGATTGGGATAAACAAAGTGGTAGACATTGTAACAAGGTTTCAAAAAATACTAAGAACACTAAAATTCGGGTTATAACGAAGAAGTTATGACCGATCGAAGATCCGCGACAAAACCGACAAAACATTGTTCATTGTAAGAAGTTATGAATTTTTAACGGACTTTTCCTCTCCCGGCCTGTTAAAAATATAACAATAAAAATAAAGTTAGAATTAGCCGACGGAGTCTAAACGAGAGTTGTAGAGCATAATCTCACCGACGTGTGGATATAAAGAACATCAAAAACGGAGGTCATAGGCAAAAGTTATGAATTTTTGAAGTTTCGAAAAAGGAAGTACACCCTGTGTACATGAGTACGCCCAGCGTACTCGGAAGCAAGGCCTCTGATTGGCCACATCGATGCTCCGTCACCTCGCCCTCGCATGCATGCCATGCAATGTGGTAGCTCTGATGTGTAATCGATAGACTGGGCACGTACGCTAGTGTATGAGGATGCCTCAGCCTCCTATAAATAGAAACCAAGACCTCCTGATTTTGTTGCTCAATTCCAACCTCTCTCATATATGCACTCACTTATAAGCCCCTCCTAACTACCCCGATGCCCCGGTGACATACCCAAGCTCCGACGAAAGCCCGAAGCACCGAAATTCCCGAGAAGCCAACCTCTTTCCAGTCGAAGTGCTTCCCACGTAAAGCCCAGTTTTTCATCAAATCGCCACTCTTACCAATTTAGTTCATACCCCCGTATTTTTAGAGTTTTTATTGTTTTAAGGGGGGGGGGGGGGAATACAACTCTAACACAACGATTTTGTGTTATAAACAAATAGTTTCAAAATGTGTTAAAATGACATTAAGTCATCAAAAATATTTCCAAATATTAAAATCTTTAAATTATGTTATAAACTAATGTTTTTCTCAAAAATAATATATATATATATATATATATATATATATATATATATATATATATATATATATATATATATATATATATATATATATATATATATATATATATATAAGATTTAAAGGGCTAAGGAGTGATAACTCACCTTAGGTCCTTTTCCTTGTTTGGATGTGGGCATATAGCATTGGTTATTCGTCCGAATGTTATTTAAATTTTAATTATATATAATTGTATATGTATATAAATATAAAAGTTATTGCATTCAGTTTAGATACCCTTTGTAACATGTTGAGCAAGGGGGTACATTCACAAACAATTAGTACCAATTTAGAAAGTACATATAAATTATAATAGGTATAATTTATGATACATAGTACATTAATTTACGATTCAAATATACTAGAATACAACGTTTTACAAGAAACAAGGGTTTGATTCAAAACTAATCAAGGATATACAACTTTCAAATACATGTTAAGAATACTAATTCAGGACTATACAATCAGTCATGATTTCAGGATGATTAGGTTTTCACAACTATTATACATGTAACATATATGTGCTTTTTATAAGTAATTTGATTCAGGTTCTTTAGTTCATTTAAACAACATAGTTAAAGTCCTGACATTATAACCAGAATCTCCAGTCCGAGATCGAAACAATGTTTGCATGGATCTATATTGGGATTGACAACCCCACACTCAGACTGCTAGCTACATTCAGACATACACGCCTACGAGTGATAGTTGTTATCAACAACTTTTAACACCTTCAAAATGTTGTTTCAAGCCATCTAGTCTCAATATGGTTATAATAACTCATTAAAAAGATATTAACAATACGTTAGTGTATAATTAACTAAACATAAGTACATATTCAAAGTACTAGTTTACAAGATAAAATTTTCAGTATTACATTAAAGTTTACAATAACATCAGGTGGAGCCAGGCATATTCATTTTAACAGAATACAAACATAGAACTGTGATTTACAAATAGAACGTTTTATGTGATTAAAACTACTTCTCATATACAGTAGAAAATAAAGGATTTTTTGGAACAGTTTTCTTATTCAAGAAACAAAAAACATACTTTCAAACAAATATTTATGCACTCACTCAACTTTATGTTGATACTCTCTTTTTAAATTACTTGTATTTTCAAGGAAACAATAAACAGGTACTCTCTAAGCTTTTGAGACAATTGGAGCTATTTTGAGTCATATCTTCTGTATTTTGCTATAACTATTTTGGTGTCAATATATAATGATTGGACACATGTAAATACTTTTACTTTTAAATGCAATGGTTGTTTGTACTTTTATTACTATGATGCATGTGTTGTGATACTATAAATGAAGTCCTCCACCCCCAGACGTTTCCGCCGTCTAGTCTAGGGGTGTGACAAATTGGTATCAGAGCATTGTTTATAGTGAACTCAGTATATCAATCTATAAAAGATATATAAACTATAAATACATTGGGATTGAGAGCTCTGACTACTAGAATAGTTTTAAAATATAAGTATTTATTAAGTAAAATACTAACATTTATATATACAGGAACAGTAACATAGTCATAACAACTCAAAAGTATTTGGATATTAGACACTACAATCAAACCAAGGTAGTTATGTAATTATATCTTGGATCAATATAGCCTGATCAACTATAATAGTTTGCGATATAACTAACATGTGTTTGGGAGTGATGGTAGTGTTGCGACAAGTCTAAAACTTACCAAATACATATATAGAAGAAAATCTAGAACATAACATAAATTTAAAATACTATAAGAGTATTTTATGATATTATAGATGCAATAGTTTAACATCGATGTTTAATATTATATGATTTAGTTTTTCATGCACTTCTCATGTCCTTAGTCTCGTACAGACACAATGGCCGGATTTCATTTACCAAGGGACCCTTACTTTCCGAATCACAGTAACGGAGGATAGATAGTAGAGGATCCAGAAGAAGATGAAGATGAAGATTCAGAGGGTACTGACACTGAACCCACAGTATACAATCCCCCACCAGCCATCCCACCTCCAGCAGCCTGGCAAGGATGTCAAGGGCCAACGCCAGTATGGGGATTTCACATATATCATTGGAGCTGACAATAGGGCCAGCACCCACCCTATGGAATGTGCCGAGATTTCTATGACCTCCGTAATGGAGGATCAGCCGACAGGGGTCTTCCTGTCCTTGTTCATTGTCTAGCTCGCAAAACCGATCAAGCAAGGGTTTCGATAAACCGGATCCTGGAAGTCAATACAACAGCACAAATCAACGCTGCGGATATTCGTCGTCTGGACGAAATTCAGGATGAATCCCAAACCCACACCGAGGCACTACAAAATCAAATGAATGCTACCCTAATAGAAATAAGAGAATTAAGGGAGCATCAGACTACCTTGGAAAGACAACTAATGGAAACCAAACACCAGGAGGCAGAATCTAGTACTCGTCGCAGCATGCGACGCAAGTAGTGTTTATTCTACTTCCATTTTTGTTACAGATTAGGACTTCGGCTAAAATGTTATATTTCACTAAGTTGGTGTACTATAGACCTTTAGATAGGTCCAAATTTCCAAACAACATAATGTATTTCATAAGTTTCGGTTATAGTGTAAATCTATGAATATATTTTAGTGTTATTTTTCATGTTTTTCAGTGCAATCGCGGAAATTTCATTTTTGGTAGGTCGGTTTGATGTCGATGTCCTCTCAATATTATGGTATATTATAGACCTGCTTTAAGGTCAAGTTTTGCAGACTATATGTATTTAATATACCACTACAATTGACATGTATTTTCATACTCTTTGAAAAATAACCACTCAAATTCATATTATCTTTTTGCAAGTTGTACTTATAATAGACTTCTATTACCAATTCTTTACAGGATTCATATTGAGCTAAGTGATTTAGTTCAGAGATATCAAATTCATGTTTATTCTTGATATCTAATTGTCCTTTTCATCTTTTAACTTTTATAGTAAAAGATGCCTTGTTGGAGAAACCCAAGGCGTAACTATTAATGATACACTAATACCACCACCACCACCACCTCCTGAATTCGACGCTGCCATGTTTCAGGTGGCGGTCACGGCAGCTGTTGTAGTGGCTATATCTCATATAAACACCCCTGGTGCAAGTGGATCAGGAGTTGGTGCGCATCCCTCTAACCACGACAAGAGCCACGGACACTCATGAGAGTGTACCTACAAGGAATTCTCAAACTCCAAACCTAGGACCTTCAATGGGACTAGAGGGGTAATGGCGTTAAGACAATGGATCGAGAAAACAGAGGCAATTTTCGAGATCTGCTCCTTCCTGGACGGTAGCAAAGTCAAATTTGTTTCCTGTACTTTTGTTGACAGAGCCCGAACATGGTGGAACGGCCATGTTAAGTCACTAACCTTGGTAGTGGCTAACTCCATAAGTTAAGAAAACTTGAAGACCATGTTGATGTGGGAGTACTACCCGCGAGGGAAAATTCAGAAACTTGAGAAAGAGCTCTGGGGTCTTACTATGGTTGGTTCAGACATAACAACTTATATAAATCGATTCTATGACTTAGCATTCCTATGTCCAGAAATGGTTGCTCTAGAGAGCAAAACGATAAATAGGTATATTTCTATCACCCCATATTCAGGCAAGTGTTATAGCTTCCAAGCCTATTACCTTTGAACGTGCCAAGGATCTAGCATAGTAGATCATCGACCACGGAGCCCGTCAAAACGCGCTGGTTATTGCTCCAGAACAACCCAAGGGAAAAAACAACAACAATAACAAAAGTAACAACAAGAACAACAAGAAGAAAGCCTGGAATAAGAGAAAGGGAAATTCTTCTCAGGAACCCTCAAAGAAGCAACAATTAGTGGCGGTCCATGCTGATATTGTACCTGTTGATGTTCCTGATAATCCTACACTAGCTAAGCCTTATTCTGGTAATCTCCCTAAATGCAACAAGTGCAATTTTCACCATATTGGAAATTGTGGGGAAATGCAGTGTCGTAACTGCAACAGAAAAGGGCATACCGCCCGATTCTGTAGATCACCACCCCAACCGATTAATCAAGTACCTGCCGATGGAATAGGTCAAGTGTGCTATCAATGCGGTGATGTGAGGCATTTCAATAGAGATTGTCAGAAAGCTAGAAATGCTGGTGGAGTTGGGAGGATTCAAGCATTGGGTCATGAAGAAGCAGTGGCAGACCCTGCGGCGGTCACGTGTACATTTCTTCTCAACAACATTTATGCATGCATTCTATTTGATTATGGTGCTGAGAGGAGATTCGTGAGCCATAATTTCAAACACATGCTAAATCAAAACTCCCAACCACTAAATGAAACATTCACAGTCGAAATGGCTAACTGGAAGTCTGAATCCACCAATGATATATACATAGGATGTACCCTTACCTTGAATAACTTTTCTTTCCTAATAGACCTTATGCCGGACTCTATCAAAAGTTTTGACATCATAATAGGTATGGATTGGTTGTGCCCTAACCATGCTGACATTGTATGCCATGAAAGAGCCATACGCCTGAACTTGCCAACTAATGAAACTCTTATTATCTACGGCGACAAACCCGGAATGAACCTTCAGATACTACCTTCGCAAAGAGTACAGTGCTTTCTTAGCTCATATGGTAGACAAAAAGCAAGAAGTAGAAGACATTGCGAGCATTCCTGAAGTCTACAACTTTTCCGACATTTTTCTTGATGACCTTCCAGGAGTACCTCCCGGGCGACAAGTCGAAATCAGAATCGACTTAATTCTTGGTGCTACCCCTGTAGCCAAATTCCCTATCTCCTTGCACCTTCTGAAATGCAAGAATTATCCAGCGAACTGAACGAACTCCTTAACAAAGGTTTCATAAAACCAAGCTTTTCACCTTGGGGAGCATCGGTTTTGTTCGTAAAGAAGAAGGATGGATCATTCCGCATGTGCATAGACTACCGCTAATTGAATAAACATACCATCAAGAATCGATATCCTCTGCCTCGCATTGACGATCTGTTCGACCAACTTCAAGGTGCGAGCTACTTCTCAAAAATAGACTTAAGATCTAGGTATCATCAATTACGGATTTTGGAGGAGGATATAGCCAAAAACCGCATTCAGAACTCATTATGGTCATTACGAGTTTGTAGTGATGCCATTCGGATTGACGAATGCACCTGCTATGTTCATGAACTTGATGAACAGAGTGTGTCGTCCATTCCTAGACAAATTTTTCATAGTCTTCATTGAAGACATCCTTATCTACTTAAGAAGCAAAGAGGAACATGGCCAACATCTTCGTCAAGTATTACACACTCTAAGAACCGAGAAATTTATGTGAAGTTCTCTAAATGTGAATTTTGGATCAGGAAAGTAGATTTTATGGGTCACGTGGTTAGTTTGGAGGGAATACACGTGGAACCTTTGAAAATCAAGGCAATTGAGAACTTGTCGGCACCCAAAACACCTACAAAAATCTGACAATTCTTAGGTCTTGCTGGCTAATATCGCATATTTATCCAAAATTTCTCCCGAATTGCTAAACCGCTTACCACCATGACGTGAAACGAGCTTTGTGCAGTGCACCGATCTTGTCTATACCCAAAGGGACAGAAGACTTTGTAGTGTATTATGATGCTTCTAATCAAGGGCTTGGATGTGCTCTGATGCAACGAGGAAAGGTTATATCCTACGCCTCAAGGCAGTTCAAGACGCATGAAGTCAACTATACAATGCATGATTTTGAGCTATGAGCAGTGGTTTTTGCTCAGAAGATATGGAGACATTACCTATACGGCATGAAATGCACAATATTCACGGACCATAAAAGTCTCCAGCACATATTCGACCAAAAAGAGCTAAACATGAGACAAAGACGGTGGGTGGAGCTACTAAATGATTACGAATGCGAGATTCGTTATCATCCTGGTAAACCCAATGTAGTAGCTGATGCCCTGAGCAAAAAAGAATACTCGAGATGCCGAGTAAATTCTTTGACTATGACGATCCATTCACACCTATCCACACAAATCAAAGAGGCTCAAATCGAGGCCTTGAAACCCGAAAACATGGCAGGTGAAACCCTGAGAGGAATGGTAAGAACTTCAATGTCAGGGATAATGGAGTCTATTGTTTCATGAACTGGATATGGACGCCAAAGTTCGGTGGTTACAAAGACATGGTCTTAAATGAAGCACACAAAACCCGATACTCTATTCATCCAGGTTCAAACAAGATGTATTTGGACCTCAAGAAACTTTACTGGTGGCCTAACATGAAGGTCGATATTGGTAACTTTGTGGGCAAGTTCCTTACTTGTGCCATAGTCAAGGTAGAATACCAGAAACCTTCAGGTTTATTGCAACAACCTGAAATCCCTGAATGGAAGTGGGAGCGGATTATGATGGATTTCATAACTAAGTTACCCAACACATCGGGTGGTTATGATACTATTTGGGTAATCGTCGATAGATTGACCAAATCCATACACTTCTTTCCCATAAAAGAAAACGACAAGATGGAGAAGCTAACACGAACTAAGATCATACAAATAATTAGACTGCATGATGTGCCAATATCTATTATTTCTGACCGAGATAGTAGATTCACTTCTCGTTTTTGGTAGTCTTTACAAAACTCTATGGGAATTAGGTTGGACATGAGTACAGCTTACCAGCCACAAACGAATGGAAAAAGTGAGAGGACGATTCAAACTCTAAAAGATATGTTGCAAGCCTGCATGATAGACTTTGGGAAGGCATGGGATACTCATTTACCCCTTGTCGAATTCTCTTACAATAACAGTTATCACACTATCATAAAGACTGCTCCATTTGATGCACTCTATGGCCGCAAGTGCAGATCACCTATGTGTTGGGCTGAAGTAGGTGATACGCAGTTACCTAGAGGTCAAGTTCCTAACAGTACGCTCACTGGTCTGGAATTCATTCATGAAACTATGGAGAACATCATACAAATTTGGGAACGACTTAAAGCTTCCAGAGATAGACAGAAAAGCTACGCTGATAAAAGAAGAAAACCCTTGGAATTCTAGGTTGGTAACCACATCTTGTTAAAGATCTGACCCTGGAAGGGCATGATACGCTTTGGAAAGCATGACAAACTGAATCCCAGGTACAAACGACCATTCACGATTCTTGCCAGAATCGATCCTGTTGCTTACAAACTTCGACTACCCCAAGAACTAAGTAACATTCATCCTACCTTCCACGTTTCGAACTTGAAAAAGTGGCTATCCGACGAGACTCTTGTAATCCCCCTCGAGGATATTGAGTTAAACTAGAGCCTCAACTTTGTGGAAGAACCCATAGAGATTCTAGACAATGAAGTTAAGAAAACTGAACAAAGTCATATCCCGATAATGAAGGTTCGCTGGAATGCAAAACGGGGACCGGAATTCACTTGGGAGCGTGAGGATTTAATGAAACTTAAGTATCCTCATATTTTTCCCTAGTCCATGTGTATCTCTTAGAATTAATTTCGGGATGAAATTCCCTCTAACGGGGGGATAATGTAACAACATGTTATTTTGAATTGATGTAATAGTCTAGATCAATTGGTAGTTCTTTTTAAATAATAAAGAGAAATTTTTGTATATTAAGTGCATTTACATAATCGGGTAGTTCTTTTTAAATAATAAAGAGAAATTTTTGTATATTAAGTGCATATACATAATCGACCCTAAAAATGAAGTGTTAAATAATCCCGATTAGGATGAACAAAGTGGTAGACATTGTAACAAGGTTTCCAAAAATACTAAGAACACTAAAATCCGAGTTATAACGAAGATTATGACCGATCGAAGATACGCGACAAAAACCGGCATAACACTATTCAGTGTAAAAAGTGAATTTTCAATAAAATTATTTTTAGCCTTTACAATGTAAATCAAAGTCATAGAATACATTAAACCATGAGTGTGCATGAAAAGAATGTTTAAATCTGACTTCGTATGAGAAAGTTATGATTTTTCTAAATTTTGGTTTAGCAGTAAACAGCTAAAAACGCAAAATAAAGATCGATCGATTTTTAGCCAACACAACCTAAACAAAAGTTGAAGATCTTTTCAATAGTAGCACAACGATAAAAAGACAGGTTAAAACGGACGTCAGATGAAGAAGTTATGAATTTTTAACGGACATTTCCTGTCCCGGCCTGTTAAAAATATAACAATAAAAATAATGTCAAAATTAGCCGATGGAGTCTAAACGAAAGTTGTAGAGCATCATCTCACCTACGCGTGGATATAAAGAACATCAAAACGGAGGTCGTAGGAAAAATTTATGAATTTTTGAAGTTTGGAAAAAAGAAGTACGCCCCGCGTACATGAGTACCCCATCGTACTCGGAAGCAAGGCCTCAGATTGGCCACGTCGACGCTCCGTCACCCCGCCCTCTCATGCATTCCATGCAATGTAGTAGCTCTGACGCATAATCGATAGATTGGGCACGTACGCTACGCCTAGTGTAAGGGGAGGCCTTATCCTCCTATAAATAGAAACCGAGACCTCCGAATTTTGTTGCTCAATTCCAACCTCTCTCCTATATCCAGCCACTTTTAAGCCCCTCCTAACTAACCCGACGCCCCAGTGACATACCCAAGCTCTAATGAAAGCTCGAAGCCCCGAAATTCCTGAGAAGCCAACCTCTTTCCAGTCGATGTGTTGCCCACGTAAAGCCTAGTTTTTTCATCAAATCGTCACTCTTACCAAGAGAATTCATACCCCCGTATTTTCAAATTTTTTACTATTTTAAGAGGGAGGGGTGGGTAATACAAGTCTAATACAAGGATTTCGTGTTATAAACAAATAGTTTCAAAATGTGTTAAAATGACATTAAGTCATCAAAAATATTTCCAAATATTAAAATCTTTAAATGATGTTATAAACTGATGTTTTTCTCAAAAATCATACATAATATATATATATATATATATATATATATATATATATATATATATATATATATATATATATAAGATTTAAAGGACTTAGGGCTGATAATTCACCTTGGGTCCTTTTCCTTATTTGGATGTGGGCTTGTAGTATCGGTTATTCGTTTGAATGTCATTTAAATTTAATTATATATAATTGTATATGTATGTAGATATAAAAGTTATTGCAATCAGTTTATATACCCGTTGTAACATGTTGAGCAAGGGGTTACATTCATAAGCAGTTAGTACCAATTTAGAAAGTACATATAAATTATAATAGGTATAATTTATGATACATAGTACATTAATTTACGATTCAAATGTACTAGAATACACCGTTTTACAAGAAATAAGGGTTTGATTCAAAACTAATCAAGGATATACAACTTTCAAATACATGTTAAGAATACTAATTCAGGTAGGGATGAGCAAAGGAACCAACCCGGATGGAACCGGCCTGAATCGGAACCTGCCCGGGAACCAAACTTGATGGAAAATAGGAACCGAACTGGACCGCCGCTTCTACCTGTTCCCGGTTCCTACCGGTTCTTGTCGTGTGTTCAAATGTTGGAACCGGTCCTCAAAAAATAGCATCATACGGTTCCGGTTTTTGCCGGTTCTACCGGTTCCGGTTATATCGGTTCCAATTCCTACCGGTTCCCGGTTCCAAAAATCCACAAAAATGACGTCCCGGTCCCGGCCCAATAGGTTCCATCGGGTTCCTATTCCGGTGCCGGATCCGGTTCCAGTACCGGTTCCGGCTGGTTCCCCGATCCATATGCTCATCCCCAAATTCAGGAATATACAATCAGTCATGATTTCATGATGATTGCGTTTGCATAACTATTATACATGTAACGTCTATATGCTTTTTATGAGTCATTTGATTCATGTTGTTTAGTTCATTTAAACAACATAGTTAATACTTGACATTATAACCAAAATCTCCGGTTGGGGATTGAAACAATGTGTGTGTAGATTTGTATTGGGATTGACAACCCCGCACTCAGACTCCTAGCTACCGTCATACATACACACCTACGAGTGACAATTGTTATCAACAACTTTTAACACCTTCAAAGCATTGTTTCGGGCCATCTAGTCTCAGTATATAATTAACTAAAAATAAGTACATATTCAAAGTACTAGTTTACAAGATAAAATTTTCAGTATTACATTATAGTTTACAATTGTTGGATTAATGTCTAAGTCCATAACTATATTTGGTATATACTTGACCCGACCCGGCATGGTCCATTTGGGTTGCACTTCACCGACACAATTTATATGGATAATCTTTTGAGAATAGTATGTTTATGATTAATATTAATATGTTATAAGTTCTAATATATTAATATGGAATCATATTATTTAATTAGTATTGATCAAGAATTAATTTATAATTAATTAAGTGATCAAAAGGAACTAATTAAATATGGACTCTTATATATATGGAATGGGCCAAGTTCATTTAGGTTGGGCTAAGCTTTCATGGATAGTCCATGGAGTGTTTAACCCATGGATCCTAGGAAATGAAAGGTCATGGGTATTAGGGTTTAACCCTAATCCTCCATACTATATAAAGATGTCTTTGGTTGGTGAAATTGGCACTAGTGTGAATACACTAAAGAAGGGCTAGCCAATTTCACTAGAGAGAACCAAGTAATCATATTCTCTAAAGTATTCCAAGGTGTCTTGGTGATTTGTGATTCCACTTGAGGCTTCCACACTATTGGGGCTAAGCTCTTAAAGCTTGAAGACATCAAGATACATCAAGAGGTATGTATTCTATCTTGTTACATTCATAGTTTTTGTATGCTAGATTAGGATAATACCTTGGATGTTCTTATTTGCATGTATAATAGAGAAAACATAGATCCAAGGTATTTAGGGTTGCATGTACACTTAGGAAGTGTTAGAATGCTCAAAACCCAACAGTGGTATCAGAGCCACGGGTTGTTTTCTGTTATATTGATGCAAATATTTTATTTTCAAAGTTGAAAAAAAAAAACATGAAGTTTGTCAAATTTTAAGATAATTACTTGTTCTTGTGAAAAACTAATTATTTGTAAAATTTGAATAATTTGCTTTATGAGTTGAATTAGGTCAAATTTAATAAAAGATAAAATAATATGATTATTTTATTAGTTTTAAAAGTTTGATCTAAAGAGTTTTATTTTTTGAAACCTCCATAAGTTATGGATATGAAAAGGTTTTTAAAAAAAAATTGATTCAAAGTTTTTATGGAGTTACAAAATTTGGTGTTAATGTTTTAAAGGATTCCATAACTTAAGAATAAGTTATGGATCACCAAATTTTTTTTGTGTTACCTTGTTTTATGAGTGAATTTAGATTAATGAATAAAATTATGTGATAGTTGGTTTTAATCCAAATTAATCTAAAAGAAGTTCATAAAATGTGTTTATGTAACTTATAAGTCACATTTATGAATCTTAAAACTCATAAAAGTTGGCAAAGGTTACAAAAATGAAGAGTCTAGTTCTAATTAAAAGGTGTTATGACTCCATAATTTGTCCTCAAGTTATGGAGGACCAAGAGTCTCTTCATTAAATAATAAATTAAAAAAAAAGTGTAACCTTAATTAATTCCATAAGTTATAAAATAAAGAAAAAGTTAATTCTTTTATTAGTTTAAAGTCTTCCATAACTTGTCCTCAAGTTATGGAACTTGAAGAGTTTTTGGATTAAAACTACTTTAAACACATAAGTTATGGAATTAATTAGTTTTGAATAGTTTCAAAACTTGCCCTCAAGTTTTGGAATTTGTAAAGTTTTCTCTTATGAATACTTTAATTCCAAGTTAGCCCTTAGAATTTTAAAAGTTAAAATTCAACCCTTATACTTTATAATATTATGAGTTAATAATATATATATATGTATAAGAGTAAAGTCAGTCTTACCGCTAGTACGCCTCATTCACGAAGCCGGTCTATAAGGTGGGTATAAGGTTGTTGCCTATAAAATGGCAACTTAATGGGTGTCCACTCTCACCCACCGCTTGCTTGACTGGTGGAGGGTCGTTAGCCGAACGGGTTTGACAGGACTAGAATTCTCCCTTCATTAAAAGTATTAATGATAATACTAAGTAACTAAACTCTTAATAATACCCAATCTTAGTTACTTAGGAAAAATGTGAATAAGGTGCTAACCCATGAAATTACACTTTACACTTTGTCTAAGTCGTTAGTGGAGCGTGTGTGGTTAACCGGCACACTAACTTGGACTTAACAAGGTAGGTAAAGGGTGACTTAATATTTATCATAGTATCGATGGAGCGTGTGTGGTTAACCGGCACATCGATTGAGGGGTAATTTATTAAGGGTACCAAGTCATTTGCATGGTTACTTCACACCTTGTTTTGTGATCCTCGGCATCCCAGTCACAAAACCTGAAGGGCACACTCGAGATTGAAACATGCCTTTGAAAAGTTCAGTGAATCTCAAAGATCTAGGAGTTTCAAAACCAATTAAAACCTAATAATTCATTTCATTTATCTTGGTGGAAATTGGTGAATCGTCATTCACCTACCTTCAAATATTTTATAGCTTGGATTACGGCATACCTCTTCTAAGTTATAAAATAGTTTGTTGGGTCCTAGCCTTGATATTTCATATTGGGTGTCATATTAAGGACTTTAAATCAACTATCTTGAATATCTCCCAAAAGATGTCTGTAATAGACACCTATGATCTTCCCAAATCTAGTGAAACAAGGTTTCCTAAATGAAGGTGATGTCCTTTGGAAATCATACTTCTTTCACCTCCTCCAATTATTCTCCCCAACCCACAAGTTCTTGAAAAGTTTAAGGTCACTCAAGCCCTATTGGCAAGGCAACGTCTAGGTGTGAACACATCTTGGAGATGTAGTCACATATTGACAAGCCGAGAGAGTTGGGTGTCAAAGTCTTGAGAAAGTTGGTGGTTCAATCACTTTCTAAGTCACATAGTGAGTTCCTTTGGGACACCTATGAAACAGACTATGACAAGACCCTTAATGATCTTATCTATTTGCTAAGATCAACTTCCTAAAACTTTATGGACATTGACAATGATGACATTGGATATCCAGTAAAGCATTCTCTTCCCAATGGAAAGGGATCGGCCATAGTCAACTCGGTTGACCAAATGGTAAAGAGAAAAGCTAAGTCTGTGATAGTCTCGTGTACTATTATCAAAGGGTCCATACGTTTGTATTGCCAAAGAAAGGGGCATTGGTTGCGAAGATGCCAGATTTACCTAAGGATGTTAAAGTCAATAAGTTTGACTCTACTTCAGGTAAAGTCCACTATCTAACTCTGTTAAGTTTCTATTCTGAGATTCTTGATACATGATGTGACCGGGTCGCATGGTGATGTTTTAAGAATCAAAGAAAAGTGAAGAAACTTAAAGAAAGAATAAGTTGAATCTGATCGCGTAGATGGATTTCTATTGCGTAGCTTGAAAAATCGGATTCTTGAGCTACTTCTTAGGAGTTATGATATTTTTGCTTAGGAATAGATAACAACAAGTTTTCATATGGATTGTAAGGATTAGTTTTTCCACAAAGTTTTAAAATAATCGAAAATTTTTGATTTTATTTATTTTAAAATATCCTTACAATGGCATTTGAGGAAAAATTGTTGCTTATAAGATTCCATTAACAGCAAGAGTGGAAATATGAAATTGATTCTTTCATTTGTGGTAATGTCTAGATTTACCAAATAAGGAAAGGTTCTCATCACTCAAGTTTCAATTGGACCGAAACTTGGAATCATGCAAGTTATATAGCATGATGAATGAGAACTTTCAAGTTTTGGAAAATTAAGACTAATTACTTGTTCACATGGATGTGTGAGTCAGGTAATGGACTAAGGGATCGAGTACACATTCTTGTGCACTGATTAAGTCCACCACAAAAGACAGATAAGACTATTCGTCATAGTTTACTAAAGCTCAGTAAATATGATTATACTTACAAGCTTAAGTGTAACTCTGAGACATTGGAAAAGGTTCCAATGTATGGCAGAGCGAATAAGAAGAATCAAATTAGGCAGAAGGATAAAAGTTTCTCAAATCTGAAAAGATGGGAGAGTACTTTAGTATCCGTTTTTGTGATCATCTAATGATTAAGAAACCATATCAAAATTAGTTCTCTAAGGAAATCTTAGTGCATTCTTATGACTAAGAAGAGGGATCTTGAATTGTTGAAATGGTTAAATCAAGAAGATGAGTCATACTTCGTTCCAATACAAGTCTTAGAGTTATACTCCAAGATTGTAACTTGAGTGACATGTCTTAAATAAGGTTTAAAACACTTGTCAAATGTAAGAGTAAAAGTTTTCTACTCTTGTACATTTGAAATTGGTAAGTTGTGATGTTTTGGATAAAACAAAGATCAACTTAGGCCAAATGTGTGAAGTGTTTGTCTTGATTAGAATCCAGACTATCTCTTGGATATTTGACAAGGGAGTCTTATAGGTCAAGAGGACAGTGGGAGTCTTAAAGGTCTTGAAAGTCTCAAGAACTAATCAAGAATAGAACCTGAAGTTCTTCACTAGCACACGACTTGAGGTTTATAACCTATCGTGTTGACATATTCTGTGCCCATTCCAGTTAAAGTTGTCTTTGCATATGAGTTCTTAGAGTTCTCAATTTGTTGCACAACAACTTGGAACCAATGGCAGGCCCTTGAGCTGCCAGGTGGCAAGAAGTTAAGATTGAGTTCAATCCATATGGTCTTGGATTTGTCATTATCTTTGTCTTATGATTATGGTTTTGACAAATTCATATGGGTAGGAACTCATACACCATTAAATCTAAGTGGCATAAGGTTTCTCTCCGATTCATGAAAATGATGGTGAGGAAACACTTTCACTAAGTAGATTTTATCTAGATAGCAATTATGATATTTGCATTCTCAAAGTCGTTAGTGGAGCGCGTGTGGTTAACCGGCACACTAATATGGACTTGTGAGAAGTGGCAAAAAGGTCTAACCATTATGATTACGGCATACCTCTTCATAACTGTTTAGACACACAAGTGTGCTATCTAAGGGAAGGTGTATGATTTTTTGATAAAGTTTTATCAAAAAAACAATCTAGTATCAGAAATCTGAACTTTGGTAAGAAAGTCAATGAAGTATTGATTTCTAGAAGTCCAGCTGATTTCTGAGTACATGTCAAAGCTAGTGGGAGCATAAGTGTTATGCTAATAATCATCATGTTAGTGGGAGCATGATCATTATGATATGTATTGCAAGTTAGCAATGTTAATTATAGAAAACAAAAAGTTTCAATTCATGAGGTTGCAGGGGTTGAAAAAGTTGTTTTGCTATAATTAAGGGAGAGGAAATTATACTTCATCTCAAATCTATAAGTTTAGATCGTGAGGTTTTAATCATTTAGTCAAGGATATATATGAATTTCATGTTTGAGTGGCTCAACATAAGGAAATTCTGTATATGGGTCCATTATTTGCGTTCTAAAATTCGATTATGATTACGGCATCCCTTTTCATAATCTGAATTATGAGAACTTGGCAAATTGAAATGGAAATATTATAGCAAAAGACTGGTTTAGTCTTTATGTAAGACATCATGAATCGTGTCCCATATGCTTCGGATATAGGATCGATTACATGTGCTATATTCATCCGTTCTAAAATTTTCCAAATGCCTGGGGCATTAAGAAGGGAAAAGGTTTAGAACTGGATATGACTAAAAGGATTAAACAATTGTCGAGGACAATCTAAGGTTTACCAAAGATTGGTTACTCAAGGACAATTGGAAGTATAGTGATAATTCTGGAAGGACCATATTGACATAATCTGTAAGGAGGCAACTCTTGTTCAGAAGTGATAGTCAAAATGGAATCTGGAAATGTTTCAAAGTTAGAATTTTCAATCTGTGTAAGATTAAGGAAACTTAATGCAAGAAGGATATTTCCAAGGAGTTGATCTCCTTTGGAATACTCTGTAATGATTGTTGCCAAGTCTTTGTGACTTTGTGCATAATCGTTACAAGAGGATCAATGCATATAAGTTTAGAATCTAACAGATTTCAGTGAATGGCATGAATATGGAATTCTTGCATTTGCAGTAAGGATTTGGGAGTGTGAAAAGAGAATCATTGAAGTTATGTTCAATTGATCTAGTTCACAAAGTAAAGATCATAGACAAACATAGTATGCATACTTGGTGTGTGGCATGACTAGTGTTTAAGAAAACATAGTGTACATGCTTGGAGCATGGGACAACTATTGTTTTAAATTCAAGAATAAAGTTGATAGCTGAAACAGTATACAATGAATAATGTGTAATCATATGGTGATAAATAAAAGGTGTTTTATTTATGTTCAAAGGGTTGATACCATATTGGATTCAATTATTATTGTGTTTTATTTTGCATGTTTTGACTTCCCGAATAAACTGGGTTATTCTTCCTGAATGACTAAGTTATTCAAACATCCACAGTCGGTCATATGTTGGAAGTAGATATGAATTAAGACTGTCATGGGTTGGCTTGTAGAGGTCTAAGGTGTTGGACAAAGGGCTACAACACTCATGAGTGCTCATAAGTTCTGAGTATTGGATTCAACCCGCGCTCATTGGAATCACTTCATGGATTTTATCACGAGTGATCATGAGACGATAATATCTTATATTCTTCAAACCTAGAGATATGAGTTGTTACTATGAGTTGATAGTACATTGATTGCACGAAAACGCATTTGGTAACTCGGTGCTATAAAACGTGCCTTTGTGTATGATTCAACAAGTAGTAGAACAAGCCATATGAGTCGAAGTTTATCCGTTCCTTTTACCTTCGGGATAAAAGCGATATCTGTGGGCCCCTCGATGATTTGATGATGACAAATGGAAGTGCTCGGCCGGGCCAGGACTGATTTGATTCGTTCAATTAGTCAGTCGTCATAAATCGCAAATCGGGAAACAACAAATGGACAGAGAGAATGATTATAATCCATGTCTCAGTCCATATGATATCTAGAATGGAGGAATATATGATCCCTTATCTAATGGACAAGTCACTGACAAAGGTCAGAGTTCATCTACAAGGTCAGAGTACGACAGAAGCTTTTGAGAGCTACGATTGCCAGTTAGGTTTGAAGTCATACGCAATAATAGTTTTAGACTTATCCAAGTGGGAGACTGTTGGATTAATGTCTAAGTCCATAACTATATTTGGTATATACTTGACCCGACCCGGCATGGTCCATTTGGGTTGCACTTCACCGACACAATTTATATGGATAATCTTTTGAGAATAGTATGTTTATGATTAATATTAATATGTTATAAGTTCTAATATATTAATATGGAATCATATTATTTAATTAGTATTGATCAAGAATTAATTTATAATTAATTAAGTGATCAAAAGGAACTAATTAAATATGGACTCTTATATATATGGAATGGGCCAAGTTCATTTAGGTTGGGCTAAGCTTTCATGGATAGTCCATGGAGTGTTTAACCCATGGATCCTAGGAAATGAAAGGTCATGGGTATTAGGGTTTAACCCTAATCCTCCATACTATATAAAGATGTCTTTGGTTGGTGAAATTGGCACTAGTGTGAATACACTAAAGAAGGGCTAGCCAATTTCACTAGAGAGAACCAAGTAATCATATTCTCTAAAGTATTCCAAGGTGTCTTGGTGATTTGTGATTCCACTTGAGGCTTCCACACTATTGGGGCTAAGCTCTTAAAGCTTGAAGACATCAAGATACATCAAGAGGTATGTATTCTATCTTGTTACATTCATAGTTTTTGTATGCTAGATTAGGATAATACCTTGGATGTTCTTATTTGCATGTATAATAGAGAAAACATAGATCCAAGGTATTTAGGGTTGCATGTACACTTAGGAAGTGTTAGAATGCTCAAAACCCAACAACAATAACATCTGGTGGAGCCAGGCATATTCATTTAACAGAATACAAACACAGAATAGTGATTTACAAATATAACTTTTTATGTGATTAAAACTACTTTTCATATACAACATAAAATATAGGATTTTTTGGAACAATTTTCATATTTAAGAAACCGAAAACATACTTTCAAACAAAAATATTTATGCACTCGCTCAAATTTATGTTCATACTCTCTTTTCAAATTACTTGTATTCTCAGGGAAACAATAAACAGGTACTCCCCGAGCTTTTGAGAAGATGGAGCTATTTTGAGTCATATCTTTTGTATTTTGCTATAACTATTTTGGTGTCAATATATAGTGATTGAACACATGTAAATACTTTTACTATTAAATGCAATGGTTGTTTATACTTTGATTACTATGATGCATGTGTTGTGATACTACAAATGAAGTCCTCCACCCCTGGACGTTTCCGCCGTCAGGTTTTGGGATGTGACAAACTCTGACCCAATCAGTGAAACATCCTTTATATAAGGGATCATATAATCCTCTGTTCTTCAAGATATCAGCCGTACAAATACGTGGAACAATGTCATACTTATTGTGTAGCTGTTTGTTTCTCGATTTCCGATTTCTTTGACAGAGAACTTAATTGAACACATCAATTTAGTCCCGACCAGGCCCGATATATAAGTCAAAACAAAATCATCGAGGGGCCTAAGATATTGCTTTTAATCCTCCAAGAATTAAAAGGAACAGATAAACTTCGACATTATATGCTTGTACTAACTATTCGTTAAATCATACACAACAATGTGTTTTATAACATCAAGTTACTGATGCATTTTCACACTATCAATGTACAACCAACTCCTAGTGAACAACTCATATATCTTGGTTTGAATACTTATATGATATTATCACCTCGCGATCACTCGTGATAAATTCCATGAAGTGAGGAGCATGGGTTTAATCCAGTACTCATACCTTATGATCACTCATGAATGTTGCAGCAAACATTTGCTATGTCTAATTAAATACTTAAGACAATCTACAACCCAAATTCATGACAGTCTTGCATCAATACCTACTTTTAAAGTATGATTGACCGTGGATGGTTTGAATAACCAAGGTATTCAGGAAGTCAAAACGTGCAAAGTGAAACACAAGAATAATTGAATCCAATATGGTCTCAGAACTTATGAATATAAATAAAACACCTTTTATTTTATCACCATATTGATTACACATTATTCATTGTACAATGTTTCCATTAATCAACTTAATACTTGAATTAAAACAATAATTATCCCATCCTCCAAGCATGCAGACTATGTTTGCCTATGGTCCTTTCTTTGTGAAATACATCAATTGAACACATCTTCAATGAAACTCATTTCACCGTTCCAAATCCTTACCGTAAATGTAAGAATACCAAATTCTTGTCATTTGCTGTAATCTGTTAGATTCTAACCTGACATGCAATTAAGTGTGTTCATTTGGATGGATCGGTTCAATCCGAGCCAATTAAGTAAATCCAAATTGATTTTGGTTTTTAAAATATGGATTCGAATTGTCCAAACTAAATTCAAATCCGTTCCGATCCAATCCAATTACACATCGGTTGGATCGGTTTTTATAATTCGGTTTCAAAAGACATAACATTTTAAAATGATATATAATTATAATATTATCCAATTTTTATAGAAGAAGCAAAAACAAATTATTTAGTTGTAATTTATAATTTATAAACAGTTACTAAGAAAGTATATTATAATTTAATATTTATTAGGTAAAACGATTTTGAGAGAAAATCATATTAAGTTTTTTTTATTTGCCGAAACTTTTTGATCTTTTTTGAAAAAAATAATTTATAAAATTAATAAACAATTATAAATATATTAAAAATAAATAAATAATAAATTGTTATTCGGTTTTTTTGGACTATTCGGTTCTTATTTTATAAACCAAAACCAATCCAAAATCCAAATTAATAATTCGGTTTTGGTGAAATCCAATCAAAAAATCCGAACTATCCGAACCAAATAGTCCAATCCAAATTGTCCGATTGGATAATTCGGTTTTATCCAAATAGTGAACAGCCGTACATGCAATGATCCTTTTGTAATGACTATGCACAAAAGTCACATAGATTTGGCAATAGACATTACAAAGTATTCCAATGGATACCAATTCCATGGAAATGAAGTCTCACATTCAAAGTACATTGCTTTGAACATCCTTCTTGCATTATGTTTTCTAATCTTACACAGATTTGAAGAGTAACTTCCACTTATGGAAACATTTCCCTACTGCCATTTTGACTATCACTTTTGAAAAAGAGTTTCCTCTTTTCAGAATATGTCAATATGGTCCTTCGAAAATTTACACTATATGGTCCTTCCAAAATTTACACAATAATTCCAATTGTCCATGAGCAACCAATATTAGGTAAACCTCAAATTGTCCTCGACAATTGTTTAACCATTTTAGTCATATCCAGTTCTGGTCCTTTTTCCTTCTTAATTCCCTATGCATTTGGAAAATTCAAAACACATCTACTATAGAATATGCAATCGATCCTATACCCGAAGCATATGGGATTCAATACATAATGTCTCCCATAAAAACATGATACTTTACTAGTCTTTCGCTATAAAATTTCCACATATAGAATTTCCTTATCTTGAATCATTTCAACATAACATTCACATATGTCCATGACTAATTTCGATTAAAATCTCAATCTAAGCTTTTAGATTTGAAATGAAGTATGAATTCCTCTCCCTTAATTATAGAAAAACAACTTTTCAAACCCTGCAACTTTGCGAATTGAAACTTTTGTTTTCTATAATTAACATTGCTGACTCGCAACACTTAACGTGATAATTGTGCTCCCACTAGCATAATATTTACATTCTTATTATCTTAACACTTATGCTCCCACTAGTCTTGACATGTACCTATAAATTAGTTGGACTTCTAGAAATCAATACTTATTGACATTCTTACCAAAGTTTATATTTCTGATACGAGATGCTTCGATAAGACTTTATCCAGGCTTCTCAAACTTATACACCTTTCCTTAGATAGATCACATGTGTGTCTAAACATTTTTAGAACTTACAGCAATAAGAGTCAAATATTTAGACCTTTGCCATTTCACATAATTCGAACTATGAAGAGGGATGTCGTAATCATAATGAAATTTGAGAATGCAAATATCACAATTGCTAACTCTTTAAAATCTACTTAGTGAAAGCGTTTCCTCATAATCAATTTCATGAATTGGAGAAAAACCTTATGACACTTAGATTTTATGGTTTATGTGTTCCTATCCATTTAAGTTTGTGAAAACCATAATCACAAGACAAGGTTAGTAACAAATTCAAACTCATATGCACTGAACTTGTTCAATCTTAATTCCTTGCCACCTGGTAGCACAAAGGCCTACCATTGCTTCTAGGTTGTTATGCAAACAATTGAGAACTCATAGAACTCACATGCATAGTCATCCAACTGGAATAGGCACAAAAATAAGAGTATCTTAACACGATAGGTTATAAACCTCAAGTCGTGTGCTAGTGACTAACAATAGGTTTACTCTTGATTAGTTCTTGAAACTCTTCAAGATCTTTAAGACTCCCACTGACCTCTTGACATATAAGATTCACTTTATCAAGGAACGTTACGTGAAAAAACCAATATTCAAGAGTTAGTGCGGTTTCTTATCAAGACAAACACTTCAAACAATTAGACTTAGTTGGTATTTGTCTTATCTAAAACATCACAACTTACCAATTTCAAATGTACAAGAGTAAGAAACATTTTACTCTACATTTGATCAGTGTTATAAATCTTTCTTAAGATTATGTCACTCAAGGCTTGATCTTGGAGTGACTCTAAGATTCAATTTTGGAACGAAGTATGATTCACCTTTCAATTTAACCATTTCAACAATTCATGATTCCTCTTCTTAGCCAAAAAAATGCACTAAGATGTCCTTATAGGATCAATTATGATATGGTTTCATAGTCACTAAGATAATCATAAAACACGAGACTCAAGTAATCTCCCTTCTTTTTAGATTTGGAGAAACTTTTATATTTCTGCCTAATTGGATTCTTCTTATCCGTTCTGACATACATTGAAACTTTTACAATGATTCAAAATTACACTTAATCTTGTAAGTGTAACCATATCTACCAAACCTTTAGTAAATCATGACGAATAGTCTTATCGTTCTTTGTGGTGGACCTGGCCGGCGTACAACTAAGTTTACCTGATCCCCTAGTCCTTCACTTGACTCACATATACATGTGAACAAGGAATTAGACTTAATTTCCCAAAGACGAAGTTCTCATTCATCACACAATACAAGTTATATGATTCCAAGTTTCTATCCAACTGAAACTTAGGTGATGAGAATCTTTCCTTATATGGTAAATTTTGACTCTACCATTAACAAAAGAATCAAATCCATTTTCCAATATTGCTATTAATGGAAACATATAAAAAACAATTTTCACAAATGCCATTGTAAGGAAACTTAAAATAAAATAAAACAATTTTTTTCTTTTATTTATAAAATTGCAGAAAACTTATCCTTACAATGCAAATACATGTGAAAACTATGTTGTTATCTATTCCTAAGCAATCTATCATAGCTCTTAAGCAGCAGCTCAAAATTCTGATCTTCGAACCATGAGATCAAAATCTATCTCTTCACGATCAAAATCAACTTACTTTTTCTTTAAGCTTCCTTTCTTTTCTTCAATTCTATAACACATCAAAATGTAATTACATTACATCATGTATCAAGAATCTCCAAGTAGAAACTTAAAAGAGTTAGATAGTGGACTTTACTTGAAGTAGAGTCAAACATTTTGACTTCACCATCCTTGCGATCTTTCAGGTAAATATGGCAGCTTCGCAACCAATGCCCCTTTCTCTTGGTAATAGAAACATTTGGACTCTTTGGGAATGGTACACGGGACTATATCATAGTTAGCCTTTCACTTTACCATTCGGTCAAACGACTTGACCATGGTTGATCCCTTTCCACTAGGAAGAGAAAGCTTTTCTGGACTTCCAATGTTGCCATTGTCAATGTGCATGGAAGTTTGGGTAGCAGATCTTCCAATCAAATTTGCTTTACCAGTGCGCCAAATCATTATTGATTCAGTAGCAACAAGCAAATAGGTAAGATCGATAAGATTCGTGTTGAGATCTGTCATATAGTAGTCCTTAAAGAACTCATTATACGACTCAGGGAGTGACTGAAGAACCCAGTCAACAACCAGCTTCCTCGAGATATCGACTCCTAACATTCCCAGCATGTCAATGTGTGACTTCATCTACAAGACATGTGCACACATAGACCTTCCATCTTGGTGTTTGCTAGCCAATAGGCCTTTAGTGATCTTGAACTTTTTCAAGTCTTGGAACTTGTGGGTTAGGGAGAATTATTGGAGGAGGTGGAGGAAGTGAATTTCCGCTACAACACGAAGAAGGGATTAGTCTTTCACCTTGATCGTCTTGTGGAACATCATATAAAGAAAACATTTTCCCAAAGGATAAGGTAGACCATAGTTGTTAGAACTAGACATCTATAGGGAGAAATTGAAGTTTAGTTTATTTAAGTCCTTAATATAACACCAAAAATGAAATATTAAGGCTAGGACCCAACACAATATTTTACAATTCGGAAGAGGGATGCTGTAATCCAGTTGCAAAATATTTGAACATAGGTAAATGAAAATTTACCAATTTCCACCATAAAAAACGAAAATAAACTTTAGGTTTTAAATGAGTTGAAATTCCTAGATCTTTTTGAGATTCATTTAACTTTTCAATGGCATGTTTAATATTGATTATGCCCTTCAATTTTGTGACTGGGATGTCGAGGATCACAAACAATGTGTGAATAACCATGCAAATGTGCTTGGTACTCTTGACGTCATATATCACTTAATCAATGTGTCGGTTCACCACACACGCTCCACTAACGACTTGACAAGGTGCAAAGTGCAATTTCATGGATTAGCATCAATTTCACATTTTTCCTATGTAAATAAGATTGGGAATATGTAAGACATTTTGTTACTTAAAATATTCATTATACTTTTAATGAGAATGTCCTATCTTACCCGTTCGGCTTACGACCCTCCACCAATCAAGGAAACGGTAGATGAGAATGGACACCCATTAAACCACCATTTTATAGGCAATAACCTTATACGACCCTTATAGATTGGTTTCTTGAATGAGGCCTACTAACGGTAAGACTGACTTACTTATACAAATATATATATATATATATATATATATATATATATATATATATATATATATATATATATGTATATATATAAAATTAAACTTTTAATATCATAATACTATAAGAGTTGAATTTTAAATTTTTTAAATTCTAGGTTTGGAATTAAAGCATTCATAAGTGTGACTTTACAAATTCCAATACTTAAGGGCAAGTTTTGAAACTCTTCAAAACTTTTCATTTCCATAACTTATGAGTTTAATGACTTTTAAAATGAGACTTTTCATTTTCCATAACTTGAGGACAAGTTATGGACACTGCTAGAAAAATAGCCTTTTACGACGCACAATTTATGATACGCATCGATTTATGATATGCAAAAGTGTGTGCCCTTAAATTAGTAAAAAAAAACACGGAGGGCGCCTATAATAAAATGTCTGTCATCTGAAAATGTCGCTTTATAAATTTTAATGGAAATGTGCATTCCATCCTTTAATAGCCGGGGGAAAATGAAATCCTAAAAAATTAAAAACCCCTCTTTCCTTTTTCTTCCTATCCTTGTAGCCCTAATTATCGACACTCCTACCTTCCCCCTCCCGACATTGACTGCCGCCTACTTCTTCCCTTGCACTTCGACCATCATAACTTGCCATTCCTAGTCGTCGACGTCGATCAATGCAAGCACGCCACCAGCCGAGAACCTTTACTCTCTCCTTCCCCTTTTCTCTGTAAACCCTAATCCGCCTCCACGACTGCCGAATCTACCTTAACTCGGCTTTGACCTCGACTCATCTCTTTCCGTCGGCGACCTCGGGAACTTCACATCACCAGAGACTACAACGATTTCTCATGTTTACAAGCCCTAGGTTAGATTAATATTGAAGTGGAGTATGATTCTAACGAGATGATCGATTTCCCTAGTCGCGTTTTCATGAAGAAATTTCCCACATGTTAAAAAACTCAACTTTTGTAGGTGTCTCAACCTCCCTGTGTTTGAAATAGATGGTGAAACATGCTTGGGTGTCGTTGAGGTGGTGACGACTTCCCAGAAAGTCAATTTTCCCTTTTTAATGGATCCAAATCCAGTTCACAACAAAATTTTACATATTCACATACATCATTTTTCATAACTTCGTATGAGTTGATGTTGTTAAGAGCTTATCTTACACAAGATTAACCTCTTTTGTTTGAAGTCTCAGAGATCTGAAAAGAAGGCAACGAAACTTGTGAGAAATGAAGAATTCAGTATCAGATCAAGCCTTTTTCATCGAGAGTGAAGATTATGAGGAAGACAAGGACTCCACTAGAGATGAAGACGATAGGAATGATTCGGAATTTTCAAATTATTCCGACGATAACCCTCAGCATCAAATCAAACCTAGTTCCTTAAACCCATCGTGGCCTCAAAGTTACAGGTATGACCACATCCGACTTTTTTGGATTCTACTTTAATTCCTTATATAGTTAACAATTGATAAGATTCCGTTGAAATTCTAAATTCATCTGAATACTGAATCTTGTTATACCGACATGATCAAACTGGATTATATGAATTCTAAAACTTTTTTGTACCAGAAAACAACAATCACACTAAGTTTAAGATTTGATACAAACTAAGATTAGAAGTGGTCGATTTATAACAAGATCTAGTTGTATAATATTGAATCAAAAGAAAGTAGTTTTGTTAAAGATTTTCCTTGGGTTATATGATGGATGTTTTAGGAAATCGATAGATCTGTATAGGAGTGTGCCATCCTCAAGGCTGAACTTTATGGGGACTCCCAACTTGTCTCGATTAGGCAGTTCATTCCTTTCATCAACACTGACAAGCAGACACGCCGCTGAGATACTCCCAAGTTTGAGCAAACCATTCTTGCCACCTTCAACAGACAACCAGCATCCGCAAGAAAGGCATAGTAGTTCTCACTCTCTTCTTCCTCCATGAGGATCATCTGCTAAGAATTTGCCACATTATCACAAATCTTCTAAGGCTTCACATGAACTTCCTCTTTCCAGGCAGATCTCTTATGGTCAATCTGTTCTTAATGGTATGTGTAATATCAACATGACATCCTGTTTTCTAATTTTTTTCATACTTAAATGTTAGAGATTATTGTATTGGTATGTATTGTTTAATGGTCCTAGTTCTGTCTTAGGTTGACAATTTTTGATTTGTAGATTTTATTTCATCCAACCATCTGATTAAGATGGTATTAATGGACCCCTATAAATTTTGGGTCCCAGTCCCAGACAGAGTATTTAACCAAGGCCACCATGGGCCACACATTTGAATTCTCTTAGCAAACATGCAACTTTGATTGCATATAAGTATCAATGTACATTGTCATTTTAAAAAAAAAAATCAATGATAACTTTTTTGTGTACTGTGTAGGAGTAAATGTTCTTTGTGGAGTTGGACTTCCTTCAACTCCTTTTGCAGTGAAAGAAGGAGGATGGGTAGGACTGTCATTATTGTTCATATTTGGTGACCTTTCTTTGTACACTGGTATCCTCTTTCGATACTGCTTAGATAGTCAACCTGGCGTCAAGACCTATCCATATATCAGCCAGGCTGCCTTTGGCACTCTCGGACGTCTCACCATTTCTGTAAATTTACTTAATACATCAACAAAAAAAATTACATTAAAGTCTTGTTTCAGACCAATATACCCTTTATCTCTTGTTTTCTGTTTTTACATCAGATAATATTGTAAGTGGAGTTATACGTAAGTATATCTAATCTGACACTGATTCGATTTACATAATTTGGCTTGATTCTATGTTTTAACTAAGTCTTTTTTTTCACTGAATGCATGTTGTGTTGAATATATTATATTGGAGAGTGATAACCTATCGTCTCTATTTCCAAATGCACATTTAAACCTCGGAGGATATATACTAAATGCACATTATTTATTTGCAATTATGATCACTCTAGTTGTCCTTCCCACAGTTTGGCTATGCATTATGAGTGTTATTAACAGAAGATCAAAATAAAAATGGTTTATAACAAACTTTTACTACAATTAAATCATTTTGGTTTTAATCCAGCTGGTGGAGTTATTACGTCAATTTTAGCGTCGATTCGCTTGTTTTGGGTTGGGTTTGTGGATGATGTGGGGTTTCGAATTGAAACCACAAAAACCTTAAACCTCTCAACTTTCCCTGTTGCCATAGGCATTTATGGGTACTGTTTTTCAGGACATGCAGTGTTTCCTAATATCTATACATCAATCGTAAAAAGATGTCAATTTCCTATGGTACTCTTAGCCAGGTATGCTTATTTTATCACCCTAGCTACTTTTTCTTTTACATGCTAAAACACATGTTTATTAAATTTTTATGGGCAGCTTCAGGACCGTTTGACCAAGACCAACAGATTCAACTGTTATCCACCCAAGACCCGATATTGCCACATCACAAGCTGGTCTATAAAAAGATAGTTTTTTATGTGGAACCTATAGCAGATACTTGCAAACTTATGGATGTATGTCATTCCTAGAATCCTTTCTATTCTATAGCTATACAATGTCAATAAGTTCAGCTACACGGATAATGAAAATGTGAGTTATTTTACATATAAGGATAAAATGTAAGGATATGTCAATATGGACTAAATGTAAATGTAAGGATACGTCTCACGGCAGTTTCAACAAAAAGCATATGCTCCAAATTGGACTAAATGTAAGGATAAAATTATTTGTATATTTGTAATCACTAAACGCATAAAAACCTATAAGAATGTAGTTTTTTAATCAACAATATTTTTAATTTTGACACAGGTGAAAACAGGATTGGATTAAAAGAGTACGTTTTACCAGCTAGATGGTCATTTGGGTTAATCTGACATTGTAAGTTATGGACTTAGCGCTTCCCTTGAGTAGTTGTAGAGTTGTAAACAAAAATAAAATAGTTAAGTACAATGACAAAAATACCCTCAAAGAAAAACTTTGCTAACATATAGAAATCAATAAGCAAAGGGACTATTAATTTTTAAATTGGTAAACTATAACAACTAAAGTTCATGTGAGATCAAACCTTCAAAAATATGATGACTGATTGTGATACTCCTATGGTACTCTTTCTTTCCTAACCTTTTCTATCACACACATAGATATCTATATTGCTTCCACTTCCAGATGAGCTGGCTTTTCTATCACACACATAAACATCTATTTTGCTTGTCCATTCATATTTTATAATCACTTTATATATGTCATTCCTTACTTCTTATTAGATCAAAGAGAGACACGACACTTGTACAATGACATGGTCCTCCAGGGCTCTCTTTCCATCTCTTAGGAATATCCTGTTTTTATGTAAAACCCAAAAACCAACCATCAAATCCCATGACAATAAAAGTGAATGGACTTCCATTAATCTGTAATTGTTTTACTAAACTTCCATTAATATGTAATTGTTTTACTGGTTTCATAACAACTTTGTTTCACTGTAATGCAGGAGAACCTCTTTTATACAGTCCCACCTGGCGCGATTAAGGCCTACAGGAAAGCAATTGAATCTTAATTGCTTCAGTTTGAGGTAAATATGGGTGAAAAGTAAAGTATATTGTCCATACTGGTAAAAATAGTAATATTTGTTGCTATTTCTTGCTCAATGATGTTTGTTTCGAATCTCCTTTAGAAAACTGGAAGGAGCATGTAAGAGGAAGTGGATACATCTGGCTATGATGCTATTACAACTATTATAATATTTATTATTAAGTCTTTGAATTTCAAGAAAATTCATTTGAAGAGGACCAAGAAGAAACAAACACATATTTATTCAAATGGAAGCAGTGGTATCTCATATGGTTTAAATTTGGCAAACTATTTAACTGTTGATACATTTATTAGATAACTTATATAACAATCACACTCACTTACAGTGGCGTCTCAAATAAGTAATATGTCTAATCCAAATAAGATCATGAAATTACTAGTGTGTAATTGTGATCGTGGAAGGAAAGCCAAAGCACTTAAGGTATTATTAACTAATTCATTGCTTTTAATTACACTCTAAATTCCTATTGGATGTCAATATGTATTAATTTAAAAGACAACACTGCAGACCCCTGTTGGGCAGCCAGGGTCAGGAAGTCCATGGTCGTTATTTGAAAACCAGGTCAAAAAAAAATTTTCACTAAATTTTTATGTATTACATTTGTTGAGAAATAAGTGTTATTTATAAAATGTGTGTTGTCTCCTCAGGCACTTGTAGTGTTGGTTCATGATATGGGTCCAAAATGGGAGCTTATATGTGATTCCATTAACAGCACTTTGTAATTCAAGGTAACTATCATGTATGTTCTGTTGTGTTGGTTCATGATGTACATCATTCAACCACAGACCGTATTTCAAGTTATTCATTGATTGGCTGCTTGACCTTAGTACCCTTGATCCGGTTTTTGAAGGTGCAAACTTTCAGGTGGGTATTCACTTTTCTCTTTTCTCTATCATATCAACTTGTACTGTATTGTATGTTAAGTTACCGATTTGCCCTGTGCAGGTTCTGACAGCTCTAGCAACCTCCTTCCATGCCATGCAGCGTCTCAAAGTTCCTACATTTAGGTTAGTCTCTTAGAAAGGAAATTGTCAAAGGAGAATTTAGTCATGGGTTTCTTTTAATGTTTTACATGTTTTGTTTTCTATAATAAATATTATGTAATATTAGCAATGTGTTACATTTACTTACTATTGGAATGATTATTTATATTTGACATATTAGTGCAATGAATTATTTTTATTGTTTATCATATTTTATTTTGTATGATAAGACTTTTAACGTGTTATTTAATTTGAAAATTAGTATATCCATCAAAAATATATAATTTTAAAAAACTTTAAAATTATGACACGCAAAAATGTGTGTCGTCTTCCTTTATGACAGGGGATTCCTTGATACGCATTGCGTGTCATAAACACGCGCATCGTAAGGTTACGATACCCAAATGCGTGTCGTCTTCCTTATGACAGGGCCTTCCTTGATATGCATTGTGTGTCATAACTACGCGTTGTAAATGTGTGTCATAAATGCGTGTCGTAAATGCGTATCGTAAATAGACGATACGCAAAAGTGCGTCGTCTCTCGTTATGACAGAGCCTTCCTTGAAACACATTTGCGTGTCGTTTGAGCATTTTACGACACGCATTGCACATCGTAAAAGGCTATTTTTCTAGTAGTGGGAATTCATTAAGGCATTTAGATCAATATTTTAACAATAAAGTTATCCAATAATTTATCTAGGATCTATTTAAACTCATAAGTCAAGATAATTCATATCAAAAATTTGCAAGAAATTAGTCTATACATATAAACTAATACAAATCTTGAAATTTTAAGAATTATCTATTAATTGGATGAGCATGATCACTATCATCTCAAGAAAACAAATTTTATGTTTCAAAAAACAGTTTGAGATATTGATCCTAATCCAATTTTGGCCAAAAACTCGAAATTCTACAACCAGAGCCATCAACTCGATGAGTGCATGAGCCTGACTCATCGAATTGCACTTTCCCTAAGTGGACTCGGCGAGTTCATCAGTCAGAGGCCAGAAAACCGAGTTTTTCAACTTTGAAAATTAATAAGCATCAAGTATAACAGAAAACAACCCTAGGCTCTGATACCACTGAAGGGTTTTGAGCACTCTAACAACCTTATGGTGCACATGCAACCCTAGATGCTTTGGATCTATGTTTTCTCTAATTATACATGCAATTTGATTCTCCAAAGCATACATCCTAACTAGCATACAATTTGACAATTGAACAATATAACTATTTACATAACTTACCTCTTGGTAGGACTTGTAGATCTTGGCCTTCAAAAGCTTTATCACCTCAAATGTGATGCCTCTAATGTGTCACAAACAGCAAGTGAAAAAGGAGGCTTGAGAGAATAAGTTGTTTAGCACAAAATCGGTTCACACTCTCCAAGAATGTATTGGCCACTGATTTTAGCTCTATGGGGTTCCTTTTATAGTGTGACAAATGCTAGGGTTATATCCATGCAAACCCTAATGCACCATTACCCTTCATATTATGTAGGCTCCATGGGTTAAACCTCCATGGACTATCCATGTTGGTTTATCCCATCCTAATTAATCATGGATTGTTGGCCCACACTATAAGAATCATTGATTTACCAAATCAGTCCCTGTATAATTAATTAGTCTCTTTTGATCACTAAACTAATTCCAAATTAATTCTTGATCAATACTAATTAAATAATATGACTTCATATTAATATATTATACTTGTAATATATTAATAAATCACAAATAAACTTATTCTCAAAAGTCTGTCGTATTAAATTGCATTGGTGAAGGCAACCCAAAAGGACCATGCTACTCTCAGGTCAAGTGCATACCAATTATAGTTATGGGCTTAGACATCAAATCCAACACTAATAACTTCCATAATGATTTCCAAAAGTAACTTACGAACATGACATCTTTGTCAGAAACTATGGTTTTAGGGACTCCATGAAGACGCACAATTTCTTTAAGAAATAGATCAACAACATGAATGGCATCATCAGCTTTGTGACATGGGACAAAGTGTGCCAATTTAGAGAAACAATCTACCAAAACCATTATAGCATATTCCCACTTTGCGTACGAGGCAAAGCGACAATGAAATCCATAGAAATATCTTCCCATGGTTGAAAAGGAGCATGTATCGCCAATAAAAATGTTCCTGCAACACAATAAGGGTTTTGTTGATTCGAAAATGACCAGCCAACCCTCCTCCATGCGCTTCTCTGATTAGTACCACCCTTATGGTTCCTTTAGGAATGCAAAGTTTGTTGTTCTTGAAAAGAAACCTGTCTTTGATGACATAAGAACCACTAGCTTGACCTTTGTATTCTTGAATAACTTTAGAAAAAATTGGATCATTCAGGTAAAACTCTTTAATAAAAGAAAAGCCTAGCACTCTTGCCCCACGGATAGTAAGCATGGCATATCTTCTTGAGAAGGCATCTGCAACAATGTTAGAACTTCATGCTTTATATTTTGAAACAATGTTAAAGGATTGAAGAAATGCTACCCATTGTGCATGTCTTGGGTTCAACTTGTTTTGACCGTTGATATGCTTCAAAGCTTGATGATCAGAGTGAAGGACAAACTGTTTAGGGCTCAAGTAGTGACTACAATGATCTAGACCACGAACAATAGCATAAAACTCTTTTTCATATGTACTATAGTTCTTCTTAGATTCATTCAATTTCTCACTAAAATAAGCTATAGGTCGTTTATTTTGTACCAAAACAACCCCTATACCAACTCCTCTTGCATCACATTCAACCTCAAATAACTGGTTGAAATACGGAAGGTCTAAAATACGCGACCTGCACAAACATTCTTTGATTTTCTCGAATGCATTTTGGGCAGATTGAGTCCATTCAAAAGAGCCTTGTTTGATACACTCAATGAGGGATGCAACAATAGTACTGAAACTCTTAACAGACCTCCTGTAAAATGAAGCAAGGCCATGAAAACTCCTTACCTTTGTTGTACTCACAAGTAATGACCATGATTAGATTGTTGCCACCTTTGATTCATCCACCGAAATTCCATCTTTAGATACAACATAACTGAGAAAGATCTCCTTGGGAGAAAAGAAATCACACTTCTCCAACTTCCCATAGAGTTTTTGTCTTCTCAGCACTTCACATACTCTTCTGAAATGTTGAGTGTGCTCTTCAACACCTTTGTTGTATACAAGTATATCATCAAAGTACACAATAACAAAATTACCCAGAAATGGTCTAAGAACCTCATTCATCAACCACATAAAAGTACTAGGAGCATTGGAAAGTCCAAATGGCATTATCGAACATTCACACAGCCCAATTTTTGTTTTGAATGCAGTTTTCCATTCATCTCCTTCACGCATCCGGATATGGTGATATCCACTTTGAAGATCAAGTTTCGAGAACAATTTGGCGCCATGAAGTTCGTCTAGCATATCATCCAAACTTGGAATAGGATAGCAATATTTGACTGTGATGTTATTGATGGCTCTACTATCAACACACATTCTCATGGTTCCGTCTTTTTTGAAACCAAAAAAGTTGGAACAGAACAAGGACTCATGCTTTCACGCATGTAGCCACAGTCAATGAGGTCTTAGTGTTGATGTTCTAGTTCTAGAGTCTTTTCAGGGTCACATCGGTAGGCTGGTTTGTTAGGAAGCATGCTCCTAGGATTAGATCGATATGATGCTCATTACCCCTTAATCGAGGTAATTCTTTAGGTAAATCAGAAGGAAAAACAACTTTGAATTCTTCCAGAAGCAGACAGACATCAACGGGCAGAGGAACATCTTCAAATCTGTTTACTACTAGCAACGAAACATAAACATATTTTATGTTGGATTTAGCTCTCTCCATTCGTGCTTCATTGATAAATACATTTTTCTCTACTTGAGCAACCATCTGTAATTCTTTCTTTTGCAGCAAGGTAGATGGTACCGGTTCGAGGATTACTTTCTTCATATTCATGACAAAAGAGTAGGTGTTTTGATGACCATTGTGCCAAACTTGTCTATTATAATTCCAAGGCCATCCAAGAAACATATTGCACGCATCCATTTGTATAATATCACAAAGAACCTGATCTTGATAAGACTTACCAATAGAAAATGAGAGTAGGGCATGCTTGGCTACCTTCACGTCGGATCCCTGATTTAACCATTGAAGCTTGTATGGATTCGGGTGAGATGAAATTGGAATGTGTAGTTTATTGATAAGAGTTGTGGATGCAACATTAGTACAACTAGCATTATCAATAATAAGGTTGCGTACCTTCCCCCTAATCATGCACGTGGACTGGAATATCTGCTCTCTTTGTTCATCATTAGGATCCACCTCTTTTGCATGAAGAGCTCTTCGAATCACTAAAAGCTCCCCTTGATCAGGTTTAACTCTCTCTTCAAAGTAACATTCTTCATATACTGGCATCTCGTATTCTCCTTCTTCTATAATGTTAACCTCTTCAACCTTTTTCAGTGTCATGACACGTCGATTAGGGCATTCAGCTTGAAAGTGTCCTAAACACTGACATTTGAAGCACTTCTTCTTCGGTGCATCAGCAGGACCTTTACCCTTGTCTTGTTTGAGGTTTCACCTTTTGAAAGGTTTTCTTTATAGAAAGGATTCTGGAAAGAATTGTTATACTTTGGAAATGACTTGGGGTTTTCCCTTTCAACCTTCTTATTCCTGGTACACTTCCGAATCTTAGAAGATAACTTATAAACCTCTTCAAAGGACCAGAAAGGTTGCAATTCAAGTTTTTCAGCAATATCATGGTTCAGTCCGCCAACATAAAGAGCCATAGTTTGTTCGGGTTTCTCCTTAATTCCACTACGTAACACAAGTTGTTCAAATTCACGAGTGTAATCATCAATAATTCGATTACCTTGCTTGAAGTTAGTTATCTTGATGTAGAGGTCTTGCTTGTAAGAATCTTGAAGGAATCTATCCTTGAGTAGTTTCTTGAGTTATCTCCAAGATCGGATCATAGACTTGCCATTTCGTTCTTGCTTGGCTTTCACATTTTCCCACCATAACGAGGCATACTCCTTAAGTTTCAAAAGAGCCACTTTATAACTTTTCTCATCAGAATACCCCTTAACATCAAAAGGTTTTTGATATCATTCAACCATTCAATAAAGCCATCCGGGTTTGATCCTCCATGGAACTCCGTAGCATCTACTTTGATATCTCTACGATCATCTTTGAACCTTCTTTTATGAACCGAAGTCTGACCAGATTCATCCGAACTACAATCAGGGCCGATTGAATCACCACTAGCATAATCTTCTTGATGCTTTTGATTGACCCTTCGTAGTTTTGCGTCCAGCAGCATTGCAAGCAGTTGGGTTATGATTTTGGTAGTTCTTTGGAGTTCTTCAATTTGTCTATCGTGCCTAATATTATTAGCTTCATCTGCATTCATTCCATGAGGAAATTCCATGTTGTTTGGGGGGAGAAAAAACCAGTAAAGTGATAAGAATACAACCTAGGTTTGCTCTGATACCAGTTGATGCATAAGATGGTGAAAATAGGAAAAAAGAAAAAGGGTTGTGAACAGGGGTAGGGTAGACAACCTGATTAGATCAGGATAAAGTAATTGAACACCACCAAGATCAACCAAATTAGTGATGGTTGATGTTAATAGCGATAAAGCAACAACACCACACTAATAACAAACAAGAATCGACTCCTTTCGCGTGTGAACACTCAAAAAGAGTTTCACAGGATATGGTAAATTCATTATTCAAAAGATGATTTTGCTGCTACAACTTAGAGCTCCTTATATAGGGCTAAAAACTAAAGGAAACATAACTCTAGGAAAATGAAAAGGCTAATGAAAGACCAGAAGTTGGAAAACAATTAAATGAAAATTGAAGAAACATTTAAAACATTAATGGTGCTGATTATGGACTCTTCAGCTTTATTGAGCCACCAGAAAATGATACTTCTCCCTTGAACTATTTTGAAACCAAAATAAGAATTTGATTCAAGCCCAAGGTGAGTAGGAGACATGAAATGGGCTGATTTAGTATTAGCTGAAAATAACATGGATGCCCCTGGATCAAAAGGGAAGGGCTCGGCTTGAGTGCATACACCCATGTTTTTATGCAACTTGTGATTTTGGGATTTTACTCTAATAAATGTTTTATTATGAAATACTTCTAAATGTTTGAGAAAAATATAAATGGGTGTTTTAATTATATTAAAAATGAAAATTTTACCTTGTGGTTTTCGAAACGTTACAAGTTGGTATCAGAGCCTTGGTTTGAGGGATTCGGGCATACCCTTGGGTATGTCTGAACTCAAATTGAGGATTTGGTAGATTTTTCATAAAACGAATATTTCATTAAAGGGATTTCTAACAAAGAAAGGGGTGTGATGCATGCAATCGGCTGAGCTCAAGTAACTGATTCCTAGAATACCCATACATGTTGTGTATGTTATCTGAATTGCATGCTAGATTAGGGCTAAGGATCTACTCATGATTTTATGCTAGGGGAGATGCCTTTTTATGCCTGATTGTTTGAGCTTTTAGAGTTGCATGCTAGTACGGTTCTAGATAATTGGATAGAATGGCTTGATTAGTGTAGTGCTTGTTAGATTTTTTATTGAACAAATGTTGCTTGCTTTGTGCTTTGTGGGACTCTCATTGATGTGGATCGATTGCTAAGTGAATATGTTTAGTCACATGTTGCATAAGTTAAATAATCTCAGAGTGATGGATTTGACCCTATTATGCATCTCTCCTTTGAGTCCAACCATTCATGGGTTGAGTCTTTTACTCAAAGGATTATCTGATATTTGTTGCATGCGACTATATTCATGAGGTGGATAGTAGAAATTAGTGGGACTTTTTCAGCAACTGATGGCAAGGCGATCATTTGGAGTATCAGTTTGAGGAGGTGACATAGAGGATTTGGGACGATTCTTGAGGAAAGTATAGATAGGTGTGGAAAGTAGTATTGGGCCCATACTACTAAAAACATAGGATTCATACTCGAATCAGGGAGAGTCTTGGAGAATCTAGGAAGCCTATGGGATAAGGTTTCTTGGATATGTTCTGATCTTTTGCAGGTTGATTTTAGGTTGGGGATGAGCACTCAGGAAGGAGGTTCAAGTTCTGCTTCTGGCTCAGGTGCAGGTACTAAGCTAATTAGCGATCAGACTCGGGGGAGTTCATCTCGTTGGAGATTACCCACAGTATTTTGGAGTAGACTTGTGTGATCTTTGGTGCAGTCCAAGAGGGGATTTTGGAGATTTTGGATGATCATCTGGGCTCTTTCCGCACTGAGGTTATGGCTATGGTTAGAGATCACATTCTTTCTTTTTGTGAGTTCCGTGCTTATGGAGTTACCGTGTTCTTTAGGGAGAAGGACCCCATTTCTAGTAGGAGATGGTTAGCGGATATGGCTAACGCTTTCTAGATGAGTTTCTACCCGAGGCATCAAAGATCAAATTTGCTTCATGTCTTTTGAAGGACAAAGCTCGAGATTGGTATGAGGAGGTAGGCTTCACTTTGGGAGGTGAAGTCGTGGAGATGATGACATGGCATGAGTTTGTGACCCGGTTTAGAACTGATTTTTCTCCAGCTATTGAGGTACAATAGTTCAAGAGGGATTTTCAAGACCTTCGACAGACTATTGAGTCTGTGGCAGAGATCACTACCAAGTTCGGGGAGAGGGCTTTATTGGTTCTGTAGTATGCAGCGAATGAGGAAATGAAGAAAGGAAGGTATCACAATATGTTGAGGGATGACATCATGGATTTCATGAGTATCTCTGGGTGTAAGACCCTGAATGATATGATTTCTAGAAACTGAGAGCAAGAGATCGATTTGGAGCACCTGGGGAAGAGGGGGGCAGATCAGGTGAAGGCAGTAGAGGGTCCTGTGAAGAGACCCAAAACTTCAGATCAGCGATTGAGGGGCCATAATGGTCGGGGTCAGTGCAGCACGTGCAGGAAGCAGCACAACAGGGTTTGTCTTTCCAAGGGTATGGGCTGCTACAAGTGTGGCATGGTTTGTCATGTAAACCGGGATTGTCCTCAGTGGACAAGCCCGTTATGTTTTCACTGCAATCAAGTGGGCCACAAGAAGGCCGGTTGTCTGATGTTGAGGGGAGAAGCAATGAGTGCACCTGCTCTGGTTACTTTGAGGATCACTGATGGTCGTGAGGGAAGGGCAGGAGCCCCAACAGAGAGGAGTCGAGCATTATTGTATCATTCAAGAGAGGCCAGGGCTCCAACAGGTGCTATTGTAGGTAGGTATCTTTTACTTTCTTCTTGATAATTAGCAGTATTGATATTGCTCTAGAATTTTGCATTGGTTTAGTTAAGCATTATCTTTGGTTTAATTCTTTGTTATTGTCTGAGTTATATCAACAAGAATTGTTATATGCCTTGTTGCATGCCAAGAGTCATTAGTGCGTCGTATCTAGCTGAGCAGGTTTCAGTTGTTCAGTTGTTATTCAGTTCTTTTATGGGATAAGTTCAGGGGTATTGTTTGGAAGGTTTATGGTCGGATTAGTGGGTGAGTTCTCCAATGAAGTCATAGTTTAGTTGTACTAGCATTCAATCTGGTGGGATCGGCAGTTGTTTATGGAAGAACTTTTGGGTTCTATCACTATTGTTGCTAGGGAAGGAGCGATAGCAAGAAGATAGTGGTGGCAATCGCATGAGCTTGATTGGTCACAGGAAGTGCCAGGGGAATTGATTTATCGCGAGGATTATAGTTTTTGTCACAAACATAAGGAATAAGGATTTGGGTGTTATATCATGGTAAGCGAATGGGGTAGTAAGACTTTTTGAGATTTAGGGATGTGATCATCTGGATTTCAAGAGTGGTACAGTAATTGCGATTAGCTTGTGATGGAACACTAGTATTGCTAAGCGCGGGCTCTTGGTGGTTCAAATTTTAAGGAGGTGAGATGGGTTGGGAATCCATCAAACTTATTGGGCTGGAAGAGCTTCGACGAATCCAAGTGGGGGAGAATCGTTCGGATTTCCAAAAGTTGTATCAGATGTGAATCTGGGATGAGTTTCACATCCTATTCGGGAGGAAAGACGACTCAAGAGGCTGTGTGGATTGAAGATTGTGTAAGTTTGAAGGTTTAAGGGCTTAAATGGACATGGGGATTACTAGAATGGATATCTAAAATTGCCTTGGAACACTTGGAATGAATTAACACTATTTAAAAGGGAGTTTACGGCCATACTCTTGGAGTTTACGTCCGTAAACTCACCCATGGCCAAGAATGATTAATTTAAGCTACAAAGGACAATCACATGTGATTCTAGTTAAATTTCCAAGCCTTGAAATGAATTTAGAACACCATTAAACCTACTTTTGGGAGTTTATGGCCTAGAGGCATGTTCTATGGCTGCAAACTCTCTTATACTCATGAAAAGTTAGTTTTTGATGCTTAAAAACAATCACATGTGATTCTAGAATTTTATACAACCCATTTGAGTGAATTTGATGCATCTTACAACAAGTTTTATGAGTTTACAGCCAAGGGTATGCTCCTAGGACGTAAACTCCTATAAATGACATTTTTGATGTGTTACAAACCCTTAAACTATTTTTAGATGCATCTAGATTTTACTACAAAGCCATTGGTTGAGTTTGAAAGCATTTAGACATGTTTTAAGGCACTAAATCACCATTTAAGAGGAGTTTACGGCCCAAGAATATGTCTTGGTCGTAAACTCACTTTTATCCCCCAAAAATCATGTTTAAAGTGTTCCAATTCTAGATTAGCAAGCCTTAATGTCATATCTAAGTCCCAACAATGATTTGGAAGGGTTTAAGTTCATGAAAACCCCATTTACATGAGTTTACGGCCCAAGCTTATGCCTTGGCCGTAAACTCCTTCAAATGGCTAAAAATCCATGTTTCAAATGATAAAAGTCTTGTCCAAGAAGTCATTAAGCCATAACTAAAGTCCAAAATTGCTTAGGAAGGGATTTGGGGCTTAAAAACCCATGCTATATGAGTTTACGGCCCATGAAGGCTCCATGGCCGTAAACTCATGAATATGTTCTTAATTCATGCTTTGAACTCGAATTTGAAGGCTAAGAAGGTTACAATACAAGCTAGGGAAAGTACCTTAGAGATTTGAAGCCTTAAATTTGAGATTTGGACCTTAATTCTAGCTTGAGGAGAGAGGTTGTGAGAGTTTAATGAGAAATTGGCCAAAGGCTTCAAATGAAGTCTTAAAACACTTTATATAGTGTTCGGGAATTCGACACGACGAAATTTTACCCGATACCGACGTTACGTGAGGCTTTTGGTCATACCCGACCAAATTGTCGTGACTCGATACGGTCGATTCTATACTTATTCCGATTACTAAAGTGGGGAGTTAAAATGATTTCTAAATGTATTAAGACACCCATTAAGTCATTTTAGGTCGATATAAACTAATGACTTAATAAAATGGCGAAATTGGAAACTAATTTGAAAATGACGTTTGGTTGATCGGACTGGATTACAAGTTGAGGTACAGGAAGTGATATGAAATTTCGGGTTTTCAAGGTTTTCAAAAATCTCAATTTGGATGTACTAAGTGGTAGATATCGTAACAAGGTTTTCAAAAATATAAAGAACACTAAAATCCGAGTTATAACGAAGGAGTTATGACCAACCGAAGATCCGCAACAAAACCTGTAGAACACTGTTAAGCATAAAACGTGAAATTTCAAAAAAAATACTTTTTAGCCTTAGGTACCTAAATGAAATTCGTAGATATCATTAAACCGTAAACGTACATAAAAAGAATATCCAAATCTGACTTCGTATGAGGAAGTTATGATTTTTCTAAGTTTCGGATACAACAGTAGACAACTAAAAACTCGAAATAGAGATCGAGCGACTTTTAGCCGACACAACCTAAACGAGAATCGAAGATCTCAATAGTAGTAGTGCAATGGTAAAAGGACAGTCGAAAACGGACGTCGGATGAAGAAGTTGTGGATTTTTAACAGAGTTTTCCAGTCCTGGCCTGTTAAAATATAATATTAAAAAAAATCAAAATTAGCCGACTGAATCTAAACAAAAGTATTAGAGCATAATCTCACCTACTTGTGGATATAAAGAACGTGAAAATCGGCACTCGTATGCGATAGATATGAATTTCTGACGTTCGGGACACGAAACCCCACATTGTCAGAAAACTCACGACGTGAGCCAGAAGCTCACAATGTGAGCTAGTGACTGATGTGTGCCAGAGACGGGATATCAGACGTCGAGTCTATGGAAGGGATAAGATCAAAACTCACAACGTGAACCACTCCATGCTCATGACGTGAATCCCAAAAATGCACCCTATAAATAGAAACCGAAGGTCTCGGGTTTAGGCTGCTCAATTCTACTCTCCTTTCAACTTTTACTCTGTGTTAAGCATCTCGAGACTACCCCGACACCCCGGTTATGTGTCAAAGCCCTGACGAAAGCCCGAAGTCCCGAAGTTCCTGAGAAACGTGCTTCTTTCCAGTCGAAGTGTTTCCCGAGTTAAACATCGTCTTCATCAAACTGTCACTCTTACCAAGTGAGTTCATACCCCTATCACTACACTTTCAAATGCTTTTAAACACTTTTAAGGCGGGGAATACAAGTAAACACATGGTTAAACTCGTGTGAAAATATCAATCTTTTGCTATACTTTTCATATTGTTGTTATAACTATCATACGGAAATTTTGGCATGCAAAACATCTTACGACACCACTTTACCCTCTCGGGATGAAATGTGTTTATAAATAATAACATGCTTTATTTATATGTTTGAATAACATATCATTACAAGGGTAACCATTTCAACTATAACATCACATATAGATACGAAACTACATATCATTATTATGCCTTTATCAACACTGTAAAAAGGGTAATCATTTCATACATAAACATATACATTTCAAAAATACGTGACTTAATTGAGAATATGTGAGTCATTCGTCTTCATCGTACCTATCAAGGTATACAAGAAAGCCTTGTTTTATAACCAGAGTTTCCATCCGAAGAACGTGATAAGTGTGTATAGATCTATATGGGACTGATGATCCCGTAACATGGCTGTTAGCTACAGCCGGACCGGCAGGTTAAGGGTGAAAAGTGTCATAACATTTCGAGGCCTAAAGAATGTCGCTACAAGAAAATCCATCATAGTACGGTTATGAAAACTCACATGATAGACAATTATTATGGTATTATGTTGTTACGGGAAAAGTAATATTACAATTATTTTTACGTGAAAATACAAGCTTCCTATAGTTTTGTTCACTAATAAAACTATACATCATCATTTTATGCATGACATACTTACAAGTTACAGTCTTGGGCATTTAAGACTGCTTCTCACGTTTAGGAAAATATAGGATTTTCCTGGTTCAATACATTCATTTCATACAAACAACGATTCATAACTCATTTTACAAGAGAATATCGAATTTTCTGGAAAACAAACGTGAACTTTCGAATGGTATACATTTACACAAATATCTACTTATGAACTCACCAACTTAATTGTTGACACTTTTTCTTTGAAATAACTTGTATTCTCAGGGAATCGCTAAACACCAGGTTAGCAACTACTTTCGGGGACTAATGCTCTGGTGTTAATAACATCTTTTGGAACATCATATTGTATTTGACTTTTGAAACATGTAATACAACTATCATGTAAACTTTTCAAATATATAATATGGTGGTGTGTACTTTCTTTACTATTCAATTGTTATGATATTGTACATGACGTCCTCCGCCCCCGAATGTTTCTGCCGTTCAGGTTTGGGGGTGTGACAGATTGGTATCAAACCATGGTTTATAGTGAAATAAATATATCAAAACCATTTCTGATATACAACTATAAACAAAACTGGGCAAAAACACTCTGATTAAGAGATATACTTTTAAAAATATAGTTTTATTAAAATTGTACACGTATACATTACATAACAGAACAGTATCATAACGAAAACAATACAGAAGTATTATAGATGAGTTGTGCACTACAGATATGCCTTGGAATATATAATCGGGATTGGGATGAATATAGCTTGATCAACTATATTTATCTGAGAACCGACTAAGATGTGTCAGGGAATAGTTGCGGTGGACGACAAGTCTAAAAATTACCAAATATATAATCTTTAGAATCAAACATAACATTTACAATACAATAGGAGTATTTTGTAAATGCAATTGTTTAACCTTGATGTTTAAATTTATATGCTTTAGTGTTTAGACAATTATCATATCCCTATTCTCGCACAGACGTAATGGGCGGATTCCGTCTACCAGGGGACCCCAACTACCCGAACCAAGGCAATGGAGGATGGATTGAGGATGATCAGGAAGAGGATCAAGAAAAAATTGTGGACGAAGAAGAAGAAGAAGAAGAAGAAGAAGAAGAAGAAGAGGAACCAATCGAGGAAGAAGAAGATTTAGAAGGGACTGATATAGAACCTGAAGTGTACAATCCCATACCATCCATCCGACCTCCTGCAATCAGAAGACGTTTTGAAGGACCAACTGCCATTTGGGGAAACCTCAATCACCACTGGAGCCGATAACAAGGAATGCGCCCTCCATACGGGATGTGCCGAGACTTCTGCAATGTTAGCAATGGAAGTTCAATTGACAGGGCACTCCCTGTCATCATGGATAAGATAGCTAACAAAATCGACCAGTCAAGGATCTCGATGACCCTGATTCAAGAAGTCAATGCAACGACACAAAGTAACACTACAGATATATGCCGCCTGGACGAACTACATTATGAGACCCGAATCCACACCAGGACACTACAGGGCCAAATGGATACAACCCTCGCCGAAATAAGAGAAATGAGGGAGCTACACATCCTTAAAAGGCGACTAATGGGAGCCAAACACTCGGAAGCGAAGTCTAGCACTAAGCGTAGTACGCGTCGCTAGTAGTACTTGCACTACTCCCAAATTTTCTTATAGACTAGGACCACGGCTAAATGTTTACTTTTATTAACTTTCTGTACTGTAGACTTGTAGATGGGGTAAAAATTTTCCAATATTTTGATGTATCCACGATATATATATATATATATATATATATATATATATATATATATATATATATATATATATATATTAAAATATTTGCGTTGCATGTTAATTCATTGGATACCACTCAAATTCATAGGTTTATCTATTATTATATAAACTACTATTATGAATCGAACACAAGTTCACTTTTAAATCGAATCTTAACATATGAAGAATTCTAAATAACCAACTTTTTGTCACTCGACTTTCAAATCATCAAAGACTTATTGTCTTTCATTGTTAATTGTTTGGGAGCAAGATGCCTCCTCGCAGATCTACACGCTGCATCAACAACGCAACACCAACGCCACCATCACCACCTCCACAATATGATCCTGTCATGATACAGGCTGCTATCACTATAGCAATAGCAGCTGCTCTTATGCAAATAAATACTAATAGCGCTGGCGGAACTGGAAGCAGTACCAACCACTTGAATCATGGCACTGGCCATGGTCATACCAGGGAATGAATATACAAAGAATTATCAAATTCGAAGCCAAAGACTTTCAACGGGGTAGGAAGAGTCATTGCACTTATGTAATGGTTCGAGAAGACCAAAACGGTCTTCGAGATCAGTGCATGCCCAGAAACAACCAAAGTCAAGTTCGCTGCTTGCACTTTCTCTGATCGAGCCCTCACCTGGTGGAAGGGCCATGTGAACGCCCTATCTCTCCTAATTGCTAACGCCATGAGCTGGGAAGATCTCAAAATCTTGATGTTGGAAGAATACTGCCCGAGGGGCGAAATCCAAAAGTTAGAGCAGGAGTATAGAACCTAAGGATGACTGGATCAGACCTAGCCACTTGTAACGCCCGTGTTTCTAGGCTAGGCATTAATGATGATGTAATAGTCTAGGTTAACCTTTGTAACTCATTTTGAAATAATAAGAAAGTATTAATTGAGTGTTATGTGTTTTATGCTTAATTGTGTAACTTAAATAAATTAAGGATAAAAATAGGCGTAATAATAAAATATTAGATAAGCCCGGTATCTATGAGTGAAGTTGTAGTGGCCTTGGCAAGGTTTCCGAATATATCAAGAATGCTGAAATCCGAGTTATAACGAAGGAGTTATGATCTATCAAAGTTTTGCTACAGAACCGGTGCGACACCGTGTGACGTAAATAGTGAATTTACAATAGAGCAATATGTAGCCTCAGTGATCTAAACAAAAGTTGTAGAATACGTTAAACTGTGAGCATGCATGAAAGAACGTCTAAATCTGACTTTATATGAGGAAGTTATGATTTTTCTAAGTTTCGACTTAGCAGTATGCAGCCCAAAGTCCAAATAAGAGATCGAGTGATTTCTAGCCAAAACAATATAAACGAGAATCGAAGATCTTATCATGCAACGGTAAAAACACAGACGAAAACGGACATCAGATGAAGAAGTTATGAATTTCTAACGAGGTTTCCCTGTCCCGGCCTATTAAAAATAAGATAATAAAAGTTAAAGTCAAAATTAGCCAACGGATTCTAAACGAGAGTTGTAGAGCATAATCTCACCTACATGTGCATATAAAGAACGGCGTAAACGAAGCTCGTATGCAAAAGATATGAATTTCTGAAGTTCAGGGCACGAACTTCAACCCATGTGTCAGAGCTCATGATGTGAGCAGGTGATGGATGTCTTCCAGGGAAAGTGGCCTGATGATGAACGCCATGACATATCGAGCTCATGATATGAGCACTTGTGGCTCATGATGTGAGCATAGAATTCCAGCCCTATCAATAGAAGTCGAAAGGCAGCCTGCCATGGTTGCTATTTCCTTCACTCTCTCACTCCCGATACACTCTCGAGCTGTCTTGAAGTAACCCCGAAGCCCCGGTATCATCTCGACACCCAAAGCAATCCCAAATCTCCGAAGATCCTGAGAAGAAAAGAGTTTTCGAGCCGAAGCTCTTCTCGTGAGAAGCCCGGTGTGTGAAGATATCCTGATTTCATCGAAGAATACTACTTGAAGAGCCGTAGTGTTGTCTGATAATCGTCTTATCAAGTGACTGCATAGTCTCTTTCATAAACACGATTTAATACAAGTATTGTTGAATGTATTAAGTATACGTTTTGAGTAAGTGTGTAGTTTCTCTCTTCTAACATATAAATACGATGTATTCTCCATTAAATACGTGCTATATGTTTATATATTATTTGTTAGTGAAATGTGTATTGATTGAATGTTGTATACATGCTTTAAACTATATATATATATATATATATATATATATATATATATATATATATATATATATATAATTCTATCTACAAATATGTTGGGTAGAACATGGGTACATAGTTGATGTGTGATGAAATAAAATGATGAGAGTGTTGGGTTTTGAGCAATCTAACACTTCCTAAGTGTGCATGCAACCCTAATAAACCTTGGATCTATGTTTGTCTAAATACATGCAAAATAATCATTTTCCAAGGTTCATAACCTATCTAACATGGCATGGGGTACTTTTAAACATAAAAGAATTAGATGAGATTACATACCTTTTTGATGAGCTTGATTCTTAAGGAGTTTGAGGGCCAAGCACCAATAGTGTGAATGCCTCAAATGGAATCACAAATCACCAAAAACACTTGGAAAAATTTGAGAGAGTGTATACACACTATAATTTCGGCCACACACAAAGACACACACTCTAGTGACACTAGTGGCTATTTCATGCAACATAAGCATGCTTATATAGTGTACATGATTAGGGTGAAACCCTAATAACCCATGACCTTTCCTTTCCCAAGGATCCATGGGTTAAAAGCTCCATGGATCATCCATAGACTTCCATACAAGCCTATCCCATTAACTAATGAGTATGAGCCAACACCATATAAAACAATAGCCCACAATTTAATTAGTCTTCCTTTTAATCTCTAAATTAATTCATAATTAATTTAAGACTAACACTAATTAAATAACTTCATATTAATATATTATAACTTACAATATATTAATAAACATATGTGTATAACTCTCATAAAATTATCCATAAATAGTTTGGATGAAATGCAACCCAAATGGACCATGCCGGATCGGGTCAAGTATATACCAAATAAGTTATGGACTTAGACACCTTATCCAACAGACTCCCACTTGGATAAGTCTAATAACTATATTTGCGTATGTTACTTCAGGAACCAACCAGCAATCGTAGCTCTCGAAAACTCTGTTGAACTATGAAGCGCCATTTTAGATAAGTGATCATACAATCCTCTGTTCTCATGATATCAGCCGGACAAATACATGGAACAACGTCGTACTTATTGTCCAGCAGTTTGTTTCCCGAATTTTGATTTGTTTGACAAAGAACTTAATCGAACACATCAATTTTAGTTCTGACCGGCCGGTACATAGGTCACAACAAAATCATCAAGGGGCCCAGATATCGCTTCTATTTCTAGAAGGAACAGATAAACTTCAACTCATATGCTTGTTCTACTACTTGTTGAATTGTACACAAAGGCACGTTTTATAACATCAAGTTACTAATGTGTTTACGTGCAATCAATGCACAACCAACTCATAGGTAACAACTCATATCTCTAGGTTTGAAGATTTATATGATATTACCGTCTCACGATCACTCGAGATAAATTCCATGAAGTGATACAAGTGAGCGTGGGTTTATTCCAATACTCATAACTTATGAGCACTCATGAATGTTGTAGCAACCATTTCTATGACTAAACCCATTTAGCCATCTACAAACTCGATTCATGACAGTCTTGATTCATACTTACTTCCAACATATGAACGACTGTGGAGGGTTTAAATAACTTAATCATTCGGAAAGAATAACCTAGCTATATTGGAAGTCAAAACATGCAAAGTGAAACACAATAATAATCGAATCCAATATGGTCTCAGAACCCTTTTGAATATAAATAGAACCACCTTTTATTTATCACCATATTGATTACACATTATTCATTGTATAATGTTTCAAACAATCAACTTAAGACTTGAATAAAAACAACAGTCGTCCCATGCTCCTAGCATGTACACTTTGTTTTTCTAAACAATAGTTATGCCATACTCCAAGTATGCACACTATGTTTGTCTATGATCCTTACATTGTGATGTAGATCAATTGAACATGATTCCAATGATACTCATTTCACAATCCCAAATCCTTATTGTAAATGTGAGAATCCCCGATTCCTATCATTTACCAAAAAAAATCTGTTAGATTTTAAACTTTTATGAAATGTTCCTCTTGTAATGATTATGCACAAAGTCACCAAAACCTTGTCACCAGTCATTACAGAGTATTCCAAAGAAGGTCAACTTCTATGGAACGGAAGTCTCATATTCAAAGTACATTGCTTTCAACATCCTTCTTGCACTAAGGTTTTCTAATCTTACATAGATTGAATAACTTCCACCTATGGAGACATTTCCATAGTCCTATTTTGACTATCACTTCCGAACAAGAGTTACTTCTTTTCAGAACATGTTAATACGGTCCTTTCCGACAACTTACATCATACTTCCAACTGTCCCTAAGCAACCAATCTTTGGCGAACCTCAAATTTGTCCTCGACAATTGCTTAATCACTTTAGTCATATCCAGTTCTTGACTTCTCCTTTCTCAATGCCATAAGCATTTGGAAAATTTAGAAAAGATGAATATTATAGCACATGTAATCGATCCTATATCCGAAGCATATGGGACACGATTCATGATGTTTGACATAAAGACATGATACTAGACAAGTCTTTTGCTACAATACTTTTTATTTGCCATGTTTTCAAAATTTAACTATGAAGAGGGATGTCGTAATCATAATCGAACTTTGAAAACGCAATATATATAGAATTTCTTCAAGTTGAACCATTCAAACATGAAATTCATATATATATATATATATATATATATATATATATATATATATAATATATATATATATATATATATATATTCTTGACTAAAGATGATTAAAATCTCAATCTAAGCTTTAGAATTGAAATGAAGTATGATTTCCTCTCCCTTAATTATAGCAAAACAACTTTTCAACCCCTGCAACTTCACGAATTGAAACTTTGTTTTCTATAATTAACATTGCTAACTTGCAACACTAAATGTAATAATCATGCTCCCACTAACATGATGATTATCAGCATAACACTTATGCTCCCACTAGCTCTGACATATTTCCAGAAATCTGCTGGACTTCTGAAATTTAGATTCATACACCCTTTCTTAGATAGCTCACATGTGTGTCTAAGCAATTTCAAGAACTATGAAAAGGGATTCCGTAATCATAGTCTCAATTTCTTAGACCTTTGCCATTTCTCACAAGTCCATGTTAGTGTGCCGGTTAACCACACACGCTCCACTAACGACTTTTGAAAATGCAAATAACACAATTGATATCTATGTAAAATCTACTTAGTGAAAGTGTTTCCTCACCATCATTTTCATGAATCGGAGAGAAACCTTATGACACTTAGATTTTATAGTGTATGAGTTCCTATCCATGTGAATTTGTCAAAACCATAATCACAAGATAAGGTTAGTGACAAATTCAGCCTTACATGGATTAAACTTGTTCAATCTTAGTTTCTTGTCACCTTGGTGGCACAAGGCCTACCAATGCTTCCAAGTTGAACTCTGATAACTCACATGCAAATTCAACTTATTTGAAGTAGGTACAGAAATAAGAATTATGTCAACACGATAGGTTGCAAACCTTAAGTCATGTGCTAGTGATAAATTACAGGTTTTACTCTTGATTAAATCTTGAAACTCTTTAAGGATCTTTAAGGCTCCCACTGTCCCCTTGACATATAAGTTTCCCCAGTCAAGAACCATTCCTTGATAAAACAAATATTCAAGGGACAATGCGGATTCTTAGCAAGACTAACACTTCACACAATTGGTCTTAGTTGGTCTTTGTCTCATCCAAGACATCACAACTTACCAATCTCAAATGTACAAGAGTAGAAAACATTTTACTCTTACATTTGACTAGTGTTAATAAATCTTCCTTTATGTCACTCAAAGTTACAATCTTGGAGTATGACTCTAAGAATTGTTTTGGAACGAAGTATGACTCATCTTCTTGATTTTAACCAATCCAACAATTCATGACCTCTCTTCTTAGCCATAACAATGCACTAAGACGTCCTTAGAGTATGAATTTGTGATATGGTTTCATAATCACTAAGATGATCATGAAATACGATACTAAAGTACTCTCCCATCCTTTCAGATTTGAGAAACTTTTATCTTTCTGCCTAATTTGATTCTTCTCATTTGTTTTGTCATACATTGTAACCTTTCCAATGTTACAGAATTATACTTAACCTTATAAGTATAATCATATTTACTAATCTTTAGTAAATCATGACAAATCAATCTTTGTGGTGGACCTTGACCAGCGCACACCCAGTGTACCTAATTCCTTAGTCCTTCAATTGACTCACATATACATGTGATCAAAGAATTAGTCTTAATTTTCAAAGATGAAAATTCTCATTCATCATACAATACAACTTGTATGATTCCAAGTTTCTGTCCAATTGAAACTTGGGTGATGAAAAACTTTCTTCATTTGGTAAATTCAGACACTACCACAAATGAAATAATCAAATCCACTTTCCAATATTGCTATTACTGGAAACATATAAGCAACAATTTTCCACAGATGCCATTGTAAGGATATTTTTAAAATAAATAAAATTAAAACCCTTTTTTTTCTTTTATTTTAAAACTTTACGGAAAAACTTATCCTTACAATCCACATGAAAACCTTGTTGTTATCTATTCATAAGCAATATATTTAAGCAACAGCTCAAAATTCTGATTACCGAACCATGCGATCGAAACCCACCTTCGCAATCAGAATCAACATATACTTACTTTAAGCTTCCTATTTGATTCTTAAGACATCAGCATGTGACCCATTCACATTATGTAATAAGAATCTCCAAATAGGAACTTAATAGAGTTAGATAGTGGACTTTACCCGAAGTAGAGTCAATCCTCTTGACTTGATCAACCTTATGACCTTTCAGGCGAATAGGGCAGCTTCACAACCAATGCCCTTTCCTTTGGCAACAAAACACATGGACCCTTTGGTAATGGCACATGAGACTATCTCAGACTTAGCCTTTCTCTTTACCATTTGGTCAACCGAGTTGACTATGGCCGATCCCTTTCCATTGGGAAGAGAAATCTTTTTTCTAGATATCTAATGCTACCATTATTAATGTCCATTTAAGACTTGGGAAGTTGTTCTTTTAATCAAATTTGCTTTACTGGTGTTCCAAATCATTGCTGATTCCACAACACCAAGCAAATAGATAACATCATTAAGGGTCATGTCATAGTCTGTCTCATAGTAGTCCCAAAGAGACTCACTATGTTACTAAGAAAGTGATTGAACATCCAACTTTCACGAGACTTTGACACCCAACTCTCCTGGCTTGTCAATATGTGACTTTATCTCCAAGATGTGAGCACACATAGACTATGCTTGCCAATAGGGATTGACTGACTTTAAACTTTTCAAGAACTTGTGGGTGAGGGAGAATAATTGGAGGAGGTGGAGGAAGTGAAGCATGATGTTGAGGGACACCATCTTCAAGAGATTTGGGAAGCACATAGTTGTCTAAACCAGACATCTATAATGGGAGAAAATCAAGTTAGTTGATTCAAAGTCCTTAATATAACACCCAATATGAAATATTAAGGCTAGGACCCAACACAATATTTTATAATTTGGAAAAGGGATGCCGTAATCCAAGCTATAAAATATTTGAAGGTTGGCGAATGACGATTCACCAATTTCCACCATGAGAAACGAAATAATTTATTAGGTTTTAATTGGATTTGAAATTCCTAGATCTTTTGAGATTCATTGAACTTTTCAATGGCATGTTTCAATCTCGAGTGTGCCCTCTCAAATTTTGTGACTGGGATATCGAGGATCACAAAACAAGGTGTGAATAACCATATCAATTCACTTGGTACCCTTAATATTATAACCTAATCAATGTGCCGGTTAACCACACACGCTCCATTGATCTATGACAAACATTAAGTCACCCTTCGTGATCCTTACTAGTCCAAGTTAGTGTGTCGGTTAACCACATACGCTCCACCAACGACATGGTAAGGTACAAAGTGTGAATTCCATGGCTAGCACCAAATTCACATTTTTCCTAAAGCAACTAAGATTGGGAATTAAATAAAAAATATTTAGTTACTTTATAATAATCATTATACTTTTAATGAGAATTTAAAGTCATTGTCCTACCCGTTCGGCTAACGACCCTCCACCGATCAAGCAAGCGGTGGGTGAGAGTGGACACCCATTAAGTCGCCATTTTATAGGCAACAACCTTATACCCACCTTATAGACCGGCTTCGTGAATGAGGCCTACTAACGGTAAAACGACTTGTGTGGAATTAAAGTTTGTGTGAGAGTTTACAAACTCCAAAACTTGAGGGCAAGTTTTGAACAATTCATAAACTTTTGGATATTCATAACTTATGAGTTTTAATTAAGTGTTTTAAAGCTTTTAATGAAGAGTCTCTTGGAAATCCATAACTTGAAGACAAATTATGGAGTCCATAAAACATTTATGGGAAAAACTCTTCAAGAAAATGTAACCTACAACTTCTTAAAAAAAAACATTTAAAAGAAAAAACTTTTGGAATTCCATAACTTGAGGACAAACTATGAATTTCATTAAAACACATTAAGATCAAGAATTAACTAACAAACAATTTGCAAATAATTCCTATGATCTAACAAAACTCATATGAACATGAACATCCACATCAACAATTTCAAGAATCATATGAACACATATAAACTTGAAATTTTGATTATAACTTTGAAATTGGTCCACCATCATCATTACCACATCAAAAACAGGTTTTATGAGTCCAAAACAATTTAAGGTAATGATTCTAGACCAATTCCAGCACCAAAACTCGAAGATATGCTGTCTGGGGGTCCAACTCGTCGAGTGCATGAACCAACTCGCCGAGTTGGATGAATTTTGTCTTGGACTCGTCGAGTCCCTTCATGGACTTGGCGAGTCTGCTGTGCAGACAGCACATAAACTTCGATTTTCAGCAATTTGCATCAAGTATTCAAGAAAACAAGCCTAGGCTCTGATACCACTGTTGGGTTTTGAGCAATCTAACACTTCCTAAGTGTGCATGCAACCCTAATAAACCATGGATCTATGTTTGTCTATATACATGCAAAATAATAATTTTCCAAGGTTCATAACCTATCTAACATGGCATGGGGTACTTTTAAACATAAAAGAATTAGATGAGATTACATACCTTTTTGATGAGCTTGATTCTTAAGGAGTTTGAGGGCCAAGCACCAATAGTGTGAATGCCTCAAATGGAATCACAAATCACCACAAACACTTGGAAAACTTTGAGAGAGAGTATACACACTATAATTTCAGCCACACACAAACACACACACTCTAGTGACACTAGTGGCTATTTCATGCAACATAAGCATGCTTATATAGTGTAAATGATTAGGGTGAAACCCTAATAACCCATGACCTTTCCTTTCCCAAGGATCCATGGGTTAAAAGCTCCATGGATCATCCATGGACTTCCATACAAGCCTAGCCCATTAACTAATGAGTATAAAACAATATAAAACAATAGCCCACAATTTAATTAGTCTTCCTTTTAATCTCTAAATTAATTCATAATTAATTTAAGACTAACACTAATTAAATAACTTCATATTAATATATTATAACTTACAATATATTAATAAACATATGTGTATAACTATCATAAAATTATCCATAAATAGTTTGGATGAAATGCAACCCAAATGGACCATGCCGGGTCAGGTCAAGTATATACCAAATAAGTTATGGACTTAGACACCTTATCCAACAGAGAGGCCTCAATGTTTTTGGTGATCTAGTCATCTAGCGGAGTATGGATGACGACCACGGACTCTTTAGGACATCTGTTGCTGAGGAAACCCTTTTACAGTAAGGTCCATCCCAATGAAAAATCCTAGACTACGTCCCTTGTGATAGTTGTTGTTTTAGGGATGTAAAGTGAGGATAACGGGAATGGGTAATCAGGTTATTGTTGGTTGGTGAAATTAAATATAATTATTTATTGTAGGTTGAAAACCCTATATGCTCACCAGGCTCCCAAGCCTGGGCTACTCAGTTTCTTTGTATTACAGGTAGTGGCGCGAGAGCATAAATTGGACAACTTGTGAAGATATTTTGTTTATAGGCTAGTAGTTGTATATAACTGTTGTAAGGCTTATAATGTGCCGTTTAAGCTTTTGGTCTGTATCGGAACATGACATCCCGAGGTTTGTTATATATGAAAATACATTTCTGTAAGTAATGCTTTGATAAACTTTATTTTATCATATTGTGTTTTGGGAACAAATTTCGCAACTCTTTTAATCAAAGGATTACTCTGAAATTATTTTAAAAGCATAAATTAAACCGGTCTTTTTTGGCCGTGATTTTGGGAATATCTCACCACTTACACGGCTAGGTTTGGTGATTTGTCATCCTTATTCCCAGGTATGGTAAACCCGGAACCGAAGAAGGTGGAGATGTACATTTGGGGACTGTCACCCCAGATCCAAGGGCATGTCCTGCCTTCTAACCCAATCACGTTTGACAGGGCGAAGTGCTTGGCTCAACGATTGATTGATCATGGTGTTAAACAGTGTACTATTACCACTGCTTCTGAGCGACCGAAGGAGATAGAGGACCGAAGGAAACCCCGGAACAAGAGAAAGGGGCAAACCACGTAAGAGAACCCCAAGATGCAACAATTAGTGACAACACACGTTGTTACTATCCCTACCATCCCCACACCAACAAAGCCGTACATCTACAACCTGCCGAAGTGCAATAGATGCAACTCTCATCACCACGGACCCTGCCGTAATGCATTGCACTAGGAGCAACAGGAAGGGACACCTTGTCCGCTTCTACAAGAAACCAACCCAACCGGCCTTTCCAGCCACAAATTTTGGAGTAGGCCATACATGTTATGAGTGTGGAGCAACGGGGCACTTCCGAAGGGATTTTCCAAAAGCAAACATTGGGAATGCTGGTGGAAGAGGTCGAGTATTTGTAATGGGCCAAGAGGAAGCCATTTCCGATCCCACTTTGGTTACGGGTACGTTTCTCCTCGATAACTCTTATGCATGCATTCTATTTGATAGTGGAGCGGAGAGGAGTTTCATGAGCCACAATTTTAAGAATCTACTCAAACAAACACCCTAGTCATTAAGCGAAACATTCATAGTAGAAATGGCTAACGGAAAAACAGAAGGTGCTAAAGAAATATACATAAATTGTACCCTTGCACTAAACAATAGTTCTTTTCCAATCAACCTCATGCCAGTTTAAATAAAAAGTTTCGACGTTATGATAGGAATGGATTGGCTGAGTTCTCATCGTGCAGACATTTTTTGTTACAAAAAGTCTATTCGCCTTAATCTGCCAAATGGCAAAACCCTCGTTATTTGTGGCAATAAACCCAATACAAATCTTCGTATCATCTCTTGCGTCAAAGCTCAAAAATATTTACGCAAGGAATTCCATGCATTCTTCGCACACATCATGGATGTAAAGCGATGAGTAGAAGACATCAAGACCGTGCATGACGTCTATGATTTTCCCGGTGTCTTTCCCGAAGATCTTCTAGGAGTACCTCCTGCAAGACAAGTTGAATTCATAATCGACTTAGTTCCTGGGGCCACCCCTGTAGCCAAAGCATCGTATCGTGTAGCCCCAGCAGAAAATCAAGAATTATCCAGTCAACTAAACGAACTTCTCAACAAAGGATTCATCAGACCAAGCTTCTCACCTTAAGGAGCACCAGTGTTGTTAGAGAAGGAGAAAGACGGATCGTTCAGAATGTGCATCGACTACCGAGAGCTAAACAAACTCGCCATTAAGAACCGGTATCCCCTGCGACGAATAGACAATCTGCTCGATCAACTCCAAGGGGCAAATTACTTTTCAAAGATCAATCTGAGATCCGAATATCACTAGTTACGAGTCCTGGAAAGTGATATTCCTAAGAAGGCTTTCCGAACAAGATACGGTCACTACGAATTTGTAGTGATGCCTTTCGGTCTAACCAATGCACCCTCCGTGTTCGTGGACTTAATGAATCGGGTATGTCGTTCGTTCCTGGACAATTTGTGATCATATTCATAGATGACATACTAATTTATGCAAGGAGTAAAGAAGAACATGGCCAACACCTGAGACAAATCTTGGAGACACTACGAGCAGAGAAGCTTTACACCAAGTTCTCGAAGTACGAGTTTTGGATTAAGAAATTGGACTTCCTAGGTCACGTGGTCAGCGAAGAGGGATTCCACGTGGACCCTTCCAAAATCAAGGCAATCATGGTTCGCAGTAAAGACGCCAACCGAAATTCGCCAATTTCTAGGCTTTGCTGGCTATTGCCACAGATTCATACAGAACTTCTCCAGCATCGCAAAACCCCTTACCACCATGACTCAAAAGGATGTAGCTTTCAACTGGGGAGAAAAGCAAGATGCTGCATTTCAAACTCTGAAGCAAGCCCTATGCAGCGCACCCATTTTGTCGCTCCCAGAGGGGATAGAAGAGTTCGTACTATATTATGATGCATCAAAGTAAGGGATGGGATGTATGCTAATGCAGCAAGGAAAGGTTATTGCTTACGCCTCGCGACAGCTAAAAACACATGAAGTCAACTACATCAAAAACCCTCAGGTCTACTCCAACAACCAGAAATACCTGAGTGGAAGTAGGAGCATATTGCCATGGATTTTATAACAAAACTACCCATGATGCAAGGTGGTCACGATACCATCTGGGTGATCGTTGACAGGTTAACCAAGTATCCTCACTTCTTGCCAATCAAGGAGATCGATAAGATGGAAAAACTGACAATGACTTACATCCAGGAAATCGTGAGACTTCATGGAATGCCGATATCTATTATCTCAGACAGAGACATCCGATTCACTTCAAAATTTTTGCAATCACTACAAAAGTCCTTGGGAACTAGGCTAGATATAAGTACGACCTATCACCCACAAACTGATGGACAGAGTGAGAGAACTATCTAAATCCTAGAAGACATGTTATGGTCTTGTGTAATAGACTTTGGTAAAGCATGGGATATCCACATACCGTTAGTTGAGTTCTCGTATAATAACAGCTATCACACTAGCATCAAGACTGCTCCTTTTGAATCCCTTTACGGTCGTAAGTGCAAATCACCTATGTGTTGGGCGGAAGTAGGTGACACGCAGTTGGTGAGAGTTCTAGTCCCTGATAGCACTCTCACTGGCCCGAAAATCATTAGAGAAACAACATAGAAGATTGTTCAAATCCGTGAACGACTAAAATCCTCAAGCGACAGAGAAAAGAGCTACGCCAGCAAGAGACGAAAACCCTTGGAATTTTAGGTTGGTGACCGTGTCTTACTAAAGGTCTCACCCTGGAAGGGCATGATACGTTTTGGGAAGCGTGGAAAACTAAACCCAAGATACATTGGACCCTTTGAAGTTACTGTGATGATTGGTCCAGTAGCCTATAGACTCCAACTACCACTCGAACATAACAACGTACATCCTGTATTTCACATGTCTAATCTGAAAAAGTGTCTATCTGATGAAGCTCTTGTAATTCCACTCGAGGAGATCGAATTGAACGAAAATCTTAACTTTATGGAAGAACCCATTGAGATCACTGATAGGGAAATCAAACGAACAAAGCAGAGTCGCAGACCAATAGTGAAGGTTCACTGGAATGCTAAGTTGGGACCTGAATTCACTTGGAAGCCAGAAGACCAGATGTAACAAAAGTAACCGCATCTCTTCCCTAGCCCATAAACATTTACTTCGGAAAAAATTTTGGGACGAAATTCCCTATAACAGGGGGATGATGTAACAACCCGATATTTCAGGTTAATGTAAGGAATTAAAGTCAAATATTGTAACCTACTTTTGATAATAAATATAGCGTCAAAAATGAAATGTTCAAAAATCTCAATTTGGATGTACTAAGTGGTAGATATCGTAACAAGGTTTTCAAAAATATAAAGAACACTAAAATCCGAGTTATAACGAAGGAGTTATGACCAATCGAAGATCCGCAACAAAACCTGTAAAACATTGTTAAGCATAAAATGCAAAATTTCAATAAAATACTTTTTAGCCCACCTAAATGTAAGTCATAGATATCATTAAATTGTAAACGTACATAAAAAGAATGCCCAAATCTGAGTTTGTATGAGGAAGTTATGATTTTTCTAAGTTTCGATACAGTAGTAGACAACTAAAAACTCGAAATAGAGATCGAGCGAATTTTAGCCGACAAAACCTAAACAAGAATCGAACATCTCGATAGTAGTAGTGCAATGGTAAAAAAAAACAGATGAAAACGGACGTCGGATGAAGAAGTTATGGATTTTCAATGGACTTTTCCTGTCCCGACCTGGTAAAAATATAATATTAAAAATAAAATCAAAATTAGCTAGCGGAGTCTAAACGAAAGTTGTAGAGCATAATCTCACCTACGTGTGGATATAAAGAACGTCAAAATCCGAACTCGTATGCAAGATATATGAATATCTGAAGTTCAGGACACGAAACCCCACACTATCAGAAAACTCACGGCGTGAGCCAGAAGCTTACGAAGTGAGATAGTGACTGATGTGTGCCAATGAAGGCCTATCGGACTTCGAGTCTACGGAAGGGAGAAGAACAAAACTCACAACGTGAACCACCCCATGCTCATGACGTGAATCCCAAAAATGGACCCTATAAATAGAAACCGAAGGTCTCGGGTTTAGGCTGCTCAATTCTACTCTCCTTTCTACTTTTACTCAGTTTTAAGCATCCCGAGACTACCCCAACGCCCCGGTTATGTGTCCAAGCCCTGATGAAAGCTCGAAGTACTGAAGTTCCTGAGAAACTTGCTTCTTTCCAATCGAAGTGTTGCCCGAGTTAAACATCGTCTTCATCAAACTGTCACTCTTACCAAGTGAGTTCATACCCCTATCATTACACTTTCAAATGCTTGTAAATTCTTGTAAAAACTTTTAAGGGGGGGGGGGGGGAATGCAAGTAAACACACGGTTAAACTTGTTTGAAATCATCAATCTTTTGCTATATTTTTCATATTGTTGTTATAACTATCATACGAAAATGTTGGCATGCAAAACATCTTACGACACCACTTTACCCTCTCGGGATGAAATGTGTTTATAAATAATAACATGCTTTATTTATATGTTTGCATAACATATCATGACAAGGTTAACCATTTCAACTATAACATTACATATAGATAAGAAAATACATATCATTATTATGCCTTTATCAACACTGTAAAAACGGTAATCATTTCGGACATAAACATATACATTTCAAAAATACGTGACATAATTGAGAATATGTGAGTCATTCGTCTTCATCTTACCTATCAAGGTATACAAGAGAGCCATGCTTTATAACCTGAGTCTACGTCCGGAGAACGTGATAAGTATGTATAGATCTATACGGGACTGATGATCCTGCACCTTGGCTGTTAGCTACAGCCGGACCGGCAGGTTAAGGGTGACAAGTGTCATAACATTTCGACGCCTGAAGAACGTCGCTACAGGCAAATCCATCATAGCACGTTTTTGAAAACTCACAGGATAGATAGTTATTATGGTATTATGTTTTTACAGAAAAAGTAATATTACAGTTATTTTTACATGAAAATACAAGCTTCATATAGTTTTGTTCACTAATAAAACTATACATCATCATTTTAAGCTTGACATATTTACTTACAAGTTACAGTCTTAGGCATGTAAGACTGCTTCTCACTTTTAGGAAAATATAGGATTTTCCTGGTTCAATACATTCATTTCATACAAACAACGATTCATAACTCATTTTATAAGAAATATCGAATTTTCTGGAAAACAAACGTGAACTTTCGAATGGCATACGTTTGCAAAAATATCTACTGATGAACTCACCAACTTAATTGTTGACACTTTTTCTTTGAAATAACTTGTATTCTCATGGAATCGCTAAACACCAGGTTAGCAACTACTTTTGGGGACTAATGATTTGGCATTAGTAACATATTTTGGAACATAATATTGTATTTGACTTTTGAAACATGTAATACAACAATCATATAAGCTTTTCAAATATATATTATGGTGGTGTGTACTTTCTTTACTATTAATTTGTTATGATATTGTACCTGACGTCCTCCGCCCCTGAATGTTTTCGTCGTTCAGGTTTGGGGGTATGACAGAAAGCAATGTTGTCACCCCTTTGGTTGTCTATTCGAAAAAATTGTTGGGGAAAGCAATGTTGTCACTCCGGTGGTTGCCCTATTTGACATAAATTGCTAAGGAAACCCCAAAGCAGTGTTGTCGCCCCCATTGGAAAATCCTTAGACCAGGTCCCTTATAAATAGATACTTTAGGGACATGAAGTGAGGAATACGGGAACGGGTAATCATCTTAGGAGAATCCTTAGGAATGAATGAATTGAGAAAAGATGATTATTAAGATCTTTAAAATAAAGAAGATAATGGGGATGGGAAAGTTTGGTTAGTTGTTTGATGTTTAAACATAATAAATTAACTTATTGCGGGTTGAAAACCATATATGCTCACCAGGCTCCCAAGTCCGAGCCACTTAGTTTTTCTGTATTACCGGTAGTGGAACAAGAGCATAGTTGGACGATGACGAGGGATTTTGGATTATAGGTCAGTAGATATGAATAAATGTTGTAAGGCCTATATGTTACTGTTTATGCTTTTGGTCAGTATCAGAACATACATCCCGAGGTTTTGTTATGGAATGGAAAATATATTTCTTTAAGAAATGATTTGATAAATTCTTATCATATTTTTTTGGGAACAAATTCCGCAATACATTTAATCAAATGATTACTCTGATTTTATTTTAAAAAGCATAAACGAAAGCGGTCTTTTCTGGCCGTGAAAATGGGGATGTCATCGTTGGTATCAGAGCATTAGTTTAAGCAAACTAGGAATTTATAGGATTTCTAGACTTAAACTTAGAATGCTAAGTGATTATTGTGAGATGAGTGCCTACGATATTTTAGACACGAGCACTAGTTTATTTTAGGAAATTTTCCTAAAATGCCTTTATGTGCTAAATACTATATGTTTACCATATATGCTATTATTTGTTTGGGTCTATGGTCCGTTGCCGACCGGATCTGGAAACCTTATGTGTTTAGGATTCTAAGCGTATGACTACGATATTAGAACTAGCATGTAAACTTTTTGGAGTGATAAGGAGATTTATACGTCTATCGTAAATAAAGCTTTCCTGTCTTAAAATTCTCGCCTAAGTACACCGAACGTCTGCTTGGGTGTACAAAACGTTATAGTGAAGACTCATATAGAATTGAGTAAATGGAGGAAATGAAAGGCTTATGATAGTGAATGACACCTATTGGAAGATATCGTAAGAGTGGTATCTTGCCTTTAAATATGTCTGATAAAATAACGGATCGTTTAGAAGAGTACGATATGTCTGAAGTACACCTTCGACTGGTAGGATGATGGAACAATTGTTGTAATTTTTGAAGTTGTCCCATCGCCTAGAATTTCCATCACCAACCAAGTTGAAGTAGAATTGATGATTGAAGATACGCATGGAAGAAGTCCTAGTAGAGTCTAGGAGCATTTTTATGATTAATTGGACACATTCGTATGTCTTAAATTGTTTTATGATTTTAGGACTTGGGGACTACGAGACAATACTTGGGACGAGTATGAGTAAGTGTGAATAATAGTAGAGATCTATACTACTGGAAGCACAAGACTCACACTTGGATCAAGGAAAGTCACAAGGTTACCAAGAAGCTAGTAATTGATTTCGTTTTTGTTCATGTATGTTGTTACCATTGTTTCGGTAATAACTAAGAAGACGATTGATATTCTGACCCTATATGTCACATCGAATCGAGTCCGATTAAGATTAGTATGTTACGTGGTTCGGGGAAAATGGAGTCCAAGGTTTATTGGATCGTTTAAATTTCTTTAGAGAATTGGGAACCAAGCTTACAAGCTAGGAATACCAGAAGAACTAGATTAGATTCATAACACTTTCCACATGTGTTATTTGAGGAAGTTCACGGGAGATGTTCCCGACATAATTCCAATTTCTGAATTAAGGTTGGATGAAAGCAAGAGACTAATTGAAGAACTAGGGGCAATCGTTGACCGTAAGACTAAGAAGTTGCAACGCAAGATAGTCGGTTCAGTGCTTGTGCAATGGAAACACACGAATGGGCCAAATCTCACCTGGGGAAAACGGAGAATGACATGATGAGTCTTTATCCGCATTTTTTTGCTGATGTATGATTCTGGGGATGGAATCACTCTAAGGAGGAGAAAATTATAACGACCGTGTTTCTAGGTTATGCATTAATGACAATATAATAGTCTAGGTCAACCATTGGAACTCGTTTTGAAGAAATAAGAATGAATTATGTGCTTTAAACTTAATTATTATGATTAAGGATAAAAATAAGCGTCGAAAATAAATATTAGATATACCGATATCTATGAAGGAAGTTGTAGTGGTCATGAAAAGGATTCCGGATATATAAAGAACACTGAAATCCGAGTTATAACGAACAAGCTATGACCTGTCGAAGTTTCGTGATAGAACCAGCACGACACTGCGCGATGTGAATAGTGTATTTACGATAGAGCGATATTTGGCCTTAGCGATCTAAACGAAAGTCGTAGAATACGTTAAACCGAGAGCGTGCATAAAAAGAATGTCTAAATCTAACTTCGTTTAAGGAAGTTATGATTTTTCTAAGTTCCAGCTTAGCAGTATGCAGCCCAAAGTTCAAATATGAGATCGAGTAATTTCTAGCCGAAACAATCTAAATGAGAATCGAAGATCTCGTCGATAATAGTCCAACGGTAAAAAAAAACATACGAAAACGGACGTCAGATGAAGGATTTATGAATTTCAAACAGATTTTTCCTGTCCCGGCATACTAAACATAATATATTAAAAATTAAATCAAAATTAGCCGATGGAGTCTAAACGAGAGATGTAGAGCATAATCTCGCCTACATGTGGATATAAAGAACGTTGAAAACGGAGCTCATATGCAAGAGATATGAATTTCTAAAGTTCGAGGCATGAACGTCCACCAGTGTTAGAGTTCATCACGTGAATAGGGTGTTCACGACGTGAACAGGTGATTAACACCTTCCAGAGAAAGTGGACTGGTGACGAACGCCATGACCTGATCAGGACCAAACTCACGACGTGAACATTTGTGGTTCACGACGTGAATCCACAAAATTGGCTCTATAAATAGAAACCGAAGGGCAGCCGTCCATGGTTGCTACTTCACCATTCTCTCACTCTCTGTACCCTCTCTAGCCACCCTTTTAACCCCCCGAAGCCCCGGTATCATCCCGACACCCAAAGCATGTTCCGACGCCCCGAAGATCCCGAGAAAAGCGTTTTCGAGCCAAAACTCTGCCCGCATGAAGCCCGTGGTTAAAGATATCCCGGTGTCATCGAAGAATATTATTTTAAGAGATAAAGTCTTGTCCAATCGTCGTCTTATCAAGTGAGTGTATAGTCACTTTCATCATACACATAGATATGAAGTATTTTATAAAATACATGTTATGTGTATATATATTGTTTGATTGTTTATTAAGATAGATCAGATATACCCGATCCGGGAATATGGATTAGGTAAGGAAGTAAATTTTAGATCCGGGAGTACGGATTATGTATTTTTGAACTATGTGTCCATCCGAAATGGAATCATGTGCATAGTCCCTTTCATGGACATGATTTTAATACAAGTATTGATTAAAGTATTAAATATATATGGATGTGAAATAATTGTTATTGCCCAAAATACATGATAGATATATATTTGATGATATACAACGTACGAATCAGTTATGGTTCAACATGTGCTAAGATGTGTATATATGATATTATTACTTAAAAGTATCTGTTAAGTATACACTAGTTAGCTTTGCCTAAACGGAGATAGTATCGAAAATTGATTATAAGCATTGTAGGTTTGCCTAGTGATGGGTTACGACTTAAAAAGGGATGTTTAGTTCAATTAATTTTGGACATTGGGTAGCCTCTTATTAAGAGTATGTGTGTGGTGAGATCGATGATCAGTGGAGTACACCCTACGTACAGAAGTACATTTTATGTACGAAGTCCTTTTCAAAGCCCTGTGTCTTAGGTGCTGCTTGTACTAGGGTATTATTATGTTCTCGGGTACGATTCCTACGTATACCAGAGTACTATAATGTGCAAGAAGTACTATCATGTACAAAGTCTTTTTGACACTATTGTGTGTCGGTTACAGGAGCGTACGGGAGTACTCTATTAGTATTTCCCCATACTTTTTATTTTGAAAGAGCTTTTGAGTCATCGTTTCTTTTATGAAGTGATCAGACGAGCTTCTATGTCAGCGTTTCCTTTCACTAAGTAGTTGAGGAAACTTCGTAGACTGCCTAATAAAGTGTGTCGGTAATAGACCACTACCAGGTATGTCTGGTGTTATATTGCCTGATAGGGTGAGTCTGGGGGTAACATACCTCACGATATGCAGACCACTGCTAGGCAAAGTTCGATGCTGGATAGGGTAAGTCTGTGAGGTAAAATACCTCATGATATTCGGACCACTGCTAGGCACTGTTATCTAGATAACTACCCCTGACTTAATTGTCTAGTGGTTCTTTCTTTTACGAATGAAGGTTCGTGGTGAAACTTATTCCATTCCCCTCATTTGATGTCTTTATTGATCCTCGTTTTCTGCCAGGGAATTTCCGAAGTAGCTTTGTCAGTTTGTTGTTCATATCGATTCCTTAGGCTAGATCTCATAAGATCATTATATAGGGTCGGTATGTGGGGACCAACGGGATGCGATAGATTGTTTTAGAAATATGATATATATATATATGTGTTAATAATAAGAGTGGTCTTGCAGGATTTAGATATACATTATTATCACATTGTTTGAATTAGGTGTTCATTAAGTATTTGCAAACGGAGTGTTTACCATGTATTTTGATTTAAGTGTTCACTAGTTGTAATCTAAATATCCTGGCAGCTGCGCCTAAAGGATTATATTGGCAGCTATAGATTTAGTGTCTTATAGATGTATGTTGGAAGCTATGGATTTAGTGTCTTGTAGATGTACATTGAGAGTATGGATTTAGTATTGTATAGATGAATATTGGTAGCTATGGAATTAGTGTCTGTTGTATAAACCATGGCGACGATGTACTTCGTGCCTATTTGACATAAATTGCAGAGGAAAGCAATGTTGTCTCCCCTTTGGTTGTCTATTCGATATAAATTGTTGGGGAAAGCAATGTTATCACTCCGATGGTTTCCCTAATTGACATAAATTTCTAAGGAAACCCCGTAGCATTGTTGTCACCCCATTGAAAAATCCTTACACTAGGTCCCTTATAAATAGATACTTTAGGGACGTGAAGTAAGCAATACGGGAACGGGTAATCACCTAAGGAGAATCCTTAGGAATGAATGAATGGAGGACAGATGATTATTAAGATCTTTAAGAATAAAGTAGATAATGAGGATGGGAAATTTTAGTTAGTTGTTTGATATTTAAGCATAATAAATTTACTTATTGTGGGTTGAAAACCCTATATGCTCACCAGGCTCCCAAGCCTGACCCACTCAGTTTTTCTGTATTACAGGTAGTGGAACAAGAGCATAGTTGGACGATGATGAGGGATTTTGGATTATAGGTTAGTAGATATGAATAAATTTTGTAAGGCATATATGGTATTGTTATGCTTTTGGCCTGTATCAGAACGTGACATCCCGAGGTTTTGTTATGGAATGGAAAATATATTTCTTTAAGAAATGATTTGATAAATTCTTATCATATTTTGTTTTGAGAACAAATTTCACAATACTTTTAATCAAAGGACTACTCTGATTTTATTTTAAAAAGCATAAACGAAATCTGTCTTTTCTTGCCGTGAAAATGGGGATGTCATAAAGCTGCACCCTAAAACTGATCGAAAAGATCATCAATCCTGCAGAGTGGGTAAAGATTCTTCACCGTCAACTTGTTCAACTCTTGATAATCTATGCACATCTGATGAGACCCATCCTTCTTTTTTGACAAACCGAATTGATGCTCCCTAGCGTGAACTGCTCGATCTGATAAACAGTTTACCCAACATCTCTTGAAGTTGAGCAAAAAGCTCCTACATCTCTAGTAGTGTGAGGTGATACAATGCCATAGCAATCAAGACTGCACTGGCAATCAAATCGATCCTTAACTCAACCTTCCTCGTTAGATGCACACCTACTAATTCCTCTATAACTACATCTAGAAACTATTTGGCCACTAGCACATCTGAAATTGAAACTCTCACATTATCCCGAGCTTCAACCACATAAGAGAGATAACCCAAACACCCTTGTTGAATATATTGTCGAGCGCTGGTAGTAGAACAAAAGGAAGAACTAACCCTGGTATCCTCACTATAAATAGTCAGTTCTCCCCCGCTTGGGGTTCAAACTATCACCAACTGTCTCTCACAGTCAATCATGGCTCCAAAACTGCTCAACCAGTCCATCCCTACAGTGACGCACATATCCCCCACAGGGATGGGATCAAGTCAATCGGTTAAGGAACCCCAAATATCTCCAAAGTACAATCCTAAGAAACACTCGAAGCAGAAACTCCATGTTCATTAGCGATGGAAACCCGCAACGGACACTCCAACTCTCCAAGATTCATGCTAAAATCCTTACCGAAGGACTAAGATACAAAGGACCAACGCGCACCCAAGTAAAAAAGCACAAAAGCAGACAAATGATTCACTAAGAAGGTACCTCAGAGAAATATAATCATAAGCATACAGGAAATAACTAAATAGAATAAAGATGAATAGCTACCGATAACAACACTAGGCGCCGTTGTGGCCTCCTTTGTTGTGAGCTGAAATACACGAACCCTGGCCTTCAGTGTCACACCCTCGGGCGGCGGCGGAAACGTTGGGCTATGCAACGTTAGGATGTTGAATCATAGTTATTGAGCATACATTGAACAATACAAACGTATATGTAACATAAATATCCCTTCCATTTATAGGTAAAACATTACATCTGAAAATGTTTTGGAAGTACAAGTGTTTCTACTACAATAGTCACCTTAACAATTAGGCATAACTATAACGATAATAAGTTTTCGGTAGCTTTAACGGTTAACCAGTGCTTTCGGAGGTGCAATCTTCTATCACTCAGTTTCCTAAGAACACATGTGGTTTTAAAAGGTCAACATTGTTGGATTAGTGTCTAAGTCCATAACTATTTTCGTATGTACTTGACCCGATTATGAGCATGGTCGTCTTGGGTTGCCATCACCATAGCAATATGTAGGATGAATTATGGAGAGAAAGGTTTAATTATGATTTATTAATATATTATAAGAATGATATATTAAAGGAGAAATCATATTGTTTAATTAATATTAGTCAAGAATTAATTGATAATTAATTTTGTGGCTAAAAGAGATTAATTAAATATAGGGGACTAGACTGCAATTATTGGATAATTGAGTTATTGGGCTAAGGAATGCTAAAGAAACAAGGAGTAAACGAAATTATGATGGGAGCCCATCATATTTTCGTCCATGGCCTTATCCAGAAGGTTCCATGGGCTGCTTAGAGTTTAAGCTGTCCATTAGGGTTTTGACTGAAAACTTAGCAGCCCACACAAGTATATAAAGGACCCCTTAGGCCCCAAAAACGTGTGTAACTGAATCCTTAGGGTTTCTAGACGGTCTTGGGTGCCTCCTCTCTTCTCCTTCTTCATCTAGTTGCTTAGTGGTCTTTGTGACTCCATTAGAGGTGCAGCACTTGAGGCACTAAGATTTCTGAAGCCAATCAAAGCAAGGAATTCATTGTTATTGCAATATAACAATCAAAGGTAATTACTAAACCCTTATTTCAGTTCTTATATGATAGATCTAGGGTTTATAGCTTTGGATATTCAATTTCATGTTCATTAGACAAATTAGATCCAAAAGCTATTAGGGTTTGCATGTACACCATAGGACTGATGTTTTGCTCAAAACCCAACAGTGGTATCAGAGCCTAGGGCTGTTTGTTTGATGTATTTGATGCTTTCATTCATTATTCATGCTTAAAATCGAAATTTTTTTGGTTATGGAGACTGGACTCACCGAGTCCATGGCTGAACTCGCCGAGTCCATAGTGAACTCGACAAGTCCAAGCTTGACTCGACGAGTCAGAGTCGTAGATGGAGCAGATTTCAGGATTTTGACTTCTTTTGGTTGTAGATAATTACCTAAAACGTTTTATATTAATAAAATCCTATTTTTATCAATATTTGGAGTTTATCTTGCCAAAATTGAAGATAATTGTCAAATTTAGATAATTTTTTGTTTTATTAGATAAATATTGATTATTTGTAATTTACATTTGAATTATCTTGTGAAAAAGTTTCAAATTGCACCCTTTAGGTTTTATATTTTAAATTTGAACTTAAAAGTTTTGTTTTTGAAATTTAAATAAGTTAAATCCTAATGTTTTGAAAAGTTTCAAAACTTGCCCTCAAGTTTTGGAATTTAAATTTTGATTAATAGTTTAATTATGTAATATTTAAATTCTAAAACTCTAGTATTTTGAAAAGTTCAAATTACACCCTCATGGTTTTGTTAAGTTAATTAAAGGTTTAAATAAAAGAGAAAGTTAATAAAACCACCTAGTATTTGAAAAGTGTATAATATACCCTATACTATGTATATGTAACATTAAAGGTCTAATATTATATATATACATATATATATATATATATATATATATATATATATATATATATATGAGTAAAGAGTCAGTATTACCGTTAGTAGGCCTCATTCACGAAGCTGGTCTATAAGGGGTGTTTAAGGAAATTGCCTATAAAATGGCGATTGAATGGGTATCCACTCTTACCCACCACACTCTTGACTAGTGGAGGGTCCTTAGCCGAACGGGTACGATAGGACAGAAGCCTTCCATTATAAGTATAATGAAGTACAAAGTAACTAAATGTTTCTTTTACAAATTCCAAAATTATAGTTACTTTAGGCAAAATGTGAAATTGTATGTTAATCCATGGAATTACACTTCGTACCCTTGTCTAGTGGAACGTGTGTGGTTAACTGGCACACTAATTTGGGGATGACATTGGTAGCTAAGGGTTACTCGATGTTTGTTATAGATCAATGGAGCGTGTGTGGCTAACCGGCACATTGATTAGGTGATAGTAGCATTGGGTACACCACGTGATTCGTATGGTTATTCACACCTTATTTGTGATCCTCGACATCCTAGTCACAAATTGTAGGGCATAATCGAGATCAAACATGCCAATGAAAAGTTCAATGAATCTCAAAAGATCTAGGAGTTTCAACTCATTTAAAACTTAAACTTCCTTTTCGTTTTTCATGGTGCAAATTGGTAAATCGTCATTTACCTACCTTCAAATATTTTGCGACTAGATTACGGCATCCCTCTTCTAGGTTGTAGAGTATTGTGTTGGATCCTAGCCTTGATGTTTCATTTGGGTGTTACATCAGGAATTCTAATCAACTTAACTTGAATTTTCTCCCGTTTTATAGATCTCTAGTTCTGACAAACATGGTCTTCCCAAATCCCATGGAACAACCCTTCCTATTGAAGATGATGTTCCACGATATGATCGAGGAACAAGAGATCATGCTTCACTTCCTCCACCTCCTCCAATTGTTTTCCCTAACCCACAAGTTCGAAGGCTTGAAAAGTTCAAGCTCACTCAAGACCTTTTGGCAAGTAAACACGAAGATGGGAAACCTGTGTGTGCACACGTCTTAGAGATGAAGTCACACATTGATAGGTTAATCATGTTGGGTGTCGAGATTTCAAGTGAGTTGGCTGTTGATTGGGTTCTTCAATCACTTCCTGAATCATATAGTGAGTTCGTTAGAGAGTACTATATGATGGATCACGACGTGACCCTCATTGATCTCACATATTTGCTTATAGTTGCTGAATCAGCAGTGATTTGGCGTGCTGGTCAAGAAAATTTGTCTGGTGAATCGAACTCCCAAACTTCAATGGATACTGGCAACATTGGAAGTCCAGAAAGGACTAAGTCTGTGATTGTCTGATGAACTGTGCCAAAGGAGTCCATTTGCTTTTATTGCCAAGAAAATGGGCATTGGAGACGAAGCTGCCCAAACTACCTGAGAGATCTAAGAGATGGGAGAGTCAAGGCATAAGGCTCTACTTCAGGTAAAACCCATTATCTAACTCTTTTGAGTTCCTATTCTAGATTCTTAATTCATGATGTGATAAGATTGCATTTTGATGTATTGTAGGACGCAAGAAAAGAGAGGAAGCTTAAGAGAAGAAGTGAGCTGAATCTAATCGTGAAGAAAATGGATTTCGATTGCATTGTTTGAAAATTGGATTCTTGAGCTACTACTTGGAGTTAGAATAAATTGCTTAGGAATATGTAATATCATAGTTTTTCAGTTGAATCGCATTGTAAGGACAAAGTTTTTCTGCAATAAAATAAAATTTGATTTTGTCTTATTTATTTATCCTTGCAATGGCATGTATGAAAAATTGGTGTTTGAATTTTTCTACTATTAGTAATAATGGATTTGATTCTTAATTATGTTATTTGTGGAAATGTTGAGAATTTACCAAATTGGGAGAGTTTCTCATCGCCCAAGTTTCAATTGGACAGAAACCCGGAATCATACAACTTGGTTGTGGATGAATGAGAAACTACATATTTGGAAATTAGACTAAATCTTTGGCAAAATGTCAAGTGAAGGACTAAGAGATCGATTACACTAAGTTGTATGTTGATCAAGTCCACAACAAGATTGATAAAGATTCTTCATGATTTACTAAAGTTTAGTAAATATGATTATAATTATAAGATTAAGTGTAATTCTGAGTTGGTTGAAAAAGTGTCAATGAATAGCAGAACGAATAAAGAAGAATCAAGTAGGCAGAAAGATAAAAGTTTCTCCATCCGTGGGTGGTATGTTGTACTCATATCCAACCTTGTTCCCATGGATTTTTGCAATGATTGCCAGAATCTAGAAGTGAATCTGTTGTCTCTATCTAAGATGATGAACATCGGTACTCCATGAAGTCGTACGATCTCCTGGATGTAGGTTCTTGATAGTTTTTCCATCCTATCAGTTTCCTTGATCGGTAAGAAATGAGCGGACTTGGTTAATCTGTCGACGATCACCCAAATAGTATCTTGGCCACCCTGAGTTTTGGGCAGTTTCGTTATAAAGTCCATAGAAATCTGCTCCCATTTCCACTCAGGTATTTCAGGTTGTTGGAGTAGACCTGAGGGTTTCTGGTGTTCTATTTTTATTTTGGCGCAAGTCAAACACTTGCTCACATAGGTAGCAATCTCCGCTTTCATGTTTGGCCACCAGTAGAGTTGCTTGAGGTCTAGATACATCTTGTCTGACCCTGGGTGTACGGAGTATGGAGTCCTGTGTGCCTCGCTCATAACTACCTCTCTGAATCCACCAAACTTGGGTTTCCAGATCCGGTTCATGAGGTAGCGTGCTCCGTCACTCTTGATTTCTAAGTTCTTGTCCATTCCCCTAAGGGCCTCCCCCGTCACGTTTTCGGGTTTCAAGGCCTCTATTTGAGCTTCCTTGAATTGCGCTGACAGGTGCGAATGGATCGACATGGCCAATGACTTCACTCTTCGGCCAGAGTACTCCTTTCGACTAAGGGCATCAGCCACGACGTTTGCCTTTCCCGGATGATAGCGAATCTCACATTCGTAGTCGTTGAGCAATTCGACCCAACGTCGCTGTCTCATGTTTAACTCCTTCTGGTCGAAGATGTGTTGGAGGCTCTTGTGGTCTGTAAAGATAGTGCACTTGGTACCGTATAGGTAGTGCCTCCAGATTTTAAGAGCGAAGACCACCGCTCCAAGTTCTAAGTCATGAGTGGTGTAATTGACCTCATGCGTTTTCAGTTGTCGTGAGGCATATGCAATAACCTTTCCCCTCTGCATTAGCACACAGCCCAGTCCTTGCTTCGAAGCATCGCAATACACCACAAAATCTTCGGTCCCCTCTGGAAGAGAAAGGATGGGTGCGCTGCAAAGGGCCTGTTTCAAAGTCTGAAATGCAGCATCTTGCTTTTCTCCCCAGTTATAGGTCACACCTTTCTGGGTTAAAGCGGTAAGAGGCTTTGCGATGCTGGAGAAATTCTAGATGAACCTTCGATAATAACCAGCAAAACCTAGAAACTGGCGAATTTCGGTTGGTGTAGTTGGTGCAGACCAGTTTTCGATAGCCTTGATTTTTGCGGGGTCCACGTGGATTCCTTCTTTACTGACCATGTGACCGAGGAAGTCCACCTTTCTAATCCAAAACTCACATTTTGAGAATTTTGCATAAAGTCTCTCAGTCCGTAACGTCTCTAAGACCTGTCTCAGATGTTGACTATGTTCTTCTTTATTCTTTGAATAAATGAGTATGTCGTCTATGAATACTATCACAAATTTATCCAAGAATGGACGGCATACCCGATTCATTAGATCCATGAATACGACCGGGGCATTGTTTAGTCCGAACGGCATCACTACGAAATCGTAATGTCCGTATCCCGTTTGGAAGGTCGTCTTGGGAACATCACTCTCCAGGACTCGCAACTGGTGATATCCCGAACTCAGATCGATCTTGGAGAAGTAGTTGGCCCCCTGGAGTTGATCGAATAAGTCGTCGATTCGGGGTAGGGGGTATCAGTTCTTGATGGTAAGTTTGTTGAGTTCTCGGTAGTCGATGCACATCCTGAACGATCCATCCTTCTTTTTCACAAACAACACGGGTGCTCCCCATGGCGAGAAGCTCGGCCTGATGAATCCTTTTCCAAGTAGTTCATTCAGTTGGCTGGATAGCTCCTGCATCTCTGCCGGGGCTAATCGATAGGGTGCTTTGGCTATTGGGGTAGCTCCGGGAACCAGATCGATTCTGAACTCGACTAGTCTCGCGGGTGGTATTCCCGGAAGATCCTCGGGAAAAACGTCGGGAAAATCGCATACGTCGGGCACATTCTTGACGTCCGGGACTTCGTGCTTCACATCTACAACATGTGCCAAAAACGTGTGACACTCCTTACGTAGGTACTTCTGAGCCTGGATACTTGAGATGATACGAAGAGTGGTACTAGGTTTGTCGCCCAAGACAAGGAAGGTTTCGCCGGTTGGCAGATTAAGGCGAACGGCCATATCGTAACATAAAATGTCTGCATGATGTGAACTCAGCCAATCCATGCCAATGATGACATCGAAACTCTTAATCGAGACTGGCATGAGGTTGATTGGAAAGGGATTATCATTTAGAGTTAGGGTGCAGTTTAAGTATATCTCCTTAGTGCCTTTGGTTTTCCTGTTGGCCATTTCTACTATGAATGCTTCACTTAATGATTGTGGTATTGGTTTTAGCATGCCTTTAAAGTCGTGACTCACAAAACTCCTTTCTGCTCCACAATCAAACAAAATGCATGCATACGAGTTATCGAGAAGAAACGTACCCGTAACAACAATAGGGTCCGCAACGGCTTCATCTTGTCCCATTGCGAAAACACGGCCCCTTCTGCCGGTATTCCTGTTGTTTGCCTTCGGGCAGTCCCTGCGGTAGTGCCCCGTGTCTCCGCACTCAAAGCAGGCGCGGCTTACTCCCGTACTAGCAGTGGGGGCGGATTGTTGGGTTGGCTCTTTGCAATAGCGGGCTGTATGTCCCTTCTTATTGCACCTGGTGCATTGAAGGTCACGGCAGAGACCGTGGTGGTGGAAGTTGCATTGGTTGCACTTTGGAAGTTTCCCATTGTATGAGCTTGTGGGGGCAGAGTTGGTAGGTACAGTAATCGTGTGGGTCGCTACTACTTGTTGTTTCTTGGGGTTTTCCTGGAGGGTTTGTCCCCTCCTCTTGTTCCAAGGCCTACTCTGGCCCTGAGCCTCCTTAGGTGGATTTGCGGTTGCTGCAATGGTACCCTGTTTTACTCCGTGGTCGATGAGTCGTTGAGCCAGGCATTTAGCACTGTTGTAGGTAATAGGGTTGGAAGCTAGGACATACCCTTGAATCTGGGGTGACAACCCCCAAATGTACCTTTTGACCTTCTTTGATTCTGGGTTGACCATGGTAGGGCACAAAGCAGCAAGGTCGTTGAACCTAGCTGTGTAGGCGACTAGATCAGACTCAGCCATTTTCAGATTCCAGAGCTCCTACTCAAGCTTTTTCACTTCGCCCCTTGGGCAGTATTCTTCCAGTAGTAGAACCTTCAGCTCTTCCCAACTCATGGCGTTAGCGACAGTGAGCGTCACTGAATTCACATGGCTTTTCCACCAAGTGAGGGCTCGATCTATGAAGGTGCAAGCAGCGAACTTAACCTTGCTTGTTTCTTGGCACGAGCAGATCTCGAAGACTGTTTTGGTCTTTTCGAACCATTGCATTAATGAAATGACTCCTCCAATGCCATTAAAAGTCTTTGGCTTTGAGTTGGAGAACTCCTTGTAAGTACACTCCCTTAATTGACCATGGCCGGTGCCACAATTTGAATGATTAGTGCTGCTTCCTGTACCTCCATTTGCATTGGAGTTTATTTGAGAGAGAGCTGTTGTTACTGCTGCTGTGATAGCAGCTTGGACCTTGGCCGGATCATATGTCAGTGGTGGAGGTGGTGGTGGGGTTACGTTGGTACGTGCTGATCTACGAGGAGGCATTGTGCTGCCAAAAGAAAAAAAAAATGAGAGATTATAAGTTTTGGTGGTTGCGAGTTGAATGATATTGAGTTAACTTCCTTTAATAGTTTAAGAATTTGGTTTGGCCAACATAGGGTTTTGAGCTTGATTCGTAAATAACGTTTGAATAGATGTACTTATGAATTGAACGGACTACACATAATTAAAACAAGAAAGAGATATGCCCTATATATATTAAACATATAGTTGTGTTACATCCGAGTTTAGACAAAACTTTTTGACCTTCCTAAAGGTCTCCGATTACATAAAGTTTTAAAGAAAATTATATTCTTATCCGAAGTCCTAATTTATAACAAAATTTGAAATCCTGGCAAGCACTATTTGCGACGTAGGTTGCGCTTGGAGCTTGACTCCGCATCTGATTGCTTCGATTCCATCAGACGCCTATCAAAAGCGGCTTGTTTCTCCCTTAACTCGGCTAGGGCTGCAATCATTTGTGCCTGAAATGCCTCAGTTTGGAGTTGGGCATGGTCCTGAATCCCATCCAGCCTACGGATGTCAGAAGTGTGAAGCTCTACTTCTACATTGATCTCGCGGATCCGGTTGGCTTGAACTCCGGATTGATAGCATTGGTTGGCTAGTTTGCCAACCATGACCGGAAGTGCTCGGTCTGCCGATCCCCCGCCTCTGACATCATAAAAGTCTCGACACATGTCGTAGGGAGGGTGTAAGCTTTCTTATTGGCTCCAATGGTGGAGATGACATCCCCACACAGGAGTGGGTCCTTGGAAGTTCCTCACATGGACAAGAGGTTGTGGGGCCGGTTGTCACACCCCCGAACCAGACGGCGGAAACGTCCGGGGGCTGTCGTGACTCAATTGAATACCATAACATTGAATATATATGAAACATAACAACATTCGTCACCATTCATCAACATAGTACAACCAGTAGTGTTTACATATCTTACATTGTTTAAACATTACATTCCCCAAAAATTAATTTGTTCAATTCATACAAAAATAAACTGCAACCGTCACTGAATATGATTTCCCTTGATTCACTGGTTCCCTGAGAATACAAGTATTTTGAAAATCGTCAACATATGAAATGTTGGTGAGTTCATAAGTAGTGTTTGAAATCGAATGTTTGTATTGTTCGAAAAACCACCAGAAAATCCGATATTTTCTGAAAAGATAAGCTTTTGAAAACATTTGTGAAGATCCATAGGTATGCTTGTTTGTTTCTATACTTAAAAAAAATTGTTCATTGAAAATGTATGCATTTCAAATTTGTAAGTATTGAAAACCCTAGGAAAACCCGATGTTCTCCTAGTTCCTTGAATTACGTGATGTTACATTGAAACCATTGCATAGCGTATAGTGTCAGTCCCAGGCGACGTTGGAAGGTTCTCGAGCAGGATTATTTACTACAAACCCGCGTTACACAAACGCCCAGTTTATAGTTATACTAACGACTCCGAAGGCGTCGTCAGTACTAATCGCGTTATCCAATCGCCCTGACTAGGTGTAGTCCCGCATCCGAAGAGAAAGAGGTCACGAAGACCCCGGTAACTCCATTAGCCGGTTGGGGATAAAATGTACGAGGGGTCCCCGACCCGCCTCGCATGAAATGTAGACTTTACTAGCAATACCAAAGGACCCTTGGGGACCAGTAGTATACAAGCCATTGAAAGTCCATTTACGTTGTGTCGGATCGGTAAAACCCAACACTCCGTAAAAAAAAATGTCTTCGGGCCTTAAGATCAGGTCATTGGGCTAGCTAGGCTCAACGAACAAGATTTTACACTTGTGGGGCCCAAAGATGGTGCGTAGACGTCTGTGCACACTCGCATGTTTATGTATTACCAAACGTTACTTGTATGATTCGTAGTGTCGAAGAGTTAGTAGTTGTAGATTTCCATTGGCTCGAGACCGAGCCAATTCGTTTAACAACGACTTTTGGTATTGTAATGAGTTGTATTTCGTTGATATTCGAGGTGTCATTATTTGATCAAATTGTACGTATTGAATTAGCCTTGAAATATTTCTGTTTTCAGCCCCTCATTATTTGTAAAATTTACATTTTTAACCCTTTTATTTGCAATATTTACCGGTTTGGTCCTTAAACTATTTTTCTTGACATTTTAACACCAAAAATTATTGAAATTAATATTTTTCAGCATATTTTTCATAGAAAACAGTTTAAGTCCCTGAAAATGCAGTTTTTCTCGGTTTTAGCCCATCTTTTCGCAATTTTGACAATTTTGGCCCAAATTGGAAAATTTTTGCAACTTTGGTCCTTTTTAAATTTGGAAAGCATTTTAAACCTTTGAAAAGGATTTGGAACACTTGTAGTCCACTGTTTTACAGAAAGTTACAGTTTTGGCCCTCCAAAACAGAAAAATTAGCATAATGGGCCTCCTTGGGCCGAAATTTTCATTTTTAGCCCAATAAGCTTGAAATTTATGTTTTTAATCCTCTAATTGAATATAATTCCAGAAATAGTTTTATGGAAACTGTTTTGGCACATTCCCACCATCAGAATCTGTGAAATGTCAATTTGGGCCCTTATTTTTGCATTTTTCACATTTTAGGCCCAAAATTTGTGTTTTTAACCCAAAGAAAATTATTACTAAACCACTTAGCCACTTTTCTTGAAGCACTTGGTGTTTAGAAATATATTTGAAGCTAAAATCATTTAACACAAGATATATCTCGGTTTTGATGAGTTTTAAGGCTAGATCCAACATAAAAACACATAAAAGCATACATATAAGCATGGAAATCATACAAGGCATACAAAACACATATAGATCTACACTTTCACTTGTATTCCCCCCCCCCCCCACAAAACTCATAAAAACAGAAAATAGGGGGTATGAAGCTCACCTTGGGTGTGGTTTCGGTTTTGGAGAGAAGATGGGAGAAAAATGAAGTGATTTTTGGTCTTAGCACCCTTTGATGAAGATTTCGACCTCTAGGATGCAAGATCACAAGAGTGAATGAATTTAGAAGAGATTTTAACAAAATGAAGTAGCTAGATCATGGATTAGTCATCAACTTACCTTAGATGATGATTTTTGGTGATGGATCTTTCTTGTGAGCCCTTGATTCACGAAATTTTTGAAGAAGGGGGAAGGAGATGTTCTTCAAGATTTAGAGAGTGTAGGATAGATTTTTGTGAGTGTGTGTGTGTTGTGTTTGGCCGAGAGTGAGAGAGGAGAGAAGAAAGGAGTGATCTTGATATGATGCTTGCTTGGAAACATGAGTTATGTGCATGGAAGTCCAACATGTAAAAGTGAGGTGGCAACCCAAGGTCAACTCTCCCTTTTTCCTTGGGCTTGGGCCGAGAATGGGGAGAGAAGAAAGGACTTTTGGGCTTTTTGCCCCTAAGCCCAACATTAGAGGTAGTTTGGGTGCTTATTAGCCTTATAAAATAAAATTGTGATTTTTATGCTTTAATGAGCTAGGTTAGATTAAATTATGGACCAAAGTTTGTGATTTATTTCATTCTAGGCCCAATATGACCCAAGATGTTGAAATAATTTAGTGTGGGTCCAATTAGAGCCCATTTAGGGTTCTAAGCCCATGATAGTCCAATTGGAAGCTTATTGGTCCATTTGGATCCAATAGGGAGTCCTAATTCAAAATGGACTTAGCAAGGACTTTTAGGGTTTCCAATTGTTTGATGACTATTTGTAGTTCTAGCATGTTGTATTTACTTGAAGTTTTTGATTCATATTAACTTGGATATATAGATTACATGGCTCAAAATTTACAGTTGTGACATCATCCCCCCGTTAGAGGGAATTTCGTCCCGAAATTCTGTTTGAAAGCTGGATTTAAGAATGCTAGAATAGGTGAGGGTACTTCTGCTTCATTTGATCTTCGCGTTCCCACGTGAATTCTGGCCCACGCTTTGCGTTCCACCGTACCTTCACGATCGGGATGCGACTCTGCTTAGTACGCTTCACCTCCCTGTCCATGATTTCGATTGGCTCTTCGACGAACAGGAGATTCTCATTGATTTCGATTTCGTCAAGAGGAATGACAAGGGTTTCATCTGACAGGCACTTTTTCAGATTAGAAACATGAAACACGGGGTGCACACCGTTTAGCTCCGGGGGTAGTTGTAGTATGTAGGCTACCGGACCTATTCGGGCGACGATTTCGAAAGGTCCAATGTACCGTGGGTTTAGCTTTCCTCGTTTTCCGAAACTTATAACCCCTTTCCAGGGTGAGACCTTCAACAATACTCGATCACCGACCTGGAACTCTAAGGGCTTTCGCCGTTTATCAGCGTAGCTCTTTTGCCGGTCACGCGATGCCTGTAATCGAGCTTTGATCTGGACAATCTTTTCTGTGGTCTCGCGAATGATTTCCGGTCCTGTCATTGCCCTATCCGACGTACGTGTTCTTGCTAGCTGGGTGTCACCTACTTCAGCCCAACATAACGGTGATCTACATTTACGCCCGTACAGTGCTTCGAAAGGGGCCACCTTAATGCTCGAATGATAACTATTGTTATATGAAAACTCGATCAACGGTAGGTGGGTATCCCAAGACTTTCCGAAGTCTATCACACATGCACGAAGCATGTCTTCAAGCGTCTGAATGGTTCGTTCGCTTTGACCGTCCGTTTGTGGGTGATACGCGGTGCTCATATCAAGATGAGTTCCCATGGCCTTGTGGAGCGACTGCCAAAAGTGTGACGTGAACCTACTGTCCCTATCCGAGATGATAGATTTTGGCACTCCATGAAGTCTTACAATCTCTCGTAGGTACAAACGCGTCAGCCTCTCCATCTTGTAGGACTCTTTGATTGGCAGGAAATGGGCAGATTTCGTCAGTCGGTCGATTATTACCCATATGGTGTCCAATCCGTCCGATGTCTTGGGCAGCTTGGTCACGAAGTCCATAGAAATCCCCTCCCATTTCCACTCAGGGATTGCCGGTTGTTGTAACAATCCGGAAGGTTTCTGGTACTCCACTTTCACTTTGGCACACGTAAGGCACTTACTAACATAAGTTGCGATTTCCGCCTTCATGTTAGGCCACTAATAGTGCTGCTTAATGTCCAAATACATCTTGTCCGAACCAGGATGAATGGAGTATCGTGTCTTGTGGGCTTCCTTCATAACGGTCTCCCTGAATCCTCCGATTTTTGGAACCCAAATACGGTTCATGAAGTAGTATACCCCATTCTCTTTGACTTCCAGGTTCTTCTCCATTCCGCGTAGTGCCTCGCTAGTTCTATTTTCCGCTTTCATAGCCTCTGCCTGGACTGATGCAATTTGAGTGGTCAGATGAGACTGAATGGTTATCGAGTGCGTTTTCGTACGGCGATTTGTGTATTCCTTTCGACTTAATGCGTCAGCTACCACGTTGGCCTTGCCCGGATGGTACTTGATCTCGCATTCGTAGTCGTTTAACAATTCCACCCATCTTCGTTGTCTCATGTTCAGCTCCTTCTGATTCAAGATGTGCTGGAGGCTCTTGTGGTCTGTGAAGATGGTGCACTTAGTACCGTACAGGTAGTGCCTCCAAATTTTTAGGGCGAAGACCACGGCTCCCAGTTCTAGGTCATGGGTTGTGTAATTTTCTTTGTGCGTCTTTAGTTGACGGGACGCATATGCTATCACTCTTCCACGTTGCATGAGAACGCAACCTAAGCCTTGATTTGACGCGTCACAGTAAACTACAAAATCTTCCGTTCCTTCGGGTAGAGATAGTACAGGAGCGCTACAAAGAGCTTGCTTCAAGGCTCGAAACGCAATCTCTTGTCGGTCTGTCCACTTGAAATGCACACTCTTTTGCGTAAGTAAGGTAAGTGGCTTGGCGATTTTAGAGAAGTTTTGGATGAATCTCCTATAGTAGCCTGCTAGGCCTAAGAACTGACGAATTTCTGTGGGCGTAGTCGGAGTTGCCCATCCTTCCACAGCTTTGACCTTAGAGGGATCCACATGAATTCCATCTTGGCTAACTACGTGACCGAGAAAATTCACGCTCCGTAGCCAAAACTCACACTTAGAGAGTTTGGCGTAAAGCCTTTCCGATCGCAGCGTTTCTAGGACTTGTCGGAGATGTTGGCCATGCTCCTCTTTGCTTCGAGAATAGACGAGGATGTCATCGATAAACACAATGACGAAGTTGTCCAAGAACGGTCGACAGATTCGGTTCATTAGGTCCATAAATGTGGCAGGTGCATTTGTTAGACCGAAGGGCATTACAACGAATTCATAATGTCCATAGCGGGTTCGGAAAGCGGTTTTAGGAATATCTTCTTCTCGGACTTTGAGTTGGTGGTATCCGGACCGTAAGTCTATTTTAGAAAAGTAGCTAGCTCCTTGGAGCTGGTCGAATAGATCATCGATTCGCGGGAGTGGGTAACGGTTTTTAACAGTGAGTTTATTCAATTCTTTGTAATCGATGCACATTCTGAAAGATCCGTCCTTCTTTTTGACAAAGAGCACCGGAGCTCCCCATGGCGAGTAGCTAGGTCGGATAAATCCCTTGTCCAGAAGCTCACTGAGTTGGCTGGATAATTCCTGCATTTCAGCAGGTGCCAACCGATATGGTGATTTAGCGAGAGGGGTTGCTCCTGGAACGAGGTCGATTCGGAACTCAACCTGTCTCTCTGGGGGTACTCCTGGAAGATCTTCGGGAAACACGTCCGGAAATTCACACGCTACTGGAATGTCTTGGATGTTAGTTTCTTCTTTAGTCTTGTCCACTATGTGAGCCAAGAACGCTAAGTTGTTCTTTCGCAGGTGTTTTTGTGCTTTGATGCACGAGATAAGACGAAGATTCGTGCTAGGTTTGTCTCCGTAAATTACTAGGGTTTCGTGATTCGGGAGACGAAGGCGAACGGCCTTCTCGTGGCACAAAATCTCAGCATGGTGGGGGCTTAACCAATCCATGCCGATAATCACATCGAAACTCCTAATTGACACTGGCATTAGGTCTATTCGAAAGACGTGCTGGTTAAGGGTTAGGGTACATCCAGTGTAGATTTCCCTAGTGGATTCGGTCTTCCCATTGGCCATTTCCACCGTATAGGTTTCATTTAGCTTTTGGGGTTGTTGTTTTAATAAATGTTTAAACTTCTCGCTTACGAAACTTCGCTCCGCTCCGGTATCAAATAAGATGCATGCATAAGTGTGGTTTAGGAGGAACGTACCGGTCACAACTGCGGGGTCCTGAACTGCATCACTCTGACCCATAGTCAGCATTCTTCCTGCTCCTCTGTTTCCTGAGTTGTTGTTGTTGTTAGGGCAGTCTCGACGGAAATGTCCCGTCCTTCCACACCCGAAACAGGTGTGGCTAGGCCCTGCGTTGTTGCCGCCGGCATTGGTGTTGTTGGTATTGCGGTGGTTGTTGTTGTTGTTCTGGTTGTTTCCCTGACTCTGGTTCTGAGAAGGATAAGTCCTGCAGAACTTTGCAGTGTGTCCCCTTCGGTTGCAACTGGTGCAATGGAACTCCCTACATTCTCCTTGGTGATGGAAACCGCACTTGTTGCATTTGGGATGATTACCGGAATAGGGTCTTGAAGTGTTTGAAGCAGCTGAGGCTGGAGCATGTGATGTGACTGGTACCAGCGCAGTGACAGCGTTAACTGCCACCGTTTGCTGCTTTTTAGAGGTCTCGGGACCTTGACGCCCCTTCCTCTTGTTGTTCCATCCTTTCTTACCATCGCTCTCCTTCTTCTTCTCAGTCTCTACCGGTTTCTCGCCCTTTTTGTGGTTATGATCATACAGCCTCTTTGCCAATCTCTTCGCACTGTCAAAAGTTTCAGGGTTCGCAGCTATCACATTCCCTTGAATGGGGGATGTCAGTCCCCAAATGAATCGTTCAATCTTCTTCCCCTCTGATGTGATCATACCCGGGCACAACAGAGATAGTTCGCTGAATCTCGATATGTAAGCATCGATGTTCCCATTCTGCACCGTGAGATTCCATAGTTCCTGCTCCATCTTCTGTATTTCGCCTCGGGGGCAGTACTCAGCCGTCAACATCTCTTTCATCTCTGCCCAGGGAATAGAGTTGGCGACAGGGAGTGTCATAGCTTCCACATGTCCATTCCACCAAGTGAGTGCTTGGTCCACAAAAGTGCAGGCCGCGAACTTCACTTTCATCTGCTCGGGGCACTCGCATATCTCGAATACCGACTCTACCTTCTCGATCCATCGCTTTAGGGCGATCACTCCTCCGGTACCGTTGAAAGTTCGGGGTTTAGCGTTCGCAAAATCCTTGTAGGTGCACGTTTTAGTGAGTCCTTGGTTCGTCCCGTTGTTCGAACTTCCGGATCCTTGCCCGTTACCTCCTCCGTTGTTCCCTCGGTGAAGTTGTGCCATAGCCGCTGTGACTGCAGCAGACACGGCTGCCTGGAAAGCAGTGGAGTCAACTTCCGGCGGGGTTGGTTCGGGATTTCCGCGAGTAGCTGGGCGAGGCATCTTTCTGTCATGAAACGGAAAGATGTTGAGTGTACGTGGTTTCTGTGAGGTGGCGACTCTACTAACTAGGTGTATGGTGCGAACCTAAACATTACTATCATCAAGCATGCAATCATAATGTCTCAACACATAGCAACTGAGAATAATTTAGCAAAACACACAAAAGTTTATTAATATTATCCGCATTTCGTACAAGAAAATTTGCTCGTAGGAGCATACATAAGTAACGCTAATCCGACAGCATAACGGCTCCATGAGTAGTGTAGTCACTTAAACATAGAGTCGGAGTACATAACATAGTTCCTAATAACCTACTATGATAAGTCTATTCCTAACCGCGATGAGCTGCGTCAGGAGGTGGTGCCGAAGTCATATGCCGAAATGTTGCGCCAGCAGCTGCGCCATCTCTGCCATGTCTCCTATAACCTCATCCCTCTCATGCTCTGCTTGCACTGCCCGAGCCTCCATAGCATACAGCTGTTGTCGCAGTGCAGCGATCTCAGCTTCGAGGGAACGGTTCTCTCTTGGGGGGTTCACTGGTGGGGCAGGGTGATCTGGTTGTGCCTCGTCCTCGCATGGCGGGATGGGGTCCTGGTCCCCGACCCGGCCGTCTTCGTCGTCATCGTCGAGCTCTCCAAATTCGTAGTCAGTGTCTACGTATTCGTCGGGTCCAACATCGTGTGCTTCGCCTGGATTCCCTTCTGGCTCATCCACAAGCATCCCGTGAGCTACTAAGGCCTGATGAAACTGGATACCCTGCTGCTCCTCCTCGGGCTCCTCCTCCTCCTCTAGCCACCCGTTGTTTCCCTGATTAGGGAAGTAGGGGTCTCCAGGGTGATGAAAACCAGCCATGCTGTCTGCGCGAGTACGTAATTATGCTACATTATTCCTAGGGTACTATGACTATTACACAGACTAAGCAAATATTCTCTTTTTGGGTGAAAGAGGGTAAAATTTTTAGGTTCCCTGGCTATTCCGATCTCATCAAGACATGTGTTAGTTTTACCTTGGAGAGAATGTAGTTGATCAGGCTACATTCACTCCTTGGTATCACTAAGAACAGTCCCGAGTTAACCGAGATACCAGCATTATGGTGTTTGATTCAGCGTTGGATCCTTATTCCTAATACAAGCAAGTGTATTTTATTTATTTGTTTTGTTCAGAGTTATGTTAGTCCCTCTTTTTGGTTTATAGTTGCATATCAATGTATGGCTCGACATGCTAGTTCACTATAAACAAAGCTCTGATACCAACCTGTCACACCCCCGAACCAGACGACGGAAACGTCCGGGGGCTGTCGTGACTCAATTGAATACCATAACATTGAATATATATGAAACATAACAACATTCGTCACCATTCATCAACATAGTACAACCAGTAGTGTTTACATATCTTACATTGTTTAAACATTACATTCCCCAAAAATTAATTTGTTCAATTCATACAAAAATAAACTGCAACCGTCACTGAATATGATTTCCCTTGATTCACTGGTTCCCTGAGAATACAAGTATTTTGAAAATCGTCAACATATGAAATGTTGGTGAGTTCATAAGTAGTGTTTGAAATCGAATGTTTGTATTGTTCGAAAAACCACCAGAAAATCCGATATTTTCTGAAAAGATAAGCTTTTGAAAACATTTGTGAAGATCCATAGGTATGCTTGTTTGTTTCTATACTTAAAAAAAATTGTTCATTGAAAATGTATGCATTTCAAATTTGTAAGTATTGAAAACCCTAGGAAAACCCGATGTTCTCCTAGTTCCTTGAATTACGTGATGTTACATTGAAACCATTGCATAGCGTATAGTGTCAGTCCCAGGCGACGTTGGAAGGTTCTCGAGCAGGATTATTTACTACAAACCCGCGTTACACAAACGCCCAGTTTATAGTTATACTAACGACTCCGAAGGCGTCGTCAGTACTAATCGCGTTATCCAATCGCCCTGACTAGGTGTAGTCCCGCATCCGAAGAGAAAGAGGTCACGAAGACCCCGGTAACTCCATTAGCCGGTTGGGGATAAAATGTACGAGGGGTCCCCGAACCGCCTCGCATGAAATGTAGACTTTACTAGCAATACCAAAGGACCCTTGGGGACCAGTAGTATACAAGCCATTGAAAGTCCATTTACGTTGTGTCGGATCGGTAAAACCCAACACTCCGTAAAAAAAAATGTCTTCGGGCCTTAAGATCAGGTCATTGGGCTAGCTAGGCTCAACGAACAAGATTTTACACTTGTGGGGCCCAAAGATGGTGCGTAGACGTCTGTGCACACTCGCATGTTTATGTATTACCAAACGTTACTTGTATGATTCGTAGTGTCGAAGAGTTAGTAGTTGTAGATTTCCATTGGCTCGAGACCGAGCCAATTCGTTTAACGACTTTTGGTATTGTAATGAGTTGTATTTCGTTGATATTCGAGGTGTCATTATTTGATCAAATTGTACGTATTGAATTAGCCTTGAAATATTTCTGTTTTCAGCCCCTCATTATTTGTAAAATTTACATTTTTAACCCTTTTATTTGCAATATTTACCGGTTTGGTCCTTAAACTATTTTTCTTGACATTTTAACACCAAAAATTATTGAAATTAATATTTTTCAGCATATTTTTCATAGAAAACAGTTTAAGTCCCTGAAAATGCAGTTTTTCTCGGTTTTAGCCCATCTTTTCGCAATTTTGACAATTTTGGCCCAAATTGGAAAATTTTTGCAACTTTGGTCCTTTTTAAATTTGGAAAGCATTTTAAACCTTTGAAAAGGATTTGGAACACTTGTAGTCCACTGTTTTACAGAAAGTTACAGTTTTGGCCCTCCAAAACAGAAAAATTAGCATAATGGGCCTCCTTGGGCCGAAATTTTCATTTTTAGCCCAATAAGCTTGAAATTTATGTTTTTAATCCTCTAATTGAATATAATTCCAGAAATAGTTTTATGGAAACTGTTTTGGCACATTCCCACCATCAGAATCTGTGAAATGTCAATTTGGGCCCTTATTTTTGCATTTTTCACATTTTAGGCCCAAAATTTGTGTTTTTAACCCAAAGAAAATTATTACTAAACCACTTAGCCACTTTTCTTGAAGCACTTGGTGTTTAGAAATATATTTGAAGCTAAAATCATTTAACACAAGATATATCTCGGTTTTGATGAGTTTTAAGGCTAGATCCAACATAAAAACACATAAAAGCATACATATAAGCATGGAAATCATACAAGGCATACAAAACACATATAGATCTACACTTTCACTTGTATTCCCCCCCCCCCCCCCCACAAAACTCATAAAAACAGAAAATAGGGGGTATGAAGCTCACTTTGGGTGTGGTTTCGGTTTTGGAGAGAAGATGGGAGAAAAATGAAGTGATTTTTGGTCTTAGCACCCTTTGATGAAGATTTCGACCTCTAGGATGCAAGATCACAAGAGTGAATGAATTTAGAAGAGATTTTAACAAAATGAAGTAGCTAGATCATGGATTAGTCATCAACTTACCTTAGATGATGATTTTTGGTGATGGATCTTTCTTGTGAGCCCTTGATTCACGAAATTTTTGAAGAAGGGGGAAGGAGATGTTCTTCAAGATTTAGAGAGTGTAGGATAGATTTTTGTGAGTGTGTGTGTGTTGTGTTTGGCCGAGAGTGAGAGAGGAGAGAAGAAAGGAGTGATCTTGATATGATGCTTGCTTGGAAACATGAGTTATGTGCATGGAAGTCCAACATGTAAAAGTGAGGTGGCAACCCAAGGTCAACTCTCCCTTTTTCCTTGGGCTTGGGCCGAGAATGGGGAGAGAAGAAAGGATTTTTGGGCTTTTTGCCCCTAAGCCCAACATTAGAGGTAGTTTGGGTGCTTATTAGCCTTATAAAATAAAATTGTGATTTTTATGCTTTAATGAGCTAGGTTAGATTAAATTATGGACCAAAGTTTGTGATTTATTTCATTCTAGGCCCAATATGACCCAAGATGTTGAAATAATTTAGTGTGGGTCCAATTAGAGCCCATTTAGGGTTCTAAGCCCATGATAGTCCAATTGGAAGCTTATTGGTCCATTTGGATCCAATAGGGGAGTCCTAATTCAAAATGGACTTAGCAAGGACTTTTAGGGTTTCCAATTGTTTGATGACTATTTGTAGTTCTAGCATGTTGTATTTACTTGAAGTTTTTGATTCATATTAACTTGGATATATAGATTACATGGCTCAAAATTTACAGTTGTGACACCGGTGGATTGATAACCTCTGGCTCTGAATCTGTACCAAAGTCATCTCCCTCATCCAATTCTATCGGCTCTTCGTCTTCTTCGGGATCTTCTTCGACCCATCCTCCATTACCTTGGTTGGGGTAGTAGGGGTTATTGGGGTGATGGAATCTAGCCATCGAGTATGTACGAGAATAGGGTTAAGAATTTACTATATGCTAGAGCACATGAAATTTACCTTTCAGTTTAATGGCTGATGTCAACACAAAAACTCCCTTAGTATTATGTAATGATGTACTTTTGGTAAGTTTTAAAATTGTTGTCCACTGCAGACACTCCTTGGCACGTGTTAGTTGACTCTCGGACAAATATAGTTGATCATGCTATATTCTTCCCAGTTCCGATTACATGTCCCAAGGCGTACCTGTACTGCACAACTTATTTATAATACTTCTAAAATTATCCGATATGAAACTGTTATTAGTATGAAATGAGTGCATGCCTACTTTAAAAACTAATTAAATTTAATTTCACAAGTATGACTCTTCTCAGAGTGTTTTTGCCCAGTTAAGTTTATAGTTGTATACCAAAAAGAAATGGTTTTGATATACTTAATTCCCTATAAACCTGGCTCTGATACCAATCTGTCACACCCCCAAACCAGAACGGCGGAAACGTTCGGGGGCGGAGGAAGTCATATTCAGTATCATAACAGTTCATAGAAAGGAAAGTACACACCACCATACATATATAAAGGTTTTAAAAGTGTTTACATCATTGTATTCATTACATGCTCAAAAGATAAATGCATAAACATCTTTCAAAAGAAATAATTAACGCCAGCGCGTTAATCCCCAAAAGTTGATTTCCAAACCTGCTTAACGGTTCCCTGAGAATACAAGTTATTTCAAAGAAAAAGTGTCAACAATTAAGTTGGTGAGTTCATAAGTGATTTAGAAACATTGAATGCCATTCCAAAATGAGTGTATATTTTCCAAGAAAATCCCTTATTTTCTTATAAAAGTATGTAGTACATGAGAGTATTTGTGTTGAAAAATGTAGATAGTTGAACCAAGAAAATCCCTTATTTTCCTAATAGTTGTTTGTTTAATGTCCAAGACTAAAAATTGGAAGCAATCCACATGCTTTAGAAGATTTTAAACATAGATTTATATAATAAACCTATCAGAAGATTTCATTTTGTTAGATAAGGAATAACTTTAGTAGCTACTCATTCATCAATCAGAAGTACTATAATAATTGTATATCCAATGAGTTTTATAACCATACTAAACATAATATGCCTGTAGCGACGTTCTTCAGGCGTCGTAGCGTTATGACAAACTGTCACCCCAAAGGAAGGACTGTAGCTAACAGTCAGGGCGCGGGATCATGACTTCCCGTATAGATCTATACACATTTGACACGTTCTCCGAACGGGAGACTCTGGTTATAGACAGGACTTGTAGCGATACCTTCTAATAAAAAGGCAGTATTTGAAGATGTACACGTCTCATGGATTCTCAACTAAGTCTGTATTAAAGTAATAGTTTTGTGTGCAGAGTTTATCCTTTTTCACAATGTTTGACAAAGCATAAATCATAAGTTTTTAGAATGTGTAAAACAGTTTAGCAACGAAGGAGACTTTGGAATTACTAAATACTTTGTATAAATCTAGTGCATGCAAAGTATGACAAGAGTTTTCACATAGTAGTACTAAATCACAAGTGATTCATTTGATAAAAACGAGTAAAGTGAAATTTTATGAAATACACGATAATAACCGTATGTTTACTTGTATTCCTCCCCTAAAAGAGTATAAAAAGCATTTAAAATGTATTTAAAGTGTGTTTGAAGGGGGTATGAACTCACTTGAAAGTTTGAAGATAGCGAGATGAAAAATCGGGCAGAGTTTCGTCTCGGGAAACGGATTTTTCTCGGGATTCTCGGGAATCTCGGGAGTAAAATCGATCTTCGGGACTTGAGCAAAATGATCAGGGCTGCAGGGTAGTGCGAGCACGGAATTCGAGTAAATATCGTGAGAGAAATGAGAGAAATGGGGTGAATTTTCTGGAACCCTCGCATCTCTATTTATAGTGGTCTGGGAAGCATCGGTACGCGGGGCGTACTCGTGCGTCACCCGTGACCGAGTCCTCGACTGCTTCGCTTCGGATGGGACGGATCGCATAGACTCGCATAGGGGCGACGTGGATGGACCGAGACCAAGGCCTTCGCGTACGCGGGGCGTACGAGGCTACCCAGCGCGTAACTCGGATGAGGACGCTGACTCCCCCTTCGGATATTACCAGATTTTTTATTTAAATTTTATATATAATTTATTTAATAAACTTCAAACAATCATATCTTCTTCATACGAACTCCGTTTTCGATGGTCTTTATATCCACGCGTAGGTGAGACTATGCTCTACAACTTTCGTTTAGACTCCGTTGGCAAATTATTAAATTATTTTTATTATTTATTTATAAAATATCGTGATTAAGGAATTTCTTTAAAAATTCATAACTTCTTTATCTGACGTCGGTTTTTGCCAGGATTTTTTACCGCTGAAATACCATTGTCGAGACCTTCGATTCTCGTTTAGGTCATTCCGGCCAAAAGTCGCTCGATCTCCGATTCGAGTTTTTAGCTCTCTGCTGCTAAGCCAAACTTGGAAAAATCTTAACTTCAATATACGAAGTCGGATTTGGGCATTCTTTTTACGTACGATCCCGGTTTAATGATATTAAATATAGTAGGAATTTTAAATAGATACTTTTTGGTCATTTTATTATCAAAGTTAATTTTAATAACTCCAAGGTGGTTACAATACTTGACTTTTTAGGTCATTACAAAGAGTTGAAATATCGGGTTATTACAAATACATAGACAGAGAGAATGATTTAAATCCATTTCTCGTGTCTATACAATATCTTGAGAATGGAGGAATATATAATCCCTTATCTAAAGGACACGCGTATCTAATAAGATCAGAGTTGACACCGGCTTTTGAAAGCTACGATTGTTGATCAGGTTCTAAAGTCATACGGAAAATGGTTATTACACTTATCCAAGTGGGAGATTGTTGGATTAGTGTCTAAGTCCATAACTATTTTGGTGTGTACTTGACCCGATTATGAGCATGGTCCTTTTGGGTTGCCTTCACCATAGCAATATGTAGGATGAATTAAGGAGAGAAAGGTTTAATTATGATTTATTAATATATTATAAGAATAATATATTAAAGGAGAAATCATATTGTTTAAGTAATATTAGTCAAGAATTAATTGATAATTAATTTTGTGGCTAAAAGAGATTAACTAAATATAGGGGACTAGACTACATTTATTGGATAATTGAGTTATTGGGCTAAGGAATGCTAAAGGAACAAGGGGTGAACGAAATTATGATGGGAGCCCATCATATTGTCGTCCATGGCCTTATCCAGAAGGTTCCATGGGCTGCTTAGAGTTTAAGTTGTCCATTAGGGTTTTGACTGAAACCCTAGCAGCCCACACAAGTATATAAAGGACCCCTTAGGCCCTAAAAACGTGTGTAACTGAATCCTTAGGGTTTCTAGACGGTCTTGGGTGCCTCCTCTCTTCTCCTTCTTCATCTAGTTGCTTAGTGGTGTTTTTGACTCCATTAGAGGTGCAACACTTGAGGCACTAAGCTTTTGGAAGCCAATCAAAGCAAGGAATTCATTGTTATTGCAATATAACAATCAAAGGTAATTACTAAACCCTTATTTCAGTTCCTATATGATAGATCTAGGGTTTATAGCTTTGGATATTCAATTGCATGTTCATTAGAAAAACTAGATCCAAAAGCTATTAGGGTTTGCATGTACACGAAAGGACTGATGTTTTGCACAAAACCCAACAGTGGTATCAGAGCCTAGGGCTGTTTTTTTTTTTTTTTTTTGATGTATTGATGCTTTGGTTGATTATTCATGCTTAAAATCGAAATTTTTTTGGTTCTGGAGGCTGGACTCACCGAGTCCATAGTGAACTCGACAAGTCCAAGCTTGACTCGACGAGTAGGAGTTGCAGATGGAGCAGATTTCAGGATTTTGACATGTTTTGACAGTAGATAATTACCTAAAACATTTTATATTAATAAAATCCTATTTGTATCAATATTTGGAGTTTATCCTTGCCAAAATTGAAGATAATTGTCAAATTTAGATAATCTTTTGCTTTATTAGATAAATATTGATTATTTGTAATTTAGATTTGAATTATCTTGTGAAAAAGTTTCAAATTGCACCCTTTAGGTTTTATAGTTTAAATTTGAACTTAAAAGTTTTGTTTTTGAAATTTAAATAAGTTAAACCCTAATGTTTTGAAAAGTTTCAAAACTTGCCCTCAAGTTTTGGAATTTAAAATTTTGATTAATAGTTTAATTATGTAATATTTAAATTCTAAAACTCTAGTATTTTGAAAAGTTCAAATTACACCCTCATGGTTTTGTTAAGTTAATTAAAGGTTTAATTAAAAGAGAAAGTTAATAAAACCACCTAGTATTTGAAAAGTGTATAATATACCCTATACTATATATATGTAACATTAAAGGTCTAATATTATATATATATATATATATATATATATATATATATATATATATATATATATATGAGTGTAGGGTCAGTATTAGGCCTTATTCACGAAGCTGATCTATAAGGGGTGTTTAAGGAAATTGCCTATAAAATGGCGACTGAATGGGTATCCACTCTTACCCACCGCACTCTTGACTAGTGGAGGGTCCTTAGCCGAACGGGTACGATAGGACAGAAACCTTCCATTATAATTAATATGAAGTACAAAGTAACTAAATGTTTCTTTTACAAATTCCAAAATTATAGTTACTTTAGGCAAAATGTGAAATTGTATGTTAATCCATGGAATTACACTTCGTACCCTTGTCAAAAGTTAGTGGAGCGTGTATGGTTAATTGGCACACTAATTTGGGGATGACATTGGTAGCGAAGGGTGACTCGATGTTGTTATAGATCAATGAAGCGTGTGTGGCTAACAGGCACATTGATTAGGTAATAGTAGCATTGGGTGCACCACGTGATTCGTATGGTTATTCACACCTTATTTGTGATCCTCGACATCCCAGTCACAAATTGTAGGGCATAATCGAGATTAAACATGCCATTGAAAAGTTCAATGAATCTCAAAAGATCTAGGAGTTTCAATTCATTTAAAACTTAAACTTCCTTTTCGTTTTTCATGGTGGAAATTGGTAAATCTTCATCTACCTACCTTCAAATATTCTGCGACTAGATTACGGCATCCCTCTTCTAGGTAGTAGAGTATTGTGTTGGATCCTAGCCTTGATGTTTCATTTGGGTGTTACATCAGGAATTCTAATCAACTTAACTTGAATTTTCTCCCGTTTTATAGATCTCTAGTTCTGACAAACATGGTCTTCCCAAATCCCATGGAACAAGCCTTCAAAATGAAGATGATGTTCCACGATATGATCTAGGAACAAGAGATCATTCTTCACTTCCTCCACCTCCTCCAATTGTTTTCCCTAACCCACAAGTTCGAAGACTTGAAAAGTTCAATCTCACTCAAGCCCTTTTGGCAAGTAAACACGAATATGGGAAACCTGTGTGTGAACACATCTTAGAGATGAGGTCACACATTGATAGGTTAAGCATGTTGGGTGTCGAGATTTCAAGTGATTTGGTTATTGGTTCGCTTCTTCAATCACTTCCTGAATCATATAGTGAGTTTGTTAGAGAGTACTATATGATGGATCACGACGTGACCCTCATTGATCTCACATATTTGCTTATAGCTGCTTAATCAGCAATGATTTGGCATGCTGGTCAAGAAAATTTGTCTGGTGAATCGAACTCTCAAACTTCAATGGACACTGGCAACATTGGAAGTCCAGAAAGGACTAAGTCTGTAATTGTCTGATGTGTTGTGCCAAAGGAGTCCGTTTGCTTTTATTGCCAAGAAAAAGGGCATTGGAGACGAAGCTGCCCAAACTACCTGAGAGATCTAAGAGATGGGAGAGTCAAGGCATATGGCTCTACTTCAGGTAAAACCCATTATCTAACTCTTTTGAGTTCCTATTCTAGATTCTTAATTCATGATGTAATAAGATTGCATTTTGATGTATTGTAGGATGCAAGAAAAGAGAGGAAGCTTAAGAGAAGAAGTGAGCTGAATCTAATCGTGAAGAAAATGGATTTCGATCGCATTGTTTGAAAATTGGATTCTTGAGCTACTACTTGGAGTTAGAATAAATTGCTTAGGAGTATGTAATATCATAGTTTTTCAAGTGAATCGCATTGAAAGGACAAAGTTTTTCTGCAATAAAATAAAATTTGATTTTGTCTTATTTATTTATCCTTGCAATGGCATGTATGAAAAATTGGTGTTTGAATGTTTTTACTATTAGCAATAATGGATTTGATTCTTAATTATTTTCTTTGTGGAAATGTCGAGCATTTACCAAATAGGGAGAGTTTCTCATCGCCCAAGTTTCAATTGGACAGAAACCTGGAATCATACAACTTGGATGTGTGATGAATGAGAAAGTACATATTTGGAAATTAGACTAAATCTTTGGCAAAATGTCAAGTGAAGGACTAAGAGATCGATTACACTAGGTTGTATGTTGATCAAGTCAACAACAAGATTGATAAAGATTCTTCATGATTTACTAAAGTTTAGTAAATATGATTATACTTATAAGATTAAGTGTAATTCTGAGTTGGTTGAAAAAGTTTCAATGAATAGCAGAACGAATAAAGAAGAATCAAGTAGGCAGAAAGATAAAAGTTTCTCCATTCTAAGAAAAAGGGAGAGTGCCTTTTATTGTGTTCTATGATAAGTCTTAATGATTAAGAACCATATCTCAATTAATTCTCTAAGTGAGTCTTAGTAAATTTGTATGTCTAAGAAGAGGAATCGGGAATTGTGGAATTGGTTAAATCAAGAAGTTAATCATACTTCGTTCCAATATCGAATCTTAGAGTAATACTCGAAGATTGTGAATTGAGTGACAAGTCTTAAGTCGGTTTATAACACCCATCAAATGTGGAATTTGGAAAAGGTTTTCTTATTCTTGCACATTTGAAATTGGTAAGTTGTGATGTCTTGGATAAGAAAAATACCAACTAAGACCAATTTGTGAAGTGTTTTGTCTTGATCAAAGCTACACTAACTGTTGAATATTTGTTTGTCAAGAAATTTTTCTTGATAAGAGAACCTTATATGTCAAGGAGTCAGTGGGAGTTTTAATGTTTTTGAAAAACTTTCAAGAACAAATCAAGAATAAACCTTATTGATCATCACTAGGACACGACTTAAGGTTTACAACCTATCGTGTTGACATTATTTTGTTTCTTTGCCATTCCAATTGATTTAATTATGCATGTGAGTTCTATGAGTTCTCATTTGAATACATAAACACAAAGCACCTTGATCAATGGAAAGTACATTGATATGTAAGGATAAGTTGCTAAACTACTTGGAAGACATGGTGGACACTCGTGTTACCATAAGGCAAGAAATCAAGATTAAGAAAGTTCAGTCCATATGAGTTTGGATTTGTCGCCAACTTTGGTTTTGGTAAATTCACATGGATAGGAACTCATACACCATAAAATCTAAGTGTCATAAGATTCCCTCCTTCATGAAAATGACTGTGAGGAAATGCTTTCACTAAGAGAGATTCTAAGAAGATAGCAATTGTAAAAACTGTATTCTCAAATTCGATTATGGTTACGGAATCCCTTTCCATAGTTCAAATTATGAGATTTGGAAATTAGTTTGAACATTTGGAACTTAGTAACATAAGTTCTGAATTGTTTAGACACACATATGAACTATCTAAGGCAAAGGTGTATAAGTTTGAGAAGCTTAGATAAAGGATTATCGAAGCATTTGGTATTACAAATATGAATTTTGTGGAATTCAATTAGCATTGTTTTATGGAAGTTCAGCTGTTTTCTGAATACATGTCAAAGCTAGTGGTAGCATAATTGTTATGCTTATACGATAATAATAATCATGATAGTGGGAGCATAAGTGTTATGCTTGTATGATTATTATGGCTAGTATTGTAAGTTACCAATATTAATTATAGAAAACAAAGATTCAATTTGCAAAGTTGCATGGTTTGAAAAGTTGTTTTGCTATAATTAAGGGAGAGAATATTATACTTAATTTCAAATATAAAGGCTTAGATTGTGGAATTTTAATCAAATTTAGTCAAATATATATGAATGTTGTGATGGAATGGTTCAACATGAGGAAATTCTATATATGGAAAGGATAATTGCATTCTCAAAATTTGGTTATGATTACGGCATTCCTTTTCATAATCAAAATTGTGAGAACATGGTAATTAGAAATATTGTAGCAAAAGACTGGTAAAGTATCACGTCTTCATGTTAGACAATATCAATCGTGTTCCATATGCTTCAGGTATAGGATCGATTGCATATGCTATAATGTTTGATCATTCTAAAATTTTCCAAATGCTTAGCGCATTAAAAGGGAAAAAGGACTAGAACGTTTTTTTACTAAAATAATTAAACAACTATCGAAGGATGATTTAAGGTTCACCAAGGATTTGTTGCTTGTGAGTAGTTGGAAGTATGGTATTGGATGGACCATATCGACATTATTATGAATAGATAAGATTCTATTAATAATGAGTTGTCATATGGAAAATATAGAAATGTTTTCATATTGGGAGTTGGATATTGAGAGTCTATGGCTAGATTAGAAACCTTTATGCAAGAAGGATGTTCAAAGGAATGTACTTTGAATGTGAGACTTCGCGTCTATGGAGTTGTCTTGTAACAATTTCCGATAGAATACCTTGGAATTTCATTAGTCGAGTCTTGGTGACTTTTGTGCTATGACATTACGAAAGGATCATTGCATAAAATGCTAGAATCTAACATATTCTATTAGTGGCAAGAATGTTGTGTTCGTACACTAATGATAAGGATTGGGAATTGTGAAATGAGTTTCATTGGAAAAGTTTTCAATTAATCTCTTTCACAAAGCATGGACCATAGGAAACATAGTGTGCATGCTCGGAGCATGGGACAGCTATTATTGTAATTCAAGTATTAAGTTAATTATCTGAAACAGTAAACAATGAATAATGAATAGTCAATATGGTGTTTAAATAAAAGGTGTTTTATTTATGCTCAAAAGTTTTGGGGCCATATAGGATTAAGTATTATCGTTGTGTTTCATTTTGCATGTTTTGACTTCCAGAATAACTGGGTTATTCGAACCTCCACAGTTGGTCATACGTTGGAAGTAGGTATGAAGGAAGACTGTCATGAATCTATCTGTAGATTGTCTAAAGTGTTTAGATATAGAACAAGTTTGCTGCAGAGTTCATGAGTGCTTTGAAAAGATTAAAGTATAGGATTAAACCCACGCTCACTTGAATCACTTCATGGATTTATCACGGGTGATTAGTTAGACGATAACATTGTATATTCTTGAAACCTAGACGTGTGAGTTGTTATTTGGTGGTTAGTTGCACATTGATGATATGTAAACGCACCAGTAACTTGGTGTTATAAAACTTATTGTTGTGTGTGATTCGATCAGTAGGTGCAAGCGAGCATTTGAGTCAAAGTTTATCCATTCCTTTTACCCAAAGTGGGATAAAAGCGATATATGTGGGCCCCTCGATGATTTAGTAATGACACCCTAAGCCCTTGGCCAAGTCGGGACTAAGTTGATGTGTTCAATTGTAGTCTGTTGTCAGTCGTCATAAATCTGATGTCACGAAAGAATACATAGAGAGAGAGAATGATTTAAATCCATTTCTCGTGTCTATACGATATCTTCAGAATGGAGGAATATATAATCCCTTATCTAAAGGACACGCGTATCTGATAAGATCAGAGTTGACAGCGGCTTTTGAAAGCTACGATTGTTGATCAGGTTCTGAAGTCATACGGAAAATAGTTATTAGACTTATCCAAGTGGGAGATTGTTGGATTAGTGTCTATGTCCATAACTATTTTGGTATGTACTTGACCCGATTATGAGCATGGTCCTTTTGGGTTGCCTTCACCATAGCAATATGTAGGATGAATTAAGGAGAGAAAGGTTTAATTATGATTTATTAATATATTATAAGAATAATATATTAAAGGAGAAATCATATTGTTTAAGTAATATTAGTCAAGAATAAATTGATAACTAATTTTGTGGCTAAAAGAGATTAACTAAATATAGGGGACTAGACTGCATTTATTGGATAATTGAGTTATTGGGCTAAGGAATGCTAAAGGAACAAGGGGTAAACGAAATTATGATGGGAGCCCATCATATTTTCGTCCATGGCCTTATCCAGAAGGTTCCATGGGCTGCTTAGAGTTTAAGTTGTCATTAGGGTTTTGACTGAAACCCTAGCAGCCCACACAAGTATATAAAGGACCCCTTAGGCCCTAAAAACGTGTGTAACTGAATCCTTAGGGTTTCTAGACGGTCTTGGGTGCCTCCTCTCTTCTCCTTCTTCATCTAGTTGCTTAGTGGTGTTTTTGACTCCATTAGAGGTGCAGCACTTGAGGCACTAAGCTTTCTGAAGCCAATCAAAGCAAGGAATTCATTGTTATTGCAATATAACAATCAAAGGTAATTACTAAACCCTTATTTCAGTTCCTATATGATAGATCTAGGGTTTATAGCTTTGGATATTCAATTGCATGTTCATTAGAAAAACTAGATCCAAAAGCTATTAGGGTTTGCATGTACACGATAGGACTGATGTTTTGCTCAAAACCCAACAGTGGTATCAGAGCCTAGGGCTGTTTTTTTTTTTGATGTATTGATGCTTTGGTTGATTATTCATGCTAAAAATCGAAATTTTTTTGGTTCTGGAGACTGGACCCGCCGAGTCCATAGTGAACTCGACGAGTCCAAGCTTGACTTGACGAGTAGGAGTTGCAGATGGAGCAGATTTCAGGATTTTGACATGTTTTGATTGTAGATAATTACCTAAAACGTTTTATATTAATAAAATCCTATTTTTATCAATATTTGGAGTTTATCCTTGCCAAAATTGAAGATGATTGTCAAATTTAGATAATCTTTTGCTTTATTAGATAAATATTGATTATTTGTAATTTAGATTTGAATTATCTTGTGAAAAAGTTTCAAATTGCACCCTTTAGGTTTTATAGTTTAAATTTGAACTTAAAAGTTTTGTTTTTGAAATTTAAATAAGTTAAACCCTAATGTTTTCAAAAGTTTCAAAACTTGCCCTCAAATTTTGGAATTTAAAATTTTGATTAATAGCTTAATTATGTAATATTTAAATTCTAAAACTCTAGTATTTTGAAAAGCTCAAATTACACCCTCATGGTTTTGTTAAGTTAATTAAGGGTTTAATTAAAATAGAAAGTTAATAAAACCACCTAGTATTTTAAAAGTGTAAAATACATCCTATACTATATATACGTAACATTAAATGTCTAATATTATATATATATATATATATATATATATATATATATATATATATATATATATATATATATGAGTAAAGAGTCAGTATTACCGTTAGTAGGTCTCATTCACGAAGCTGGTCTATAAGGGGTGTTTAAGGAAATTTCCTATAAAATGGCGATTGAATGGGTATCCACTCTTACCCATTTCGTTAGGGTTTGCTATAAGGGGTGTTTAAGGAAATTGCCTCATTCTGTTAGGGTTTTCATGTACACCATATGACTGATGTTTTGCTCAAAACCCAACAAACATAATTCTGGTGAATTCATAGGCTTTGTATATTATGATTTCAAAATACATTTTGTATATAAATTTGTTAAGTTGTAAAAGGATTTTGATTCTTTGAATATCATGTTCTACCATTCATAGGTACTAGGGTTTCCATAATTCCCATTCATCTTATATACTACTAATGTATGCATATATTAGGGGTATACTTAAGGAAATGAGTGCTTTTAAGAGTAGGCTAACAGAGAATGAACTCAATGTAGGTTAGTTGGATACAGTCCAACATTTTCTCATATAAGTATATACTTCTTAATGGAGTTTCCATGTTTTATTATATAATTATAATTAATATTTAATTATATTTAAATAGATATTATTAGTAAAGCCAACTGGCAGAGTGCTAATATAACCATTATTTGGGTAGAGTGACGGTATAACATACTACATTTATCCTTTTGAAATCGGGTGTAGTGACGCATAATATACCACTATTATGCATTTGACTAGAGCATAATAATGACATAATATACCACTATTATCCGCTCAAGTCGTGTAACACCGTAAGTTTCAAAACAATTTTTCACATTTTATAGAAACATAATTCAGTCATTATTCATGAAAACATCGTTGTTTAAAACTCAATTCATAACATAGATCAAACCCAAGATCTCATAACATAAAAATCTCGTGTGTGTACTGATCATGCCGGCGCCTTCCCGCGTACATCACTGGTACCTGAAACACACCACACAACAACTGTAAGCATAAATGCTTAGTGAGTTCCCCAAAATACTACTTACACACATACGCCTTTCTAAGCCATGACCTTCCGGTCTATGTGTTTCAGGGGACTTCCTTCCCAACCCGGTAAACCTTTCGGTCTCACCCGCGTCGATCTTCCGGTCCACATCAAAATGCCTTCCGGCCCATAACATAATGCCTTCTGGCCCATAACATAATGCCTTCCGGCCGATATCAAGCATAGCATACATAGCACATACAACGGTTAACTTAATCATATGCAATGCATACAACTCATAACATATATGACCTTCCGGTCACACATAGGTACCTTTCCAGGTACAGTATAGTGAGAAGACTCACCTCGTGGGAAGTCTAGAATCTCACATGCTTGATATCTCCAAATCTCGAAACGACGACTCTACTCCGCCTAATCATTATGAAATATCATTCTAATTAATATAGGCTTCCAAGACTAGGCTACACCCTTTTCATTATCCCACAGAGGGTAAAAGACCATTTCACCCCTCCTTGACTCAAAGTCCACATATTGACCAAAACCCTAAAAGTCAACAAAAGTCAACAGACACAGTACGCGGGGCGTACATCGATGAACCACAATCAGGGGTCGCAACCCCTTACGCTGCGCGTACTGGGAGTTACGCCCAGCGTAAATCCCAAATTCAGCCATACCATATTTCTTTGTCTTAAATGGTTAAGACACTCCTTCAACTTCCAGATTTGGCTCTCTTTAAGTCTCCAAACCCATAAAGTCGGAAACTTTAAGCCTTGGCATGGCTGTAAAGGCTCCTACACCCTCTAATACCTTTCTTTTCACCTCCAAAGATCTAGATCTCATGCATGGCTCAATATTTACGTCCAAGATTACATTTTTATGAACATACAACTCAAATAGACATGGAATATGATAGATCTAGACTAATGGAGACTATTTGCTCATAAAGTCTCCATCTTGGGACCAAAAACCCTAGAAATTGGTCCAAGAAGCATACCATAAGAACTAGAAGGCAAGATCTGAACTTTTTACCTCAGGAAGAAGCTCCAACCTTTGTTATCCTCAGATCTACACTTGTCCACCAACTCCTAGCCTCCACAATGGACTTCTCTTTTCTTTTGCTACCTTGAAATGATACCTTGAGGCTTAGAATACTCACACTCCAGCTAAAAACGAAGGAAAAGCTCTCTTAGGGTTTCTTTCTGAAGGATGGTGGCTGAGGGACAAGGCCATCTCATTCCTTTTATAGGCACCAAGCCAGATTAGGGTTTTGGGTCTGGACCGGTTACGCCCGGCGTAACGTTGGGTACGCCCAGCGTACCCGGGTGACAACGCGTTCCAGAAGGCGCGCGAGTACGCGCAGCGTACTCTTTGTACGCCCAGGGTACTCGCCCAACACAAAGGCCAAAAATGACAATTATTTAAAAGATGAAGGGCTAATTGGTTGTACCTGAATTTCAGGCTGTTACAATTCTCCCCCACTAGAACCAGACTTCGTCCCTGAAGTCTTATACCGAAAATAATTTTGGATGCTGCTCCCACATCTCCGACTCGAACTCCCACGTCATCTCGGACCCGTTCCGATGCTGCCACTGCACTTGCACCAAGGGCACTTCCTTGTTCCTCAGAACCTTAACCTTTCGATCCTTAATTGCCACCGGTCTCTCAACATAGTTCAGGCCAGCATCCACCTGAATATCCTCTAATGGTACCACTGTCGACTCGTCGGTTGTGCACTTTCGCAACTGCGATACGTGAAAGGTGTCATGAATCTGACCCAACTCTGCTGGCAACTCCAAACGAGAGGCTACCCTGGCTACCCTCGCGATCACCCTGAAAGGTCCAACATATCAGGGCCCCAACTTGCCCCTCTTCCTGAATTGGATCACTCCTTTCCAAGAAGAGACCTTCAGGAGCACGAAGTCGCCGACCTGAAACTCGAGCTCGGACCGACGCCTATCCGCATAACTCTTCTGACGACTTTGAGCGGTCAATAACCTCTGCTTGACCTGTTGGATCTGCTCCGTCGTCTGAAGCACAATCTTGGTGCTGCCTATCACACGCTGCCCTACCTCTCCCCAGCAAATGGGGGTTTGACACCTTCTCCCATACAACAGCTCAAAGGGCGGCATACCAATGCTCGAATGATGGTTGTTGTTATAAGAAAACTCCGCCAAGGGCAAATACGTGCCCCAACTCCCTCTGAAATCCAATACACATGCCCGAAGCATATCCTCGAGCGTCTGGATCATCCGCTCACTCTGCCCGTCCGTCTGTGGGTGGTATGCGGTACTGAAATGCAATTTAGTACCCAATTCCTCATGAAACTTCTTCCAAAATCTGGAAGTAAAACGTACATCTCGATCTGAGACAATCGAAATCGGTACTCCATGCCGCGATACCACCTCTCTCACGTACATCTCCACCAACTTCTTCGTGGAAGAGCTCTCACTGATAGCCAGGAAGTGAGCACTCTTTGTCAACCTATCCACAATCACCCAAATTGCATCGACACCCCTCGCGGTTCTTGGCAATTTGGTGATGAAGTCCATGGCAATCTGTTCCCATTTCCACTCGGAAATCTCCAATGGCTGCAACTTACCATGTGGACACTGATGCTCGGCCTTAACCCTGCGACAGTCAAGCATCTCTCTACCAACCATGCGACATCCCTCTTCATACAAGGCCACTAATAATCCGTTTTCAGGTCCAAATACATCTTAGTGGCCCCGGGATGGATTGAGAATTTCGATCGATGAGCCTCTTCTAACAAGATGGTACGCATTCCGCCCACGGACGGTACCCATATCCGACCCTGAAAAGTCATAAGCCCTCGACTATTGGTAACGAATATCGATACCAGCCCGACAACTCGTTCCCACTTCCAGCTTTCAGGCTGTACAGCCTCAGCCTGGGCCCCACGGATAGCATCCAAAACCGGGTTCATCACCGTCAATCTCAAACCTACATCTCGCAATGGGGCGCCCTCCGCCCTATGGCTTAGTGCATCGGCTACAACATTAGCCTTACCCAGGTGGTACAGGATCTCGCAATCATAATCCTTGACCACATCCAACCATCTCCTCTGTCGCATGTTTAGGTTGGGCTGATCCATCAAATACTTCAAGCTCTTGTGGTCCGTGTATATCGTACACCGAACCCCGTACAGGTAGTGTCGCCAGATCTTGAGAGCGAACACCACCGCTCCCAGCTCCAAATCATGAGTGGGATATCTCGACTCATGAGGCTTAAGCTGCCTCGATGCATACGCTATCACATGTCCCCTCTGTATAAGCACCGCTCCCAATCCGGATATCGATGCGTCACAATAAACCACAAAATCCTCCATCCCTTCCGGAAGGGCTAACACTGGGGCTTCGCATAACTTCCTGCGAAGTGTCTCAAACTAGGTCTGCTGCTCCAGACCCCAAGAAAACGCAACACCCTTCCGGGTCAATTTGGTAAGTGGCACGGCGATCTTGGAGAAATCCTTAATAAATCTCCGATAATAGCCAGCCAATCCCAGAAAACTCCTGATCTCAGTGGGTGATCTCGGCACCTCCCAACCTCATGACTGCCTCAACCTTGGCCGGGTCGACCAATATCCCATTCTGGTTGACGATATGTCCCAAGAACTGAACCTCTCGTAACCAGAACTCGCACTTGGAGAATTTGGCATACAACCTCTCCGATCTCAAAAGTCCAAGGATCTCCCTCAAATACTCCTCATGTTGTTCTCTAGACCTCGAATATACCAAAATATCATTAATGAATACGATCACCGACCGATCCAACATCGGCCTGCACACCCTGTTCATGAGATCCATAAACGTAGCCGGTGCATTGGTGAGCCCAAAAGGCATCACCACAAACTCGTAATGCCCATAACGAGTTCTGAATGCTGTCTTCTGGATATCCTCATCACGAACCCTCATCTGATGATAACCCGACCTCAAGTCTATCTTAGAGAACCAAGATGCCCCCTGTAATTGATCGAACAGATCATCAATCCTCGGCAACGGATACCGGTTCTTGACCATCAACTTGTTCAACTCCCGGTAATCGATACACATCCGGTGTGAACCATCCTTCTTCTTGACAAAAAGGATCGGCGCTCCCCAAGGTGAGCTACTCGGGCGAATAAACCCCTTTCCCAGTAGCTGTTGAAGCTGCAAAGATAACTCTTGCATCTCTGGCGGCGCGAGGTGATAAGGTGCCTTGGCGATAGGTGCTGCTCCCGAAACCAAATCGATACGGAACTCCACTTGCCTCTCCGGAGGCACACCCGGTAGTTCCTCGGGAAAACATCCGGAAACTCGCACACTATCAGAACTTCCTCAATCGAACTTGGCCTTTCCGTGGCCACGCGTGTGTCCAACACATGGGCCACGAACCCACTGCAGCCCTGCTGCAAACTCTGCCTCGCCCTGGCAGCCGAACAAAACGCTGACCCGCACCGGGTCCCCTCGCCATACACCGTAAGCGCTCCCCCACTAGGGTCTCGAATCGTCACCAACTGACGCTCACAATCTATAACAGCTCCAAATCGGCTCAACCAATCCATGCCCACTATCACACACACGTCCCCCATCGCAATCGGAACCAGATCTATCGGGAACTCCACCCCGAAGATCTCAAGGATACATCCTTGAATCACTTCCGTAGCATACACTGCTTGCTCATCAGCTATGGAAACTCGCAGAGGTTGACTCAACGCCTCTCGACGGATACTAATGTGCTGACTAAAGGCCAAGGATACAAACGACCAACTCGCACCCGAGTCAAATAATATCAGAGCAGGTACAGAACTCACAAGAAAAGTACCTACGCATATCATCATATAAGCACAATATCATAAACAAAAGATCAATACAGAATACGTACCAGCCACCACATCGGGCACCGCGCGGACCTCCTCCGCAGCAACTGAAAAGCTCTCCCACGAGCCCTCGGAGCCTCGGCCTTTGCCGATCGAGCCTCAGTAATCCTAGCAACCGGCGTAGATCCCTGCGCTGATCCCTGGTGTAGCTGAGGGCACTTGGCCTTCCGATGGTCGGTCTGGTTGCAATGGAAGCAAATCATAAATCCCTTGGGGCAATCCCTGGCGATATGCCCCTCCTTGCCACATTTGTAGCAAGCACCCGATCGACAGGCCCCCTCATGACCCTTACCACACTTCCCGCAAGTGCGGCCCTTCTGGCCTCCAGACCTCGAATCAGCGGACTTGGTCCGCTTGGCTGACGGCTAAGACTGAGTCGGCCGCCGATCCATCCTTTGAGACTCGGCCTCCTCCGTGGACTGAGTCTCCAACTCAATCTCCCTCTTCCTGGAATTTTCCTAGAGCTTGGCAAATGTCTGGTACGTCAAGTTCGAAACGAACTCCTGAATGTCCTTCCTCAGAATACCCAGATACCGGCTTATCCGAGCCTGCTCAGTAGCCACCTGCTCAGGGCAGAACATCACCCTCTCATGAAACTTCTGGGTGACCACAATAACCGAATCATTACCCTACTTAAGGGTCAAGAACTCCAAAACCAGCCGTTCCCTCTCCACCGGGGGAACATACTCATCTCTGAACATAGTGGTGAACCTCTCCCAGGTCACCGCTGAAATCTCTACAAGAGTGAAGTTCGCCGTCACGAACTTCCACTAATCCTTCGCTCCCAAGCGGATCTGGTTCAAAGCGAACCGTACCCTCAGATGCTCCGGACATGAACACGTAAAGAAGCGTCCCTCAATGTCAACAATCCATCTCATCGCAGCGATCCGATCCTGCGTCCCATCAAACTCGGGTGGCTTCGTGTTGTTGAACTCTCGGAACAGCAACGAGTCACCTCCCTGAGGCCTGGCAGCAGCCACAGCTGCCGTAGCTGCAGCGGCTGCGGCCTTAGTCACCGCGGCGTACCGCTCGTCAAAAGTCTCCAACAGCGAGGTCTTAATAGACCCAAACATCTCTGGAATCTCGGCCCTGATCGCCGCCGCCACCTCATGGTGGATCATCTGACGAAGCTCCTCGTCACTCACACCGCCCATTCCAGGCCTATGGCGTGTCCCAACCATGATGCCTTTGAAATACAACAAAGTTATCAGAGACTCAATCAAGCATACTCATACTCGATGACGCAACATACTCGTCCTCCGTTGTCCAAAAGATTCTTACTTGGGGTGTCCACTGATCCGGTGTCTTTAGTAGTATGGGCCCAATACTACTGACCACACCGCATCAGCATTCACTCCAAGTCCTCCTCCTTGGATCCTGGATTACGAGTACTCTACTCTCATGAGCTCCTGACTGTTATCTATTCACTCTCAAAGTATCTTAGCAGCAGAAATCTCCTAGGCTAAGGCATCACAAATCAGGCTACTCTAGTCCTAATATGTATACCTAGCCTACTCTAGCATGCATAATGTAACATAATACATCTCATAACATATAACGTAAGGGTACTTTTGGGGATTCACCGTTCGGGCGCTGGCTGATTGTACACACGGCTCTGCTCTGTCTCTCTCAAAACTCTTTTTGCTCTTTTCGAAAATTTTACTTCCTTATCAAAAATTTTCCTCAAATCCTCAGTTTGAGTTCAGATACGCCCGAAGACGCATCCGAATCCCTCAAACCAAGGCTCTGATACCAACTTGTAACACCGTAAGTTTCAAAACAATATTTCGCATTTTATAGAAACATAATTCATTCATTATTCATGAAAACATCATTGTTTAAAACTCAATTCATAACATATATCAATCCCAAGATCTCATAACATAAAAATCTCGTGTGTGTACTGATCATGTCGGCGCCTTCCCACGTACATCACTGGTACCTGAAACACACCACACAACAACTATAAGCATAAATGCTTAGTGAGTTCCCCAAGATACTACTTACACACATACGCATTTCCAGGCCATGACCTTCTGGTCCATGTGTTTCAGGGGACTTCCGTCCCAACCCGATAAACCTTCCGGTCTTACCCGCGTCGACCTTCCGGTCCACATGCAAATGCCTTCCGGCCCATAACATAAATGCCTTCCGGCCCATATCAAGCATAGCATACATAGCACATACAACGGTTAACTTAATCATATACAATGCATACAACTCATAACATATATGACCTTCCGGTCACACATAGGTACCTTTCCAGGTACAGTATAGTGAGAAGACTCACCTCGTGGGAAGTCTAGAATCTCACGTGCTTGATATCTCCAAATCTCGAAACGACGACCCTACTCCACCTAATCATAACGAAATATCATTCTAATTAATATAGGCTTCCAAGACTAGGCTACACCCTTTTCATTATCCCACAGAGGGTAAAAGACCATTTCACCCCTCCTTGACTCAAAGTCCACATATTGACCAAAACCCTAAAAGTCAACAAAAGTCAATAGACACAGTACGCGGGGCGTACATCGATGAACCACAATCAAGGGTCGCAACCCCTTACGCTGCGCGTACTGGGAGTTATGCCCAGCGTAAATCCCAAATTCAGCCATACCATATTTCTTTGTCTTAAATGGTTAAGACACTCCTTCAACTTCCAGATTTGGCTCTCTTTAAGTCTCCTAACCCATAAAGTCGGAACCTTTAAGCCTTGGCATGGCTGTAAAGGCTCCTACACCTTCTAATACCTTTCTTTTCACCTCCAAAGATCTAGATCTCATGCATGGCTCAATATTTACGTCCAAGATTACATTTTTATGAACATACAACTCAAATAGACATGGAATATGATAGATCTAGGCTAATGGAGACTATTTGCTCATAAAGTCTCCATCTTGGGACCAAAAACCCTAGAAATTGGTCCAAGAAGCATACCATAAGAACTACAAGGCAAGATCTGAACTTTTTACCTCAGGAAGAAGCTCCAACCTTTGTTATCCTCAGATATACACTTGTCCACCAACTCCTAGCCTCCATAATGGACTTCTCTTTTCTTTTGCTACCTTGAAATGATACCTTGAGGCTTAGAATACTCACACTCCAGCTAGATACAAAGGAAAAGCTCTCTTAGGGTTTCTTTCTGAAGGATGGTGGCTGAGGGACAAGGCCATCTCATTCCTTTTATAAGCATCAAGCTAGATTAGGGTTTTGGGTCTGGACCGGTTACGCCCGGCGTAACCTCGAGTACGCCCAACGTACCCGGGTGACAACGCGTTCCAGAAGGCGCGCGAGTACACGCAGTGTACTCTTTGTATGCCCAGCATACTCACCCAACACAAAGGCCAAAAATGACAATTATTTAAAAGATGAAGGGCTAATTGGTTGTACCTGAATTTCGGGTTGTTACAAGTCGAGCGTAGTGGCGGCATAATATATTACTATTATCCATTTGAGTCTAACGTACTGACACCATAATATACTACTATTATCCGTTTGATTTGAGAATGGCGATGGCATAATATACTACTATTATCCGTCTAATTCGAGCGTGGTGACAGAATAATATATCATTATTATTCGTTTGAGTTTAGCTAAGTAACGACATAATATATTATATTATATGATTGAGTCAAGTGTAGCGATGAAATAATATATTTCTATTATTCAATTGAATTGAGCATAAAGAGGGTGTAGTGTAATTATTATCTATGAGTATTTGGCTGAATAACGACTAGGTATAGTGCTTTCCTAAAGAGTTGGACAGAGTGACGACTAGGTATAATGTTATCTGAGAGATTTGGCAAAAACAAGAGCCACGTACTACGTTACCCAAGAGATTTTGTTATATTAACTACAAGAGTATTGGTGTTTCCTGACAACTGACTAGCATAACAACTAGGTATGACGTTTTCTAATAGTTTGACGTAGTATAACAAGTAGGCATAATATTATCTTTAAAAGTTGGGCAAAGTATATACCAGACATAATATTATCCTAATGTTATTAGCATAATTATGTAACTAATCTTATCAAATTTGTAATCAGTATGTAATATGTGTAGTTTAACATGTATCCCTAAAAAGTCCAGAGAATAGAGCCGTGAACTCACCCTTGAAGCATGAAATCGTTGATGTAGGGTAGAATTTTGATGTCCGGAACTCGGGAGGTGTTGGGGATCGACCAGACTCGAGGGAATTATTAAATAAGATAACTAATATATATATATATATATATATATATATATATATATATATATATATATATATATATATATATATATATATATATATATATATAGAGAGAGAGAGAGAGAGAGAGAGAGAGAGAGCTAGGTTCATATGTTCTAACTATATATTGAGTGGATGTAAGGATAAATGTGAACCAATGATTTCAAAACCTAACACATCTTCCACTACCGCAGATACAATATAAATCTCAATTACAGGCTCACACTTTTAGACAAATGAAAAAGCAGCCCTCAGCATTTTAGTTTACCTTGTTATGGATAAACTCCTGATGCATTATCTAATTGAAATAACTACTGTGTCAAGATGGTTGGGTTGTTTTTGGAGAAAAATTTAAGCAATTACTCAACAAATGGGCTTTAGAAGGTGAAAAAATTATTCACCGGAAGTTTTTAGAAATTTATAAATGTTTTGTACTTACAAACAAAACTTCCAATGTTGGATATAAGGAAGTTTTTAGAAATTTATAAATGCTTTCTACTTTTTAATTTCAACAATTGTGTTTTTTTCTTTTTTTAATATTTTATTTTTTATATAGCATTTTAATCCATTATATTGAATTTGTTTCGATATTTCATTTTCAAACTTTAATACATTTCACATGATGTTTCTTGATTGCTCCCTCAAATAAAAAAAAAACTGATTTGCTCTCACACTTCATAAAACATTTACATATTGAAAAATAGTTATCTTCATATTTATCTTTACATGGATTCATTGTATTTTTCTTTAACATCTGTTCAAATTTATATATATTTTTTTGCAAATATATATTAATATTAATTTTAGATAATCAATACAAAAAATAGTAAACAAACTTAACTCTTATTAAATAATATATATGACCTATAATTATGTGGTTAGCTCCGTAAGCAATTAAACGTATCCTTTAATATAGGTATTTTGAAATTATTTAAGGCAATTAAACTATTATTTCTTGACTATTACCTTTTCCTACAAGCTAAGATCACAGCCATTGTCATCTTGTTTACCGCCGACCACCACCATCATCTTCATCGCTAACCATTAACACATTCCTTTATCATTGTTTTCAATAGTTTTTGGAGAGAAGCTGCATAATATGAAGTACATGAAACTTGGATCCAAACCCGATTGTTTGACTGCCGACATTTATATTGGTAAATATTTTGATGAACCCTAAATAGTGATTTCGTATTCTTCTTAACTTTAATAATGATAGCTTTAGATGAGTTTTTATCATAAAATATTTCGTTATTTTCATGAGTTTTTATCATAAAATATAGCTTAAAAGCTAAGAAGATATTGTAATACAGGTATGTGGCCTCGAAATTGGGGATTAAATGGAGATATGGATACACCAACAATTGGAGAAGTTCTATAGATCAAATCCTTCAAGAAAGGTAAAAATGCACATGTATTTCACTCTACCCATTATCTACACGTTGAACATCAATAAAGATAAATGAAATAAGGTAAAAATGCAAAAGTAATTCATTTTGATAGTGGATTTGTGGGTACCGGAATTCAAATGTATTTCACTGTACCTAATTATCCTCAGGGACATCTTTTTATGTTAATAGGATTTGATAACTTGTATTTCTTTTTTTGGCAGAGGCTACATTGCATATGTTATACGATGGAGATAAATATATTCTCACATAATGATATTTTTACAGAAAATCATTCTTATCAAATGTTATTCTTATAAAATGTCATTCTCTTAAGAATGAGTCATGAAAAAGATCATCTACTTTTAAGAATTATATAGTTAAAAATGTTAATTTTAAGATATTTATTTATTTTTTATGATATTCTGTTAGAATTTTTATAATTGCATTAAAATGTATATGACTATTATTCTTTAAGAATATATATGAATCTGTATTTACATTCAGATTTCTATTAATATATAAGGATCGTGTAATTTTTCAATTGATGGTTCAAAAATGTTGTTTTTCTTCAAAAAATATCATTTAATCAAAATATGTATTCCGTCATAGATATGTATAATGACATTCCTATAGAATATCATTATAACAGAATATTATTCTGATAGAATAAAATCGGATATAATTAAAAATTTCGTTAAAACTAAAATTGAATTGATTCAAAAAAAATAAGAATAGATATTTATTAATTGATTAAAATAACTTTATAGTGAAATTTAGATGTTATTTTTCAATTATTTTTAATTCAATAACATTTATTAATCATTTTTTTTAAATAAATAAAATGATTGGTTCACAATCAACCTACATCCACATAATAAATAGTTAGAATACAATAACCTAGCCGTGTATATATATATATATATATATATATATATATATATATATATATATATATATATATATATATATATATATATATATATCTTCCAAAGTAAGAGAAGATTTTGAAGGATCATGTAATGCGCGCTATGCACCTGGTGCGTACTGTGCTCTGAGCAAAACGCCGACTTTGTAAAATTCATAAGTTTCTCATACGAGCTCCATTTTCGATGATCTATATATATACGAGCTCCATTTTCGATGATCTATATATCCACATATTGCTCTCGATAAGTACTACATCTTTCTGTTACGTTGCATCGGCTAATTTTGAATTCATTTTTAGCCTTTATTTTTATACGATTTAAATGATTTTGCAAATATCACATCTCTCCACCATGGACTCCGATTTTGGCTTTCTTTTCCTCAAAATTCTTATCTCGAAGAGTACTACGATTATCCTTTTGGTAAATTTAGCTAACGGTCAACCATTCTCTTTGTAGCTTTTTTGATATTGAAATTTGTGTGTACGGTTAATTTTTATATCTTCTAAAATTCATAACTAATTCATATGAAGTCGGATTTCTACGAAATTTGTATTTTCAGGATCATGTTGACGTGTACTTTACATATATATATATATATATATATATATATATATATATATATATATATGTGTGTGTGTGTGTGTCTGTGTGTGTATGGTTGTGTGGTGTGTTTCGGCACACTAATTTTTATGATTTACAGATGATTCGGTTGATCTTTCCTATACGAAACTTGTATTTTGACATAGTTTGATAAATATTACGTATTAAGTCTATTATACTTGCCACTTGTTACTTTTGGCGATTAACGATCAGTAGACTTATAGTGAATTAGGATTTATATTGAATATCTCTTATTGTTGTAATTAGACTTATATATATATATATATATATATATATATATATATATATATATATATATATATATATATATATATAATTACATAGTGTTTTGTTTAGGATAATTTGGGCATAGTAATAACTAAGAACTTTGTTCATCCTTATAGTTTAACTATTATAGAGAGTAATCGACTCCTTAGTGTTCACCTTCGAAGTAAAGTTTCAGAACCGATTTGATTTTTGTTGTGAGAGATATTGAGAGTTTCATTAGAAAAGTACTTTTTGATACATATTGGTAGTGATTGCCTTCTGACAAGTAATTTCTAGAACATAGAATGGTAGAGACATCAGTGAAATACTTACTGGAACATAGTGGTAGTGATATCAGTCAAGTGCTTACTGGAACATAGATTCAAAATATATCGAATCCCTATGATATTTCGATGGGTTTTCGAAAAAATTAATTTTAGAATTTTAAAGGGATTCATAGTGTTACTACGAGTTCTACTTAATGTTATCTAATGATCTAGGGAATACTGTTACGTGCTACTAAAATTGAACAATTTTTCGACCATATGCTTTATCCCTATTAAAGTTGGACTAAGACGAAAGTCGGGCAATAGAGCTAAATCACATTTTTTAAAACTATTTAATTATAGAATCATGTAACCTACATATCCTCCTAATAATTAATAGGTGCCTTAGCAGTTAGGCATAGCTATAGCAGCAGTGGGTTTTTGGTAGCTTTAATTGACGGTTAACCAGTGCTTCAGGAGGTGAAATCTTCCATTAGTTGGTTTCTTAAGAATACATGTGGTTTTGAGAGGTCAACATAATGTTGGTGAATTCACAGGTTTTGTATATTAAACTTTGAAAATACTTTTTTATATAACTTTCTTAAGTTCTAAAAGTATTTTGATTATTTGAAGATCATGTTCTGCCATTTATAGGTACCAGGGTTTCCCATTCATCTTATATACTACTAGTGTATCCATATCATAGGGGTATACTTAAGGAAATGAGTTCTTTTAAGAGCAGGATAACCGAGAATGAACTCAATGTAGGATATGTGGATACATTCCAACCTTTTCTTATATAACTATATACTCATGGATGGAGTTTCAATGTTTTATTATATATTTGTAACTAATATATGATTATATTTAAATAGATATTCTTAGTAAAGCCAACTGGCAAAGTGGTAATATTACCAATATTCGAGTTGAGTGACAACATAACATGCTACGATTATCTGTTTGAAATCGGGTGTAGTAACGACATAATATACCACTACTATCCGTTTGAATCGAGCGTAATGACAACATAGTATACTACCAATATCCGTTTGACTAGAGCATAGTGACGACATAATATACCACTATTATCCCTTTGAGGCGAGCGTAGTGATGGAATAATATGTTACTATTATCCATATCGGTGTGACATTATAATATACTTTTATTATCCGTTAAAGTTGAGTGTGACGAAACCATAATATACTAATATTATTTGTCTTAGTTGAGCATAGTGACGACATAATATATTATTATTATTCATTTGAGTTTAGCATAGTGATGCCATAATATATTCTATTATCCATTTGAGGCGAGTGTAGCGACAACATAATATATTTCTATTATCCGGTTGAATTGAGCATAACGATGGCGTAGTGTAAATAGTATCTATGAGTATTTTGCATTATAACGACTACGCATAGTTTTTCCTAGAGATTTGGCCAGAGTGATGACTAGGTATAATGTTATCCGAGAGATTTGGCCAAAACAAGTGCTAGGTACTAAGTTACCCTAGATATTTGGCTATATCAACTACAAGAGTATTGGTGTTTCTTGGCAACTGGCCATCATAACAATTAGGTATGATGTTTTCTATCTGTGTGAGGCTATATAACAACTTGAGACATAATATTACCTTTTAAAAGTTGGGTAGAGTATTTACCAGACATAATATTATCCTAATGATATTAGCATAATTATCTAACTAATCTTATGCAGTTAGCAATAAGTACGTAATATGTGTATTTTAAAATGTATTCCCCCCACCCATCCCCTAAAAAATGAAAAAAGTTTGGAATATATGACCGTGAACTGACCCTTGAAGCGTGAAACCGTTGATATAGGGTAGAATTTGAAAGTCCACAACTCAGGAGGCGCTCGGGATCGGCCGGACTCGAAGGAATAATTATATAAGATAACTTTTATATATATATATATATATATATATATATATATATATATATATATATATATATATATATATATATATATATTCTTCCAAAATAGGAGAAGATTTTGAAAGAAACGAGAGAGAAAGAATGACATGATGTGTGAAGAAACAAGAGGGTTTGCAACCTTTTTATAGGAAAAAATTACAGAGCAAATGGGTGATGTATGGGGTGCCACGTGTTAGCTTTCTGGTGGTCCACATGTCCTTCTTGAAACTTTTGGAAGTGCACGCCACGCACCCAACGCACACTGCACGCTGCACAAAATGTTGATTTTGTAAAATCCATAACTTCCTAAAAAAAGGTTCGTTTTCGACGTTGTTTATATCCACATGTAGCTCTTGTCATGTACTACAACTTTATTTTAGGTTGCATTTGCTCAAGTTGATTTATTTTTAGCCTTTATTTTTATACGTTTTAAATGATTTTGAGAAAATCACATGTCTCTCATATGGACTTCGATTTTGGCATTTTTTTTTTCAAAAATTTTATCTCGAGGATTACTAGGATTATTCTTTTGGTGACTTTAGCTAAAAGTTAACCATTCCCTTTGAAGCTTTTTGATGTTGAAATTTATTGTGCGTTTTTTATTTTTATATCTTATGAAGTTCATAACTAATTGATACGAAGTTGGAAGTCTACAAAATTTATATTTTTTGGACCACGTTGACGTGTAATTTCTATATATATATATATATATATATATATATATATATATATATATATATATATATATATATATATATTGGCGCACTAATTATTGCGAGTTATGAATGATTTAGTTGATTATTCCTGCACAAAACTTGTATTTTGTCATAGTTTGATAAATATTACATATTAAGTCAATTTTACTTAATGCTTGTTACCTTTGGCTATTAACGATCGGTAACAATTTTCACAATTGTTACATTCGGGGTCTTAGCCATCCCCCAGCGTCCATCGGTGATCCTCAAACTAGTCGGTACTAATGACTTTAATGGTCTAGCGAGAAGCAAGGTGCAATTGACCTTTACATGGAAAACCTAATCACAGTGGTAATGAAGCCTAGTACTCGATAATGGAGCCTGTTGATGACAATCCCTCATAAAATGCCCCTCATCGCCACATTTGTGCACCCAGTAGCTGATCGGCTTGCTCCCTCATGTATCTTCTTGAACTTGCAACAAATTCGTCCCTTCTGTCCTCCGGATCATAAATCAGCAGGCTAAAACTGTATTGTGGTTGACTGTGTCTGAACCGGGGTCTGCCTCTTCTCTTTGGTCTGAGTCTCAATCTCAATGCCTCTCTTTTGAGCGAATGATTGCAGCTCAGATAAAGACCTACACCTCTGGGTCAATACAAACTTGCGGATGTCCGTCTTGAGTGAGCTCAAGTAACGGGACATCTGAACCTGCTCTGAAGCACAATACTTAGGGAAGAAAAAGGTCTCTATGTAAACATCTTGGTGATCTTCGTCACCGAATCTATTGCCTGCTTCAGCGATAGATACTCCTGGGTTGACCTCTCCATATCAACCAGGGGAACATACTCAGTGCGGAACATATCAGAAAACTGCTCCAAAGTCGTGGCCTTCTCCGCATGAGAATAATCACTGGTTTCCAACTTCGACCAGTCCTTTGCCCTTAAACGAAGAAGGTTAAAAGTGAACATGACCTTCTGGTCCTATGGGAACGAGCAAATGAAAAAACAACATTCCACATTAGATACCCACCTCATGGCAACATTCGAGTCCATAACCCTGTCGAACTCTAAGGGCTTCGTGTTGCTGAAGTCTTAGTATTGCACTGTCCCTCTACCTTGAACTAGTAGCAATGACAGTAACGACGGTAGTGGTTGAAATAGTAGTAGCCTCAGTGATGACATCATAACACTCGTCAAATAGCTCGATCATGGCGGTCTTGATTGACCCAAATACCTCCGAGATCGCTTCCCTAACCGCCATGGCTACTTGGGTGGTGGTCATCTCATGAATCTCATCAACAGTTAATCCTGGCCTCTCCATGTCGTTAGCTCTTGATCCCGAACCTCTAGTGATCGCCATACTGAAAACAAACCAAATTACATTAGAAAAGCAACAAATCATACTACTATAGCATTACTGAATCACTAAATCCTTGGGGTTTGTGACTTCCTCGATGCACGTACAAGTCATGTGCTTCCAGTGGTATGGGCATATAATATTTTCCACACCTACCCGTATTTGTCTCAAAGGATCGTCACAGACCACCCAACCATAAAGCCCAAAAAATAGGATACCCATACATCATATACTCACTCTCGAGAGTGGCTAATTATTCCTCACGTTGGCCTACTAGAAACCATACTCAATCATGAAACTTCGAATCACCCTGTAGCCGCTCATGTATGCTAATCATACATACCACTGGATTTGATAGACAGACGAATAATTGATTCTACCGTAAGCCTACAACTAGACATGGAATATAAAATAAAGCTAAATCAAACATTCTCAGGCTATAAAATCTTAGTTATGTACAACTATGATACATACACTAAGCTACCACAATAATAATGTCAGTTCCGTATAACATATCAACAAATTCTCCTAGGCTATCATGCATCATAAATTAGACAATTATATTATGCAATTCTTGAAAATCCCTAGCCTACAACTAGCATTCCATTCTATCATATCATTAATACACATAAAAAGTATGGGTATCTTCACGAACACTTTCTTTGGCTCCGGTTGATTGTACACATAGCATTCCTTATGTCGTTTTTTTAGTTAATTTTATAAAAAATATTTTTGCAGATCCTTAGTTTAACTCAAGAGTCACACATGTATTCATCCAGTTCTCTCAAATCAAGACTCTGATACCAACTTGTAACATCTCAAAAATCATAATAAAAATTTTCATTTTCAAAATCATTTTCTAATCCATATATCATATAAACATTGTTTCCAAAAACATATTCATCAATTAGAGTATCCCAAAATCACTTATCAATAAAATATCAAATGATGATGTGCAAAATCACGCCTTCGCCTTTCCCCGATCATCCGATGTACTTGAAACCATGAAAATAAACTGTAAGCCAAAGCTTAGTGAGTTTTCCCCAAAACACCCTACATGGAAAAATACATACAATGCACGTAAACAAGGCCTACAACACAAGACTGGACTGCCACCGAGCCTACGTCATAAAGTTGGACCGCTCTTAAGCCTACAACTTAAGCTGGACTGCTCCCTTGGGTCTACAGTATCAACTGGACTACCTGGGTATCTTGGCCTTCAACACAAAGCAAGATCGCCTCAACCCAACCACAATATGTCGACATATGTAACACATAACATATAACCAACAAGTACAGGTAATCATACAAATTTACCAATCTAATATATATATATATATATATATATATATATATATATATATATATATCCAAAAAAATACATGTAATCATATAGATCTACAAATCTAACATATCACTACATCATAGCATCATCGTATATACCAGGAAACAACCTATTGGGTCAGCATTAGTGCCTTCGACCCATGAGTACATTGAGAAAACTCACCTCAAAGCCCAAAAGATAGTTGGACTAATCATTACTTAGAATATTGGCTCTACAGGTCACCTATACATCAAACAGGGACCAAGTTTCAATTCACTATTAAAATACCCTAAAAGACCTAAAGTCAATAGTTAACAATTAAGCCCCCAACCAGAAAAGGAACATGAAATAAGCTCACAACCAAACAAGGAATAGGAAACTTACCTCCGAGTTGAAGCTTACGTAGTGAATAATGTTTAGCTGTTGAGATGTGATCATAATACATACTTTTGGATTTAAAATTCATATTTTCCTTGCAATTTATTCATTAACTTTTATTTATCGTGTATTTTCAGTTTTTCAAATGACCTTAAGCTAAAACAATGGTGTGGTGTAATCAAAGTTGATGTGCGAAGTGGTGTGGTGTAATCTAAGTTGATGTGCGAAGTTAAGCCAACCTCATAATAAAAGTCCTAATTAATAGACAATAGGCAAGCTCACATTACACCAAAAGGAGTTACATGGACTTTAGAGAACAACTTGCTTCATGAATAGATAACAATGTTCGTGATATAAGAATGGTTGTTAGTCTGTTACTTCCACAACCCACATTTGACAATGTTTATCAAAGAAACATTGACTGAGATATGAACAAGTTGTTATACACTTACATGGGATGCTATTAAAATGCGGGATAGCAAAATTCCACAAGCAAACCGTATTTGTATATCTATAATGTCAGGTGGAATTAATGTTTGATGTATGGTACGTTCCATACGACTTACCAAATTCCTATATTTGATCACGACTCAATGATATTTCATAATACTTAAAAATAGAAAAACGTATTGTTTTAGACATTTTGGCTCGCCACTCATAAGCGTCAGTTCATACTATATATTAGATATGTTTGAATGTATTCAACGCTGCGTAGACTTTGAAAACCTTGCACAAATGATTGTTCACATCAAAATGAAACAGTAGAACAATTTTTCGACACCACCTGATAGCTCAACGGACAACTATGACAATGATAATGATAAAGACGTCAAATGGGACAGGCATGTAAAAGAATTGAAGAAATAACCAATAAGAATGTAATGAAGACTAGGAATTCAATGACTACTCTGTGAGTTGAACAAGAAAATATTGTATAGTTTTATGAAAATTTAGTTTTGTAATTATTTTGTTGTAATTTAAAAACAAATAAGATAAAAAAAGTATTCCATTTAGTAAACAAAGAAAAACAGGTTTACCACTTTACGGGACAAATAAGGTAGTGTTTGTTTTTTGTCTGCAGATCTGCGTGGCCTCCTCTGTCTGCGCCGCGCAGACCATGCGTAGACATTAGTCTTCGCAGACCGTTTGTTTTCTTGAAGACTGAAGACCTAAAAATGTCTGTGCGCCCTCTTCTTGGCGCATATGTAGACCAGAGTCTTTTAACATCATCAGACATCTTCTAGCCTAAAGAAACATATATATCTTTACTTTTTTTTATTTTTTTTAATTTATATTTTTTCCAACTTTATTAATGATAAACAATTTGAAAAAAATTACAAAACTTAAAAAAAAAAAAACGTTCGACGATACAAACATGATATTTTTGACAAATTTTTAAATAAAGATTTATTACAATAATAGTCGTAAAGTTGTTTATATAAATATGAAAAAAAAAAATCATAATATATTCTTATATTTTTTTGCCAAATTTTGTAAAACATTATTTAATACAGTATCGTCAATTTCTCGAGAAAATATTTATGCTACGTTTTTAATAGATTTAATTGAAAAAATCAAAGTTTATTTCCATCCATTTATGTATCAAATTCTTTGATCACTAATTTTAATGTTTAGTTGTAACTTTGCAACCCAAGTTGTTGGTTTTTATCAAATATATACGTCAATTCATACCATTTTTTTTTATTTTTATCCATTAGTACGTAAATGTTGATCTAGATTCTTTAATTATTTATAACAAAATTATAAAAATATTAAAAAATCACTTTGAAGTTTAAAAAAATCAGTTTATTTAGATTTCAGTTTATTTTAGTAGCCAACATATGTTAAAAAAAAAACAGTTTTCTTTTTTCAGACTGCAGACGTTTGATCCACCTCTTCTACTGCAGAGGTCTACAGATATAGTCCGCAGACTGCATACATTTTGTCTCAGAAAAAACAAACAACACCTAAGTGACCGAGTGCATTCTATTTAGACCTCATTACATTAGGCAAATATTATATTGGCCCATATCGAGATTGATTCTCCTCGGCCCAATTTTAAAGTATTCCGATTTAAGAATTTCCCATTAAGTCTAGGAATCATTTAAGCTCGGAAGAAGGCCTGGTTTTGCATACCTCTAATCTGAGTGTAAATGAGATCGTAACACTCTTATCATCTATAATGAAAATATGAATTGTAAGTTTAATTAACTTAAACTTGGGCTTTTCGATCCAGTTTTTAATCCCATAATTTAACTCTTAAAATGGGCCTGAAACTTGGGCTTAAACTATAAAAATATAGATTGTAAGTTTAATGAACTTAAACTTGGGCTATTTGATACATTTTTTAATCCCATAATTTAACTCTTAATATGGGCCTTGATCCACTCCACTATAGAAATTATTCTCGCACACGCTTAGAGGTGCACCATTGCATGTAAAAACCAAATCGGTTTTCTAATAAATAAGTTTACGAGTAACACGATTCGTCCTTCGTCCAAGTGCCAAATTGCACGTTGAGTCCTTATTTTCAAAAATTAACTCGGACCGTCCCTGTAATATTTTTTTCTTACTCGGACCGTCCCCGACAAACATAAGATGACTATTTTACCCTTTTTATTTCCTTTTTGATATACTTTTTGATTTGTTTGCTATTAATTATTTAAATGAAAATTAAAAAATAAAGATAAACAAAAAATGGGCCCGCCACCACCACCACTTACCCTATACCCTAATCCTCTCTACACCATTCAATCCTCATCGGTTCATCTTCTTCAGATGGGTTGTCGGCATAACTTTACTCCACCTGCACACCACTTCTCCTACCGGAAACAACCATCACAAAACTGATATTTATCTCTTTCCCAATATCTTTCTCCTTCCCCCTTTCTTTTATCACTCTCAAGTTCTGATGTCGCCATCATCTTTGCACTTCCTTGTATCAGATATGAACACCTCCATCAACGGAACTACAACGCTGCCACCACCATACCTGCAACTCATAGATTGGTTGGAGAAGATGAGAGAGGAAGGGAAGGACATGGGTTCATGTGGAGACTTTTTTCACATCCAGTCTCCTGTTTTCACTGATTTCGTGTTAGATAAGAAAAGATAGGAAACAGGAAGGAGAAAGATGTAAGGAAACATTCTTTCAATGTTCCTCAGTTTTTTCTGGAAGTTTTTTCTGGAGAAGAAGACCACCACCATCTGTATGATTTTGATTTCGATTTCAGTGTCTGAAACCATTTTTGATTTCGTTTTCTGGAACCAATTTCAAAAAAATTTTAAGTTTGGTTTGGTTTGGTGCTTTTTATAGGTGGTTGTTAGAGGTAAAGGATGGTGGTTTTTGGAGGTAAAGGGTTTTGATTTCGATTTCAGTGTCTGAAACCATTTTTGATTTCGTTTTCTGGAACCAATTTCAAAAAAAATTTAAGTTTGGTTTGGTTTGGTGCTTTTTATAGGTGGTTGTTAGAGGTAAAGGATGGTGGTTGTTGGAGGTAAAGGGTTTTGATTTCGATTTCAGTGTCTGAAACCATTTTTGATTTCGTTTTCTGGAACCAATTTCAAAAAAAATTTAAGTTTGGTTTGGTTTGGTGCTTTTTATAGGTGGTTGTTAGAGGTAAAGGATGGTGGTTGTTGGAGGTAAAGGGTTTTGATTTCGATTTCAGTGTCTGAAACCATTTTTGATTTCGTTTTCTGGAACCAATTTCACAAAAAATTTAAGTTTGGTTTGGTTTGGTGCTTTTTATAGGTGGTTGTTAGAGGTAAAGGGTGGTGGTTGTTGGAGGTAAATGGTGGTGGATGCTGGAGGCAAAGGGTGGTGGTAGCTAGAATTGGGCGGAACCCTTCATCTTCTCCGATGTTCACTGATGGGTGGTGTCAGAAAAAAAGTGTCTGGTGAAGAAGGGGATAGATAGGAAGGTAGAACCAGAGTGTGACGTGTATGAGTTTTTTTAGGATTGTTGGCTTTTCTGGTGGTAGGTGGCTGGAGATGGTGTAACTGGAGGTCATTTCAGAGTAGGTGATCGGTGGCCAGAGATGGTGGTTGGTGGTCAGTGTCTAGCCGGAGAGTATAGGTCTGGTTCCTGAAACATCAGTTTCAGAGTAGTTGGGTTTGGGTGGCGTGTAGGTGTTTAACCATTTTTTTATTTTTCTAATATAAATTAGAAAAAACAAATTATAAGTAAAATAAAAAATAAATAAAAAGGGTAAAATAGTCATTTTATGTTCGTCGGGAGGGTCCGAGTGAGAAAAAACCATTATAGGGACTCAACGGTCCGAGTTAATTTTTGAAAATAGGGACTCAACGTGCAATTTGACACTTGGACGATGGAAGAATTGTGTAATTTACTCTAAGTTTAGTTTTTCTCATAGTGGTTTCACTTAACCAGTCTAGATCGTTTCTTAACCGGTCAAAAAGGGTTTTGGTTATGGATTATCTGTTTTTTTAATCGGTTTCAGTTGAACCATTGATATTTTACTTGAATTTTATTACAATCAAATAAATTGATCATCTTCATGAAATCATTTAATCCTTTAACTCTTCAATGTCACTATTGTCTACTTCAGTTAGTAGAGGTGATGTCTCTCGTGCTAAATGACCCGGCTACTAAAAACAGATTTCAAAACTACTGTCAAAACTTAAGTGATTAGTAAGTCACAGGTCATGGTGTCTAATACTCTAATATCATAATTCATTGTTCATTTTCTCTCCACCAATAAAAAATGTTGGTATATTCTTCAAAGAAAAGTAAGCGAAAAAAGTTTGATGTCATATAATTTTCCAATTCGCTACTTGGAGCCGATATCCATTGGTGTTTACTAGCATCATGTTTAGTAACGTCCTCCATCAAAGTCTCCATTCTCTTTCATGTCACACAAACACTTGAAACACCAGTCACACCGCAAGGCAATTTTTTCGCCTTAGCCAGAACTGAGCCGATGCCAGACTTGACTGTAGGTCAAGGAGACCAAGGAAGCTCAGGAAACCCTATTCCGCCAACATTACTTTCAAGTAGTCTAGGCGTGGGGAGCACAATGATGCAAGGAACCACGAACCCGAGGGACACCTCGGTGCGAAACCAAGGATTTGACGGATATCAATCAGATGATTCATGGACTCGGGATCGACCAACTACTAAGTCTGGAATCCGAAAGTATGAAGCTTTTCGAAGGACATTCAAAGCAAGGAAACAACAACAAATTCAACATCAACAACAAAAAGAAAGAGATCTTCAAACAGTTACCAAGTATTATGCAGATCCTTTCAGCAATGCTAAGACAGTACATGACATCTTGCAAATTCAAGATTGGGTATCGAAAATGGAGTCGACAGTTCAACAAGCTTAAAACCACTGGTCCATCTAACCCTCCTCCAACTGCTGAAATCCACGGCTTAAATGATGATGGAACCGCAATTGAGATCAGCTCAGGTCCAATGTTTGGACTTGATGACATTGATCTTGACGGTGTTCAACAACCCCCCAATTTAGATGAATTTATGATGGTGTTTGATGAAGAAGAATCCTGTGGAGCCCAACACTCCACTTTAAAGCCTAAACCAAGAAGAAGAAGAAATTTGTTGTGTCAAGGAAGGAATTTCTAACTCTTCAGTCCAAAGTCGACCAAATCTTGGCCGCAGTCACCATCAATCAACCGTAACACCCTGAAGTGGTTGAACCGCAGTCCCTGGATGAAACAGTTGAAAGGCTGGAAACCAGAGAAAGATTGGTCACAAAACGAATATCCTGGAAAGTTGAAATGGGTATTCGAGCCCTAGGCAACAATCACACTGTTGATCAAAAATAATTTATGGCAACTGCTGAACGACTAACCCAAGAGGGCATCGCAATAAAAAATGAGCTCAAGACTACTCTTGAAAATCAAACAATCCATTCAAAACAACTTGTTGATGAAACCCACAATGCGTATGAATCTACCATTGCAGTTCTTCAAATGACAATCAATGGCCTGAGACATTCACTCATGGAAAATTCGAGTGTTGATGAGATTCTACGATTGACAAAGGAAATTTACAACTTGTTGTTCAACACCGAAATTCCCAACAATATCCAAATCTCTGAGTTGATGAAGTCTCAGTTCGACAAGACGTTCCAAGATTGATGGCCTCAGACAATGGTTTGTGAAGCAACAAATTGTTTCTTCCTCAAAAGGGGGAAGTGACCACTCTCATCAACATCAATCTCCCCCAAGAATTCCAACTTATGGTCCATCCCATCAAAGAATTGTGACTCTGCAACCAACACCGCAACCATCTCCCAAACAGACAACTTCGGATCACTCTTCAAATCAAACTCCACCGCAAAAGGAACCGCAACAAGAAGTTCAACAGCAGTCTCCTCCACTGCAACAAGATCCCCTGCAACAAGAAGTTCAACATCAATCTCCTCCATGCCAAGAAACTTTTCCTCATCTCAAAAACTTGGCACCAACAATGTGTTCAGATCACTCCAATGACTCTCCTGCCACTCGTCAACAGAAAAAGGACTGGAGGGCAGCAAAATTCGTTGAACAAGTTTGGAACAAACATGGTTTTGATACAACCATTGATGAATCTCTAATCAACTTGTAGATCAATCCAACTAGAAGACTACTTGATGATGACTATCCACTAGTTCTAAAATATGTTGAACCACCATCCGATGGATACTGGAATGTTCTAATTTCGCCCAACTCTAAATTATTCCTTGTTTTTGAACCATTTGACCTTAGCCTCCCTGATGATCAAATGCTTCCTCTCGAATTCGAGCGACAAAACTAGTTCCATGTCAAACATGGATCTGCCTTTCAGAGCATTTGGTCTAACGGCAGACCATCTGCGGTGAAAAGTGACAAAGTTAGGAAGTTCATGAAGACGGATTTTGTATAATACACTCTTACAAGGAGAGATGATGATTACATCAGGACTCAAGCTGATTTTCCTTGCATGAATCCTGAAGAAGTATTTCTGATTGCATGAGTCTTTCAAATCAAGTCCGAGAAGCATCCCGAAGATGATAATTTCTTATCAGAAAGCTTGCAAATTTCTCAAGTATTTGGTGTGTGACTTTGCCAAAATCGATGCGGACATTCATCATATGCTTGCCCAAAAGTTCAATCTCCCAGCTCTCGAGCCTGCTCCAGTTTTTACTGAAGGTTATCAAGAAAGGTCTTTAGGATCAACCAACTTTCCGTAACTAGGAGTTGTGTATAAAAGAGATAACAATGATCTCAAGTACTTCATCCCGATCACCGCAATGTATCGGCTGACCCGCAAACAACTGGAAGTGACTCAGGCTTCGGTTTAGAGATCTAAGCATACAACTGAAGAAGTGAAGTTTTAGATTACAAGGAGAATTTAATCGCTCGGCGAAGTTAGGAAGTTTTGTTGGCTTCTCATCAAATTCCTAAGACTTGATAAGTACTGAAGAAAAGTTGAAGAGGTCACTTTGGGGGAAAATGTAGATATATAAAGTGACCCTATTAAACTTGACAATCCGTAGGCACTTCTCCTACCACAATCTCTTTTGCTACCGCAACCACAATCTGAAGATGTCATCCACAATGAAGATTTCAGTTACATCACCTGACTTGTCTTTTATGCATTATTTTATCCAATGGACCTTGCATGGTCACGTTAAGTCAGAAGTTTATTACTTGTTTATTTCCAATGTAACTTTTTGAGACTCTATAAATAGAATCTTCACCTTCATGTAATTTACACCTTTGAACATATCTAAATACATATATCTACATCTCTTATCTTCTGTTATCACTCAATTATCAACCAAAAAGATCTTCTGAACTTTCACTCCAAATATTAAGACCGTGTTCTTATTTAATATAGTCTTCAAGACTCCATTCACTTTAACTCATATCATATACTAACTTGTGTTTGAATGCAAACCTTGTTAAGAATCAGTTTAGTGTTTACTTGATATATAACCTGTTGTCATTTATATTTCCTTTACTTTTGGACTTTACATTTCCGCAACTAACTATCTAGCAAATCTAACTTCTTATTATTATTAAGCTTTTATGATCCTTTGAGATTAACTTATTTCGCAACCTTATCTTGTACTAACGTTCGTTCAAGTGTTTCTCAAAAAATTTTCTCTCAACACAAAGCTTGATAATTTCGATAACTTTATGACTATGAGGACTTAGAGGAGTCCAAATCTGAAGTTACAACTTCAGATCATGCCCAATACCCAAAATGACCCACAAATATGCTAAAAATGGCTTTAAACCCATGAATAAGGAGATCTAACACTAGAATGATCAAGGTAACAACTTGTTACCTTCAAATGAAAGCCACAATGATGTAGATGTTGGATCTACAAGCTCCCTCCCATTCCAAGCTTCTTAAACTTCAAGATTATTCAACCAATGCACCAAAAACACTCTCTTTGCCTCACAAACGCTCAAAAATGGGGTTAGATCGCTTAGGGTTTTCTTATAGACATGAAAGTGTGGTAAGGAGGCTGGAAGGAAGGACTTAAGGTCCTTTAAATAAGGTGAAAACCCTAAAAATTAGGGTTTCATATTCCAGCTCCAACTCATCAAGTAGGTGCCTTGTGTCACACGGCCATATCAGTTTCTACACGACAAATTGGTGCATCCAACTCATCGAGTAGGCCTTTGAATATGAATAATAAAGTTGTAAAATTTATACCTAGGATTCGAGGTGTTACACATCTGGAAATAACGAAAATGTCATTGGGGGCTATTCTTACAAACAAAACACAACCAAAGGGTTAAAAGCGAATACCTGAAAATTACAGATGTTACATAGGGCAAGCCTTATTTAGATCCATATAATCAACACATACCCTCCATTTTCCGTTCTTCTTTTGCACTACGGCTACATTGGCTGGCCATTTTGGTAACTTGACTTCCTTGATCATCCCTGTTTTGAGAAGCTTTTCTACTTCTTCTTGGACGATCTAGTTTCTTTGAGTTACAAAATTTCTTCTCTTTTGGTGTATTGGTCTGAAAGAAGGATCAATGTTAAGTTTATGAGTTATAATATTCTTGTCTATACCTATTATATCCTCACACTTCTAGGAAAAGATTTTTCTTCTATCTTTCAAGAACATTATTAATTCTTGTTTGATGTGTTCTGGTAGTGAGGATGCTATGAGGATTTTGGCATTAGGATTCTCTAGATTAAGGGGCACTTCTTTTACATCCTACTCTTTTGTCTCTAACACACCTCGTGGCCCCTCCTTTAATTGCTATTCTTTTTGTGGTTTTGATGAAGATTTCATTGAAGTATTGTAGCATTCCTTGGATACTTGTTGATCACATGTGATATTTACTGTCCCCCATGGAGTGGGCATGTTGAAATATTGATGGTATGTCAAGGGGATATCCTTCATATCGTGGATCCATGGTCTACATAATATAATATTATAGGAGGACAATGTATCAATTAGACAACGACATTGCATAAAGTTTATCTTATTATGTAAATATGTAGCTTTATTTTGCCGACGGGAAGTTTTGTTTCACCACCAAATCCGATCAGCACTGAGGATCTTTTTGATGGGTTTTGAGCATAACATACAAATCCTAGGTGTGCATGCATCCATAATGTTCCCGATCTATGTTTGTCTAATTGAACATACAATATTTGATCAACTATTTGGAAACCCTAGGATGCAACTAGTACTTTTGAAATTCAGAACAAGAGATAGCAAACTAACCTTTGAATGTTATGTAGTATTAACAAACAATTCCTTGTTGTAGAAACTTGAGAACTAGTGTCACAAGTGTAACACCTCTAATGGATCACAAACACACAAGAGGATGATATATGAGAGAGGAGGAGGAAGCTTGAAATTTCAGCTATTCTTCTTAGGGTTAGAGTGACTGAAATCAAGAGGGGGTGTAACTCCTTATATAGTTGAGGTAGCGTAGAACCAAAGCTATGGTTTGCTGGAGGAAACCCTAATTCCTTAGCTTAAGCCCTAAGCAGCCTATAGAATCCCTATCCAAGGCCATGGACGAAAATTCTAGTGCCTTCTTAGAAGTTTTCGTCCAATCCTTCTTGGGTGATCCAAGAGCCCAAATCCACAACTATCAATAAATTCCTAAACAACCCTGCACTTTTAATTAATTCCTGTAATCCCAAAATTAATTTCAAATTAATTTCTGATTAAATATTAATTAAATAATATGATTTATAATTAATATATTATTTCCATAATATATTAATAAATCATTTATTACAATTTATTGATTAAATAATAAATTATTCCTCTTTCTTAATAGGTCATCATGTCTAGTTGCTAGTATGAAGGTAACCCAAAAGGATTGTGCTACTATTCATTCAAGTACATACCTATTATAGTTATGGGCTTAGACACCTAATCTAACAGTCTCTCACTTTGATAAGTCTAATAACTATAGTTGCAAGTATAACTTCAAAAATTGACTAGCAAATTGTAGCTCTCAAAGCCGTCGTCGTGCTCTAAACTAGTCAGTTGCATGTCCTAAGATAAGTGATCATATAATCCTCTATTCTACAAGATATCATGTGGACAAACAACATGGAACATAATCAATTTGATTGTCCAATACTTTGTTTCCCGATTTCCGATTTGTAATGACAAAGAACTACTCATCGAACACATCAATTTAGTCCTGGTCGGGCCCGACACTATAAGTCAATACCAAATCACCAAGGGGCACAAGATATCGTTTTTCCTGTTAAGGAGAAGGGAACAGATAAACTTTGACTTATATGCTTGGACTATGTACTCATCAAATCATGCACAACAATACATTTTATAACATCAAGTTAGTGATGCATTTACACATTATCAATGCACAGCCAACTCGTAAAAAACAACCCATATATCTCCGTTTAAAGATTATACGATATTATCATCTTAGAATTACTCGTGATAAATTTCATGAAGTAATTCTCTGAGCATGGGTTAATCCAATACTTAAATTCTCCATTTCAAAAGTACTCATGAATACTACAACAAACCATTGCTATGTCTAAACCCTTAGACAAGCAACAATCTAATTCATGACAGTCATAATTCGCTACTTACTTCCAAATTATTATCGACTGTGGATATTTGACTAATCTAATTATTTGGGAAGTAAAACATGCAAAATGAAACACAATAATAAGAAATTGACAAAAGATAGTAAACAATACTGATAAATAAATATTCATTGTTTAATCATCAAATCTCAATTACATTTACATTAATACAAGTTTCTAAATATCTGTTTAACCACTAAAACTAAGATCATCTTTCAGACCTATATGTGTGTACTTTCCCATCCATTTCGGTCTTCTTCTTGAAGTTCCATTTGCACCCGACTGTCTTACGACTCGATACATTGTCAACCAAATTCCAAACTTGATTGTCATACATGGACTGAATCTCGCTGTCCGTAGCCTCTTTCCATTTTGCAGACTCGGGGCCTGCCATGGCTTCCTTGTAGTTGTTAGGTTCATCAAGATTTATCAGTGTGCTATCGCTGATAAATGTATCACCTTCAGTTGTTATATGAAAACCATATAACACAGGTGGAACACTAACTCTACTGGAACACCTTAGAGGTACGGACTCATCAATTGGTTTAACTGGAGTTTGCTCCTTAGGTTGATCGCTAGTTTTTGAGGTTCCTTCACCACTTGACTCTTGAAGCTCTTCAAGGTCAATTTGCCTCCCACTGTCCCCTTGGCATATGAGTTCTCTCTGACGAAAGACTCCTCTCCTCGCGACGAAGACAACATTGTCACTCGGTCTATAGAAGAGATATCCAAAGGACTCCTGTGGGTAGCCGATGAAAATACATCGCTCAATGTGAGGTTTGAGCTTTTCGTGAGTCTTGCGTCTTACGAAAGCCTCAAAACCCCAAACTTTGATGTGGTCTAACGAGGGAACATTCCCTGTCCACATCTCGTGAGGTGTGTTGGAAACCATTTCGGTAGGGACTAGATTAAGGATATGGGTGGCAGTCTCTAAGGCATACCCCCAGAATGAGATAGCTAACGAAGCTCGACTCATCATGTAATGAACCATGTCTAGCAAGGTTCGATTGCGCCTTTCAGCCACACCATTAAGCTGTGGGGTCCTAGGCGGCGTCAATTGTGAACAATTCCACATTCCTTAAGATAGTCTAGGAACTCGATACTAAGATACCCTCCTCCTCGATCAGAATGCTACATCTTTATCTTCCTGCCTAATTCATTCTCCACTTCTTGCTTAAATTCTTTGAATTTTTCAAAGGTTTTTGACTTGTGCTTGATAAAGTAGATATAGCCATATCTGTTGTAATCATCAGTGAATGTCACATAGAAGCGGTTAGCATCCCTTGTGACGGTTCTGAATGGTCCACACATATCAGTGTGTATGAGATCCGACAGACCTTCACCCCTTTCACAGGTACCAATGAAGGGTGACATGGTCATCTTTCCAAGTAAACAAGATTTGTAAGTGTCATCCGACTTTAAGTCGAATGACTCCAAGACTGCATTCTTTTGGAGTTGGGCTATGCGCTTCTTGTTGTCATGTCCAAGACGACAATGCCAAAAGGATGCCTTGTCCAAGACGTTGGACGAATCAATATTCAACACATTATTTCCTAGGTTATCTACAACCATCACGGTTTCATATATACCATTTCAAGGTAATGCTTCCAAATAAAATACACCATTATAATAAGCATTAATACCACCAATTTCATTATTAAAAGAAAATGTAAAACCTTGTTTATACAAACTATGAAAGGAAATAATATTTCTCGCCATATCGGCCGAGTAACAACAATTATTCAAATCTAAATTTAAACCATTACTAAGCAATAAAGAATAAACTCCAATCTTGGTCACAGGCGACACTTTCCTATTTCTCATGACTAAGTTTATCATCTTGTGCTCCAAATCCCTACTTTCTTTTAGTCCCTGCACATCATAACAAATGTGAAATCCACAATCTGTATCAAGGACCCAAGAATTAGCATGTGATCAGTTATTATATCGAATAGTGTAAATACCTATGAAGGAGGGCTTGATCTTGCCATCCTTTATGTCCTGCAAGTACTTGGCGCAGCTTCTTTTCCAGTGCCCTTTTTCATGACAATGGAAGCACTCTGCATCCTTCGGATTGGTCGAGGGATTAGCAGAACCAACTTTGGTCCCACTTGAAGAGGATCCATCAAGAGACTTTCCCTTGTGGCTCTTGTAGGGAGCCATCCTCTTCTTTGACTTCCCATGTCCGATTTTCAGAATAGGGGAAGAAGTAGTAGCAGTAGGAGTAGACACAACCGACTTGCCTTTCATGTTGCTTTCTGCAGTTCTTAAAAGGCCTTGAAGCTTGCTAAGAGTGACCTCCTCTTTGTTCATTTGATAGGTCATACAAAATTGATCATAACAAGAAGGTAAAAAGTGTAGAATTATGTCTATAGCCAACTTTTCATCAACATTGATATTCAATTTTAGCAAGCAGTCCACATATCTCTGCATCTTTTGCAAGTGGGCTGTGATGGGTTCTCCATCCTGCATTTTGGTTGTGATCATGGAGGAAATGATCTCATACCTCTCCTACCGAGTGCTTTGATGGTATCTTTCCATCAAATCATGATACATTTCAAAATGATAGTAGTCCTCATTGGACTTCTGCAGCTCAATAGTCATGGTAGCAATCATTTGACACGACACCTTTGTCGCATCCCTCTCATGAGTAGTATGTCCAACGATTTGTTCGGGAGTAGCAGTGGTGACATCAATCTCCTTAATCTCTTTATCTCGGACATACTCTTTATCCCGATAGTGAATGGCCATTAGGATGTTTCGAATCTAGTCATTGAAGTTCAAGCCATCGAAAACGACCCTCCCACATAGGTTCATGAGGGAGAAAGAGCCTAAAGGGATTGGGTGGGAAGCATTGTTTGGGATAGACATCTGAAAAAGAAGAAGAACAAAGTTTAGAATAGATGATAATCCTTAATATTACACCCAAATGAAATATTAAGGCTAGGACCCAACACAATATTCTATAATTGCGAAAAGGGATGCCGTAATCCAATTGTAAAATATTTGAAGGCAGGTAAATGACGATTTACCAATTTCCACTAGGAAAAATGAAATGGATTATTAGGTTTTAATCAGATTGAAATTCCTAGATCCTTTGAGATTCATTGAACTTTTCAATTGCATGTTTAAATCTCGATTGTGCCCTTCAAGTTTGTGACTGGGATGTCGAGTATCATAAACAAGGTGTGAATAACCATTCAAATTAGCTTGGTACACTCAATGTTACAAATCACCTAATCAATGTGTCGATTAAACATACATGCTCCATTGATCTATGATTAACATCAAGCTACCCTTTGCCACACATTGTCAGTCCCAAATTAGTGTGCCGGTTAACTACACACATTCCACTAACGACTTAACAAGGTGCAAAGTGTAATTTCATGTATTAACACCATTTTCAAATTTTCCTATAGTAACTAAGATTGAGAATTTAATAAAAGTTTAGTTACTTTATATTTATCACTATACTTTTAATGGTAATTAATGTCCTATCCTACCTGTTCGGTTAACGACGATCCACCAGTCAAGGAAACGGTGGGTGAGAGTGGACACCCATTAAACTACCATTTTATAGGCAGTAACCCTATAACCCCCTTATAGACCGACTTCGTGAATGAGGCCTACTAACGGTAAGACTGACTTGTCTTATACATATATATATATATATATATATATATTATTAAACTTATAATATTATAAAGTATAAGAGATGAATTTTAACTTTTAAAACTCTAGGGTTTGGAATTCAAGTTTCATTAATGAGACTTTACAAATTCCAAAGCTTGAGGGCATGTTTTGAGACTTGTCAAAACTCTTCATTTCTATAACTTATTAGTTTAATTGCATTTTAATGGATGTGACCTTTCATTTTCCATAACTTGAGGACAAGTTATGGAGGTCATTAAAAGCATTAAGATCAACAATTTAACTAACAAAAATTATCAAGTAATTTATTTATGTTCTAGTTAAACTCATAACTCATGATAATTCACATCAACAATTTTACAAGAAATTAGCATAATCATATAAACTAATACAAATCTTGAAATTTTGACAATTATCTTTTAATTGGACGAGGTTGGTCACTACCATATCAGAAAAAACTGATTTTATGATTCAAAAGAGTTTGTAATGATCCTAATCCAATTCTGGCCAAAAACCTCGAGTTTCTGTAACCAGAGCGTGCAACTCGTCGAGTTGCTCTGTTACTGAGTGGACTCGTCGAGTCAGCCAGTGGATTCGGCGAGTTCATCAGTCAGAGGCCATAAAATCGATTTTTCCAACTTCAAAAGTTAACAAGCATCAAGTATAACAGAAAACCATCCTAGTCTCTAATACCACTATTGGGTTTTGAGCACTATAACATTCCTATGGTGCACATACAACCCTAGATGCATTGGATCTACGTTTTCTCTAATTATACATGCATATTTTCTTTTTCCAAATCATACACCCTAACTAGCATATAATTGAAGCTATATAACATAAAAAACTAGTTTAGATGATTACCTCTTATATGTAGGGTGTAGTTATTGACCTTTGAAAGCTTGAGCACTTCAAGTGTAATGCCTCTAATGTGTCACAAACACCAAATGCAAGAAGAGGCTTGATATAATAAGTTACTTGCAAAAAATCAATATCACTCTCCTAGAATGAATGGTGTAACCGATTTTGCTCATTAGGGGTTCCTTTTATAGTGCTAGGGTTACATATTTGTAAACCCTAATGAACTTTCATATTACTTACGCTCTATGGGTTAAAACCTCCATGAACTATCCATGGATTATCACATTGGTTTAGCCCATCCTAAATAACCATGGATCATTAGCCCATACTATAAGAATCAATGATTTACATAATCAATCCCCATATATTTAATTAGTCTTTTTTTATGACAAAATTAATTCCAAATTAATTATTGATCAATACTAATTAAATAATAATATGATTTCTCAATTAATATATTATACTTATAATATATTAATAAATCACAAATAACCTTATTCTCAAAAGTCTATCCTATCAAATTACACTAATGAAGGCAACCCAAAAGGACCATGTTACAATTGGGTCAAGTACATCCCAATTATAGTTATGGGCTTAGAAACCAAATCCAACATGAAAGTCTCCGACCGCTGTCTCACCGAAAATCCCGAACTATCCAAACGAATACTAAGTCAACACATGGGATATCAATCTTGACTAATGGTCCACATAGTCGATTTTTCCTTTCTCTAATTTAGGCCAAGGCCTAATATGAAATTCACTATTCAAAAGTCCATATATATAAGGCTCATTATTGGCCCAATTTTCCCAATTGGGCTCTAACTCCCTAACCGGGCCTCATTTTAAGATCTATTACCACTACTAGTCCAAAAGTCATTTATTTAGAAAGCCCAACAAGGCCTATGTCAAACTGGCCTAAAAAGGGGCCCAATCCCGAAGCCCGAATCGCCGAAAGCCCAACAGAGGGCGTATGTGTGGTGTACTCCTCTGGTACGCTGGGCGTACTCCGCTTTGCGTTGACCACCATTAGGGTGGTTGACTCAGTATGATGGGTATACAGAAATTATGTGGGATGTACCCAAAGTTTCACCAAAACCCTAATAAGTGCTTAATGGCTTAAGTACTTAAGCCCAAACTCCATATCCATCGACCAAATGTGCCTTAGAACCATAAAGTCTTGAATTTCAAGACTTTGGACGTCCAAAAAGTTCTTAATACATAGTATTAACCCATTAAGACCTTTCTGCTACATGCATGGGACACTTTCAACCATTGGGACATCATATTTATCACTTAGGACCCTTTCTTGGGTCTGAATGGATAACTTATTCCGTTTAAATCATAACATGCACCAACTTAGGACTTTTGGGACAAGAAATGGTCTCATAAATCTAGCATGGAAAGATCTACATCATACAAGAATAAAGGTTGGAGGTTTTTACCTCTTAGAGCTTCTAGAGCAGAAAGAAACCTCAAATCTACAAGCTTGTCTTCCTTCTCCAACTTCTTGATGCAACACCTTATTCTCCAACTACAAAATCTCAGGATGTTACATTTAAACATTAAAAAAATAATTATATTAATCACAACGTAATTAGCTTATTCAAATATTTATCTCCTAACTTTTAGGCATTTAATTTATCAACAAATATTTATCAAAATCAGATTTGAAAGATAAACATAACAAGCAATTATTTCTTTAACAAAATTAGGCAGATTTGATACAAATTTTGGGTCTGTACCAAGCTCACATCGTGATCCATATTGCTCATGTCGTGAGGAGCAATTTGTCGAAAAAAAACGATTATTTTGCTTGATCAAATTACCAATTTGCAATTAATTAAATTAGAAAACAAAACCTAGGATCTGATACCACTGATGGGTTTTGAGCATAACATACAAATCTTATCTGTACATGCGACCCTAATGTTCCCGATCAATGTTTTTCTAATTGACCATACAATATTTGATCAGCTATTGGGAAACCCTTGGAAGAAACTAGTAATTTCGAAATTCACAAGAAGAGATAGCAAACCAACCTTTGAATGTTATTTAGTAATAACAAACAATTCCTTGTTGTTGTAGAAGCTTGAGAGCTAGTATCATAGGTGTAGCACCAATAATGGCTCACAAACACATTTAGCAAGAGAATGATATATGAGAGAGGAGGAGTATGCTTCAAATTTTGGCTATTCTTCTTAGTGTTAGAGTGGTCAAAATCAAGAGGGGTTGTAGCTCCTTATGTAGCTGAGGTAGCTTAGAGCTAAAGCTAAGGTTTGTAGGAGGAAACCCGAATTCCTTAGCTTAAGGCCTAAGCAACCCATGGACTCCCTATCTAAGGCCTTGGACGAAAATTCTAGGGGCACCGTAGAAGTTTTCTTCCAATCCTTCTAGGGTGATCCAAGAGCCCAAATCCACAACTATCAATAAATTTCTCAACAGCCCCTGCATTGTTAATTAATTCCTTTAATCCCAAAAGTATTCCAAATTAATTTATGATTAAATATTAATTAAATAATATGATTTGTAATTAATATATTATTTCCATAATATATTAATAATTGATTTATTATAATTTATTAATCAAATAATAAATTCTTCCTCTTTCTCAATAGGTCATCCTGTCTAGCTGCGAGTATGAAGGCAACCCAAAAGGATTGTACTACTATCAATTCAAGTATATACCAATTATAGTTATGGGCTTAGACACCTAATCCAACACTTTTGACTATTTCACTTTCATGGATGTTCATCCCCTTCCAAGCGTCTATAAGCATGATGTTGACTGAGGGGCCTCTGTTCACAAGGATCCTTCTGAAAAAATGATTGGCGATGTAAAGAGTGATCACCAATCCATCTTGACGTGGATCCTAGACATCTATCTATTTTGTCGAAGGTAATCTTCTTCTAGTTTGTGATTGATGTGTTTTTCTATGGTCTTTCTTCTTTCTCCGTCTTTGACAATTTAGCATGTCTTTTCGCTGTAGAGTAAGAGGTTCCATAAATGTGTGAGAATTTCTACAGATTATATTGATTACCTTAACATCCGTAGGAGGAGATCCTGGTCTTTCTAGGGACTTATGAGGATCCTGATCTTTTTCTTTGGATCTTTCTTTTCTTCTTCCGAGGATTTCTTTGAGATATCCCTTGCTAAGTATGTAACTAATCTCCTTTTGTAGGGAAATGCAATCTTCAGTGATGTGACCAAATTCCTTGCGGTATGCACACCATTTGGACTTATCTTTCTAAGCGGTGGACTTTTCCCCCTTTATTGGCCATGTCACTTTGTATCCAAGATCCTGCATGACAAATATCAAACCTGAAACATGCAAAAAAAGAGTAGTCAGTGATCTTAAGGAATTCTTCTTCTTCCCCTTCATCCTCAAGGTCAATAATTCTATAATGATCAGGTCTAGAATAAGTTTTAGGTTTATTGGATATTGAGGCCAAGGATTCGGCCTTCCTATTGGGGTTGTCATATGAGCTTGGAGGGTTGCTCCTCTCCTGGTTCTCATTGTCTTCTTTGATCCTTATGAACCTTAGTGCTCTACTCCTTAATTCATCCATTCTTTTGCATGGAGTTATTACGAGGTCTTCATAGAAAGAGGAGTCTTTCTTTAGGCCCATTTTGAAGGCTTCCACAGCAGTTTCCATGTCGATGTTTGGGACACTCAGAGCTTCCCTACCAACCCTATTCACGAAATCCTTGAGGGATTCATTAGGATCCTGAACCACACGATATTGATCACTAGTGATCCTTTTGAATGTCCTGCTACAAGAAAATTGGTTGTTAAAAATATTAACTAAATGTGCAAACAAAGTAATAGAGTAAGGAGGAACATTTGGTAGCCATTTCAAGGCAGATCCTATAAAGGTGGAACCAAAACCCTTGCACATACAAGCTTCCGTCATGTTTGTGGGAATGGGGATGGTCTCCATTTCTTCCATGTATTGTGCCACATGTTTTTCAGGATTCATGGTCCCGTCACAAGGCTTCATGCTGGGATTTTGGAAGTGTTTTGGGACCTCGGTGTCAGCTATTTCATGAGCAAATCTCGAGATCTTGTGGCCTATTGGGGAGACTTCTAGTATAGGTTGGACTACTCCAGGTACACTATACATCATATTTCATAGCTGTTGAAGTTCTTTGGCCATGAGTGGGCTTATTCCTGCATCAACATCTATAGAGTTAGTAGTAAAGATATTATTATCGACGAATTTACTAGGATCCTGGTACTGGGAGTAATGAAGCTTTAATTGGGATCCCGAGTCATATGGGCTTGCTCTTTTGGAGTTGTGCCACAAGTGGAAATAGAGGCTGGTAACGAGGATCCTATGTCGCGACAGTTCACTGAGGATCCCGTGTTGTCAAAGTTTAGGATCTTGGGTTGTTAGATCAAGGGTGCTGCTTCTTGAGGCTTATGGATCTCTGCCTTCATTCTTTCCACTTCCATGATTATTGTCTTGATATCCTCCTGCTGTTGAGTGACTTGTCTTTCCATTCTTTTCGTTATAGCGAGGATTTCATTATTGGAAATTTGCATAGGAGGATCCTGAAATCCTCAGGTAGCGACCGAAGAAGTGTTTTTCTTTGGTGCCTTAGAGGATTTCTTAGGCCCTCCCCCTGGGGTGGAGGAAGGTTTTTAGAGGAAATAGGAGGAATGGTGGAAGCAGATAAGGTCGATTGGGTAAACATGATTCCTAAATGATTATGAACACCACGACCCCACGATGGGAACCAAATTGTTTTTGTCCAAAATTGATCAAGTATAATTCGAACAAATTGTATGAGACGATGTGATGTTCATAGTTAATCAATTGTGAAATAATGATCAAAGTGGCACAAGTGAGTTAAAGGGAAAGCCCTTGATCCTTGATAGGATCTTTGACATAAAACCTTGGGAGGTTATAATAACCACCTACCTTGATGTTTTTATTGATATCAAAAGTTGATTTACATAGATGAATATGTAAATGTAAGTATAAGTATTGTATATGAGCTAAAACGTGTCTAGTGCGCTACAATCATGTGTTATTTATAGTCAAGTGTAAGAAATAAAAATTCCGATAATTTCGGGATCCTTCGGAATCAACATTTGAATGTTATTTGACTTGGTATTCCGGACCTCTTGCCTGGTTGAGGTGACTCTCCGTTGAGAATGGGTCTTGTGTTGACTAGTTATCCAGATGTGAGAAAACTACATATAATATTGTTGTTACAAGGGTTAGATATATTAGTGATAATACTCAGGATCCTAGGATATGCTTATGGATCCTAAGGTTTCAGAATTATTCGAGGATCCTGAATATGATTCAAGGAGCCTACCCTAACAGAAAGCTTCTTCAATATCCTTGAGCTGATTTTTATCTTTCTTTGACTTAACCACCACGTCGTCGATGTAGACTTCCATGGCGCCCCCTAGTTTGTCCTGGGACATCCGGTTAACTAGCCTTTGGTATGTTGCACTTAATTTTTTAAGACCGAAAGGCATAGCAGTATAGCAATATATACATGGTGGGGATATGAATGTTGTATCAACTTGGTCAGATGGTTCCATTTGAATTTGTTAAAACCCTGCTGATGCATACATGAATGTTAATAGTTCATGGCCAATCATAGCATCTATCATGAAATGTATATGTGGTAAGGGGAAAGTATCCTTAGGAAAATCCTTGTTAAGATCTGTATAGTCAACACATACTCTCCATTTACCATTCTTATTTTGTACGATGACCATGTTGGCTAGCCACCTTGGGAACTTGACCTTTTTGATCATCCCTGTTTTAAGTGGATTTTCTACTTCTTCTTGGATAATCTGATTCCTCTTGGGTGAAAACTTCTTTCTTTTTGGATGTATGAGCCTAAAAGAAGGATCATTGTTAAATTTGTGAGTTATAATACTTTTGTATATACTTTTCATGTCTTCATATTTCCATGCGAAGGTTTTCCTTCTTTCTTTTAGGAACTTCATTATATCTTGTTCTATGTATTTTGGAAATGAGGATCCTATGATTACTTTCATATCGGGATCCTTAAAGTCAAGGGGCACTTCTTTTGCATATTGTTCTCCGACTTCTAGTACATCTCTTTCCTTTTGCTTTAATTGTTATGCCAATCGTGGGATTGTGAAAATCTTCATTGACGTCTTGTAGCACTCCATGGATTCATGTTTGTCACCTGTGATCTTCACTGTCCCCGATAAGGTGGGCATCTTCACACGTTGATGGTATGTTGATAGGACCGCCTTCATGTCGTGGATCCACAGTTTTCCTACTATAACATTATAGGAGGATAATGTTTCAATTACGCAAAACCATTGCATTGCGTTTACCCCCTCTAAGTAGATAAAAACTTTATTTCGCCAACCGTATGCTTTGTTTCACCACTGAATCTTATTAGCACTGAAGATCTTTTGACTATTTTGGACTCTGGGATGTTCATCCTTTTTAAGGAATCTAGGAGTTTAATGTTGACAGAAGAACCTCCTTCGATAAGTATCCTTCTGAAAGCATGGTTGGCGATGTAAAGAGTGATCACAAGTCCATCGTGGTGGTGATCTTGGACGTCTGCTCCATCTGTTTCATCGAAGTTGATCTCTTTCTCGTTTGTGATCGACATATTCCTCTGAGTCCTTTCCTCTTTCTCCATTATCAACAAATTGGCATGCCTTTTTGCTATTGAATAAGAGGTACCACAAATGGCATCACCTCCCGAGATAAGATTGATTACCTTTGCGTTTGCAGGAGTGGATCCTGGTTTCCCTAGGATCTTATGAGGATCATGATCCTTTGCTTTGGATCTTTCTTTTCTTCTTCCAAGGATCATTTGGACTTGTCTTTCCATGCATTGGATTTTTCTCCCTTTCTTCACCATCTCACTTTGTCACCAAGATCCTTCACAACAAATATTAAACCTGAAACATCCACAAAAAAGCAATACTCAGCGATCTTAGGAAATTCTTCTTCCTCCTCTTCATCTTCAAGGGCACTGACCCTATAATGACTAGGATTGGAATATGGTTTGGACTTATAGGATTTTTTGTCCATCCTTTTGCATGGAATTAAAAGGTCTTCGTAGAAGGGAGAATCTTTCTTAATACCTTTTTAAAGGCTTCCATGACAATTTCCATATCGATGTTGGGGATACTCAGTGCTTCCCTACCAAACCTATTCACAAACTCTCTAAGGGATTCCTCAGGATCCTGAACTACCCGGTAAAGATCAATAATGATCTTTTCGAATGTTCTTCTACAAGAAAGTTGATTGTTAAAAAGACTAACTAAGTGAATAAATGAAGTAATAGAGTAAAGAGTAATGTTTAGAATCCATTTTAAGGTTGATCCTGTGAGGGTTGAACCAAAACCCTTGTATAGATAAGCTTCCTTCAAATGTGTGGAAATGGGTATGATTTTTATTCTTTCCTTGTATTGTGCCACATGTTCTTCAGGATTCGTGGTTCTGTTATAAGGCTTCATGTTGGGAATTTGGAAGTGCTTTGAGAATTCAGTATCAGCTACCGCAAGAGCAAATCTCGAGATCCCGTGGCTCGTGGGGGATACTTCTGGTATTGAATGGACCACTCCCGACATACTTGAGATCATCTCCCTTAACTTCTGAAGTTCCTTTGGCTCATTCCTACATCAAGGTGCATAGAGTTAGTAATAAAAGTACTATTATTCACTAAGTTATCAGAATCCTTTTTAATTGGAGTGATGAACATTTCGATGGGATCGTGGATCACATGGACTCACTCGTTCGGAGTTAGGCCCCAAGTAGGAGTAGTTGTTGGTGCTGAGGATCATATCTTCCAGCGGTTTCCTGAGGATACTGTATTGTCAAAGTTCAGGATCTTGGGCTGCAAGATCGAGGGTGATGCTTCTTCGGTTTATGTATATCCATCCTCATTCTCTTTATTTCCCTTAGCATCGTCTTGTTGTCCTCTCGTTTTTAAGTAACTTGTCATTCCAGTCTCTTCATCATGGAAAAGATCTCCTTGATGGAAATCACTACAGGAGGATCCTGAAATCCTTTAGTAGTGACTGGAGAGGTGTTTTTCTTCGATGCCTCAAAAATCTTCTTAGAAGCTTCGCTTTAAGGTGGTAGAAAGTTTTTTATAGGAAATGAGAGTAATGGATGAAGAGGATAAGGTTGGTTGGGTAGAGGATCTTTAACGATTGTGAACACCACGGGCCCATGGTGGGCACCAAATTTTTTTGGTCAAAAATCAACCAAATTGTATGAGAGGCTGTGGTATTGTGATTAATATAAGTATCAGATTGACATCGAAGTTTCACAAGTGGTTTACAAAGAAATCCCTTGAACCTTGATAGGATCTTTGGTGTAAAACCTTGGGATGTGATAATGATCACCTTCCTTGTCCGATTTTATTGATTGAAGAATAAGTTATAGAAAAAATGATAAAGAATAGAGTACAAGTGTTTCAGTAGCTTAAGGTATCTAAGGTGTCAACAAAATGTGTCGTTGTGTACATGTTACAAGTGTATATATAGACTAGTTTATGTAACTAAAAGTACGATATTTTCGGGATGCTGTTGAACTGGTATTTCCAACGTGCTTTGACTTGGTATTTCTAGGTTTTAAGTCTGGTTGAAGTGATTCTTCATTGTGAATGAGTCTTATGTTGACCATTTCTATACATGTGAGACATAAAAAATAAATATAGCCGTTAAACTTTTAGGAAGTAATAATGGCAGTGTTTAGGATCCTGATATATGTTCGGGATCCTGAGACTCCTTTCAGATTCGGGATCTTGGATAGGTTTCAAGATCTTAACCCCTAATAGTTACTTAATGGACCATTTATAGGTTTTGGAACTAATCAATTATATACATGTAGAGGAAGGAGTAGCGAGATAATCTTTGTGAACATGAGGTGGAAGGAAATAGATACATGTAAATATGTGGTGTTTGAGAAGCTTAGAATTGAGGAAGCAATTTTTTTCTTAATAAGCATTGGATTGAGATGACTACATACCCAAAATACATATCCCATACTAGTCATTTAAATGTTTTTGAAAGTATTACTTATCCTTTCTTTTGGATTGCATTTACGATTGACTATTAGAGTCCATGTGACTTATATTACATTCAAACGGTGAAATTCCATGTTGAATGATCTCATATCCTAGTTTGAAGCAAATGATTTGAAATGGGCTTTGCAACTCCATTCCATGAAAGATATTTTTAATGGTCATGTGTTTATCCATATTTTTTTAAGAAGGATGGCGGGTAGCCATCAATAGTGATTTAAGTGTTAGGTTATTTGGAATATGCTAGACCATTGATCCTTAGCTAAATAGGACTTTTGGTGAGTAGTTGATTGGGTTTGGATTAGTTGCATATACATGTGCATTCTCTCTTTTATGAACTTAAACTAACGCTATATTTTTAGGGTAAATACTACATTGAAATATTTTAGAAATGCTTTATGACACAATGAAATGGAATAAAAAGGTTTCAAAATATTTTTTGAATCTAAACTTAGCAATTGGGTATTGTAATTCCCAATTCCATTCCATAGTTAGATTTTGGTATTAATCACTAGGCTCCCCAAACCTAACCCATTATTTTAACATGTACTTGTAGGTGAAAATGAAGATTAGGTAGTAAGCTTGAACTTTCAAAGGGTGATGTCTTTATGGTTCATCTTAACCCTATGTAGTGATATTGAATGAGACACTCTCGTACACAATATAACTAAAACCTATGATTTAAATGTTTTGAGCCAAATTCTAGAATAATATTTTCAAAATAATTAAAGGATTAATAATGACCTTTTAAAGGATAACTTAATTTCTAGTAGCCCATATGAGGGGTGTGTCAGTATTGACGCATTAGTCGAAGCCACAATACTTTTACATAACTACTATCTACTATATTATCTCTATCAACTACATAAGGTCCAAGGATAATATTATGGACCCGCTAACCAAAGGGTTAAACATGGGTTAGTTGTAATATCATAAAAAGGAATAAGTCTAAAACTCATGCATGAATATGTTATTCCGAAGGAAACCCATCCTAGTTAACCGGAGATCCCAACATCTAGGTTCAATGGTACTACCTACTTGCATAAAAAATTTATGAATAACTTTGTAAGAGAGAAGTGAGTTCTCTTTGATAAACTTAAAGTCATGTATGATAAACTGAAATCATCATGCATTACCTTTTAATGATTATGATGGAATCACCTATGTAAGAGAGAGGTGAGTTCTCTTTGAAAGGGAATTGTATATGCACATTCCTAAAAGCTCTTACAGATCCAGGCAAGTTTCCATGACCATAAAAGACACATCAATGAGAGCCTAACTAGGTTAGGGAGAATCATGTGAGACACATATTGATTCTTTACACAAACGACAAAGCAGTTCAAGGATATCGAGTTTACAAGTCTGCTAGTAAAATAAATATGTATATTAAGGGAAGGTTCAAAGGTTAAAAACTACTTATCATATGCATGATTCGGTTGTTGTATTTTATCTACACAACTTGAAAATGTAGACCAATTTTCATTTATTTGGCAGATTGTTGAAAAATTGGCTATAACCAATTCCAAAAATGGCGTTTTCCTATTTTGAGCCAGAATTCTGAACCCTAAAAATTATTATAAATGGAGAACTGGTTGTACTTTAATGTTTTCCTCCATGATAAATTTGTTTTGATATATCACTCGTCCGAAACAGATTTAATAAGATTAATGAGAAATTATATGTTAAAACAATGTGTTTGGAACAAGTTAACAAACAAATTAACAGGTTTTATATCATCCCACATAGGGTAGAAGAATTAAAAGAAAGTATATTTACAAGTACAAAGGCTTCTAAGTCTTGTAAGTATTATAACATAAAGGCTCTATCTTGGGTGCGTAAGGAGTGTAGACGCGAACCAAATAGGATTGGGTACACTGAAGTTGTGTAAAACATGTTTCCTACTTATATGAATGCACCACCAGTCGATCAGAAAAGTTCAACGACCTTTTTGCAAATATTTTCTTTTTGTAACTAAAATTTTATCAGTTATAAACCCATATTAAAAGCCCTTATTCACATTTTTTGGTTTTAAACTCTTGAATAATTATTGTTTGTAATTTACGACAATTATGTTTGGATGTTTAAAACATTAGTTACATTTTGTTGTATATATAGAACACCTCTATAACCAAATAGAATACATCGAATGAAAACACTCTCTTTTGATTCTCCGATTCTACATCTACTCTCTCTTGCTACAACCAAGGTAAAACCCAGCCTATTGATTAGTTACAATTCAGTCGATCTAGAAGAATCGTTTTTACGTTGTTATATCGTGAATAACAAACACCCAATAGCACACGAATTTGTTTTAAAGAGATTGTGTTCAACACAGGCCTCATCAACACTCTTTTTCTTTTATTTTTTCGTACATTCTCTTTAGACTTTACTAAGAAAATTAAATGCGGGCTTTTAAACCAATATACCCAAGTCTAGGGCTATAAACGAATCGAAAGAATACAAACATGAGCCAAACAAACATAAACAAACATTGAAAAATAAACATAATTGAACATATATGACCATAAACGTTGGTTCGTTTAATAAATTACATTATTCATGTTCGTTCGTTTATGTTGGTTCGTTTAATAAATTACATTATTCATGTTCGTTCATTTATGTTCGTAAACATGCTAAACGAACAAAAACAAACGTAGATAAATAAACATAATTGAATATATATGACCATAAATGTGCATACTATATATTAATGTAATTAAACACAATTTAATATATATGAATATAAATGTAATTTAAATGAATGAACATAATCAAACGTAAACGAACAACATAAACGAACGGTCACGAAAATAATTAAACGAATGAGACTATTATTAATGTTCGTTCGTTTAACTAAACCAACGAGAAATTGTGTTCATGTTCGTTCATTTATTAAATAAACGAACATAAAACAACTTCTCGTCAAACGGTTCACGAACAATTCGCATAAAGTTTGGTTCGTTTAGGACCCCTATATTGTTAGAACCCCTCTAAGATATAAGTTATATATTGGATAAATTATTTCCCAGACTCGAGACTTGTAATACTTTGAAATTTGTGTAATCTTTGCACAAAAATTAGTTCCACGTATATCTTTTCATATACTGTTTTGAGAAATTGATACATGTATTGTGTGGTGTGTTATAAAAGTTGGATACTCCAAGTAAACCCCCGTCTTTCGTTATGTGCTTGTATCATGACTTTTTAAAATCAGTAATTTATAAATCTTTTTGTAACGAATTTAGAAGATAAAAAGTAGAAATGACAGTGATGAAGCACATGTTATGTTCCCCTGTAGCGTCTTTATTTATGTTACAGTTAGTAAAGATGCTAAGTGCCTAAGCATATGGCTTACGCATGAGAATTGATGGATGGATGGTAAGCAATAGAGCACAATACTGCTTCTCATACATCATGTGGGGATGAGATTGGTGATTCTAAAATCGTACTTTATGAAGCTTTTATTAATTAGAAAAAATAATATATACTGGAAGTTAAATTGTTAATATGTAGTGTTTAATCGAAAGATTATGTTTAATTTTAGGAAAACACACACACACACACATATATATATATATATATATATATATATATATATATATATATATATATATATATATATATATATATATATATATATATATATATATACTAATGAAGTTCAATAAATGATCATTATAAACAAAGAACCAAGTTACCAATCGTGAGCGTCGGAAATTATCATGATTAACAGTCAAATGAATGTTTGTAGATTCGTACATTGGACGCAAATAAATCCGATTATACCAAAAATGTTCACCTATTTTTTTCAATTAATTTTTTTTAGGTCATGTTTTTTATCTAAAAAAAACTGAATATATCATTTTTCACGATTTTACGTCCTATTTCCGTAGAGATCCACATTAATATAAAAGAAAGCAACTTTTTTTCAAAAAAAAAACTCATTTCGTTTTGTTGTTTTTCTTCGATATTTAGTTTATTTTGATTCCAAAAAAAACTAAATACATCAGAAATCTCAATTTTTTGTCCAGTATTAATAAACATCAACATCAATTAAGAAAACCTTAATCTATTGAGATTCACAATGTAATTCTTAAATGTAAATATTTCATTTTTGACATTCACAATTGAATTTGACTTACTATTTTAACTGTTTGATCATTTACAAATTAATTTAGATAAATTTACATATGAATCAAAATATATTTTCATATAACTTTATAATATTTAACGTTTAAATTACTCATATATTAGTGTTGTAAAATCAACAAATGAATTTCTTCACATTGTAAACCAGAACTATATATAATTCAGTTTTCAGAATTCCCGATGTGACTCTAACTTATATTATTCACACTATAAATCTGAACTGAATATAAATTAATTTTCAACAGATTCATAATGTGAATCTGAACATATTTACAATGTGAATCTGAGCTGAAATTTCAATTTTTTTTAACATCAATATGAATCTATGTTTAACAAGTATAAAAAAATATGAATTTTGATATATTTATTAATTTTTTCGATAAAAAATAGACCTTAACTTTTCAAAAAACAAATAAAATAAAATCGAGTTTTTTTGAAAAAAAAGTGCATTTTTTATATATTAGTATGGATCTATATGGAAAGATGACGAAGATTCATAAACAATAGTATATTCTATTTTTTTTTTCTATAAAAACATGGCCTAAAACAATTAGTCTAAGAAAAAGAAGTGAATTTTGGTATAATCCGATGCATATATGTCCATTGTAAAAGTCTATAACCCTTCCTTTTGCGTTGATCGTTTTATATAGATGTATATGTATTGTTAGGTCATAAATTGTGGTTTATACTTTTCTCAGTCTAGGACCAAAAACACCATGTTTTGGTGTTGTTTGGACCAAAATCACATGTGATTTTGGTTAGGCTTAATATTGTTTTGTTTGGGTTTTGGGCTTGGGCTTGGGCTTGGTTATTAGGTCTAGATGTAAATAGTGTCATTTGAGCCTTGCAATGTGTGTGGGACGTTTTTGGGGGCTGCCATAAGCTTAGAACGAGATCCAGAGAGAAACAGAGAAAAAACTGTGTGTACTCAAGAGTCTTATATACCCGACTATTCATCTATAATAGTGTGCATTTAGATTAATCATTGTGTTCTTATTCCATATTATATCTTGCATTATTTATTTGATTGGGATTCCACACCATCAAAGTGAACCCGATTGATACGTAGGAGAACTCGGGACTTACAAGTGGTATCAGAGCTTGGATTGGTATCAATCGATTTGACAAGATATTAAAAGTTTCTTGGATTTTTTTCGTGGATTTCTGGGTGTTTTTGAATTGTTTTTGATGAATTTTGGTTGCTTGTTCTTTGTGTTCTTCATATTTTTGAGTTTTTTAACGATTTTTGCGTTAAAATTGGAAAATTTTGTGTTGTTGGCATTTTCTGTGAGGTCCTTGGTCAAACAGCTTTGGTTCGCGGCGGCTGCTTCAGGTTTCAGTCCAACCCTAGAGGATCTCGGAGGCATAGCAACGATTTTGGATGGATTCGCACATTCTCGGTTCCGAAGTCCTTGACTTCGTTCTCGGTCCGAAGCTTCGGAATTTTCGGTTAGCAGTTCTCGGTCAAGCTGTTTTGTTCACTTAAGTGATTTCGGTGCGAGCCTTCTCGGATTGGTTGAGAGGCCTCGCGATTTCGGTCAAAGAATTTAACTTTCGCTCTAAAAGTCACGTTTTTTTCCCCAATACCTTCTTTTTCGGTCAAGAAACTTTTGTTTTCGGTCAAGGTTAAATTTTTTTTGGACAAAAAGTTTGACTTTCATCTTTGACTTTCAAGTTTGACCTTTTACTTTCAAATTTGACTTTTAAATTTCATGTTTGCCCTTTGACTTTCAAATTTGAGTTTTTACTTTCAAGTTTGACCTTTGACTTTCAATTTTGACTTTTAAGTTTGACTTTTACGTTTGACTTTCAAGCTTGACTTTCAAGGTTTCAAGTTAATGGGTAAATTTTTTTATTGGTTTCACAATCAATTTTATTTTTGGTAAGTTATTCTTTTTGGTGAATAATGAGTTCTTCAGTCACCAAGGTTAATGAAACTCCCTGTTGTCAAGCCTGTAGTGATACAATTAAATTTCTTCATGATTAAATTGATATATTACGTAGAGAAAATGAGGACCTTAAATATGAATGGTATACTATCAAAAAGGACCAAAAACCCTTAAAAAATCAATTAGAGGCCAAACCAAGGACTTTAGAAAACTTCAAGCATAATATAGCGATAAATGTGAACATTATCATTATGTTCAAGTAAAATTGTCAAATTAACTGTCGAACTTGATGCATTAAAAGCTAAATACAAGAATGTTGAATTTAACTTTAAGAAATTTGATGTGTCAAGTGAGGTAGTTGTGTCCATGATAGAAAAACAATTAAAATTTAAAGATAATCAGAATAAGGGTCTATAGTATCGCAGTGTTCCACCTCCCTTCATTGATAACTATACCCCGCCCCTTGAAACCAATGAGATAGTGACACCATTACAATTTGGCCAGCCCCCGATAACAAATTCAGTTAAGACTAAACAATCCGGCCCCACTAGAAGTGTTGAGGTGAACGATTCTGATACTTCTAACTGAAGTGCAAAGCAGGTCAAAGTGCATGATGGGCATGAGCAGAACACAAATGATTATTGTTCTGCTGATAATGATTCGAAAGCTCATGATGAGGTGCCAATTCTAATGCTTCTACTTCATGTGCAGATAAAGAAGCAGTGCAAGATGGGAGTGAGCAGATCAAAATCAATTATGAGTCTACTGAAAGTGTTTCAAAAGCTTGTGATGACGACACTTCCACTGTTGAAAAATCCTAGCCACAAAAATATGTCAAGCAGTCTAACAAATGTTCTTATGCTTGTGCTTATGGAAGTTCTTCGAAACGAACTTCTGTTGGACAAGGACCAAGTCACAATCTGATTTATATGAAAAGACAGACTTACTTTAACTGTGGGACTCCAGGTCACACTGCCAGAAATTAGCCACATCATGCATACGTTCCTTACTACAAACAAGGTTGGCAGAACGCGCGAAGAGGGAGCTCCTCCAAAAGAAACCCTTTGAGGTAACGTTCACACAATGGTGACTGGAATTCTAAGAAGGCCAAGAATCAAATTCCCAAGGACAAGAAGGGAATGTCTGACAAGATGCCAAACTCAAGAAATGGTCATGTTAGATCAAGATCGTTTAGTTCTAAGTCATCTCAACGATCGGTTTCAAGTTCTAAAGCAAGTATTGAGGCATCCATCCGATCAAACAAGAAATGGGAGTGAGTACATTGTCTGATAAACAGGATATGTCATGGGAGAGAGTACCTTGTTTAGATGATAATGGTCAACCTAGCTTCAAAATGGGTTGGGTTCCAAAGACCAACTAATCCGCACTATGTGCTAGAGCAGTTATGGAGGCATATCATTAGACTTTGATTTGTTGATAGTGGCTGTTCCAGGCACATGATAGGAGACATCTCTCAACTACACAACATTCAGAACTTTAAGTGAGGGTATGAGTCCTTTGCGGGAAAAGAAGAAAGAAGAGGATCACGAATGAGGATTGTACCTAACGATGTGAATAATTTTTGAATCTGTTCAGGAATCGAAACACGGCTAAGGTTGAATGTGTTGCTGCATATGCGTGTTGTTCTCAGATCATCTGGATGCAACTTCAATTGTTGAATTACATTTTGAGTTTTCTTCTCGATACTTCTAAGTTTTAGATAAAATGATTCGTTTTGAAGACAGTTTTTTTTTTTTTTTTTTTTTAATTTGCGCATTTATTTTCTTTTCTTTTTTTCCAAAGCACAAATTAAGGGGGAGAAATCAAAAATACAAAAAAATATGTTTTCTTTTGTAAGTATTTTTAGGAAGTGATATGAAGTTTAGTGTTAAAGAGCAATCTGAAATTCGTGTAATGCGCTGAAGCTAAATTGTTTAGACTTTGTGTTCAATGTGTTGGAAGGCCCGAAGGATGCAAAATTTAAGGACTAGACACAACTGACAATGACAGACTAAACAATGTTAACTCATCTAGACTTAGATAGTTTCATTTGGACTGGCCATACGACTCTTGGATAGATTGAGCAGTAAGATAAACAAAGGAACCTAAAAGATACATTAAAGTCTTATTATCTAGAACTGTGGCTCAACACTTCTTCGATGTACGAACTTACGTCCTTAATTCTGGTGATGATAGGGTAATTGGGGGGTTCTGATAAAGTAGGTCTGTGTGAAATTGTTTTTCTTTCTTATCCTCTCTGTCAGTCATATGTTGCCCCATTTGCATGATCGGAAGATCCGACCTGGGTGCAACATATGCACCTCTATTTCTACACATCTCTATCTATGCTTCTCCATCTATTTATATCAATCATATCCTAGAACAAAGACCTCAATGCTTCTCTCTATCTATCTATTTCTATACATTCCTTGATTGTTAGGGTATGTCGTAAAATGGGGAACACATTCCAGTGAACTTAAAATTGAATTAACTAAAGGCTGACTGTAGATCTCGCTGCTGAATTTAAGTGGACAACAATATCCTTGGTCATCGTCAGCAAAATGGTCTATTTAGGAATAAGATCACAATGACTTGTCACTTATGATCTGTCCAAATTGTTAATATCCTTTGTGTTTAAGTGGATCACAATATTGGTGATTGACCAGGGCTAAACATGCAGGTGTGTGCTGATAAACGATATTGAATTGCTTGACAACTTTGATCCCAAAAATGTTTTAAATTTAGTTATTATTTTTTTTGTTAAATTTGTTCATATTTTTCCTCTATCTACAAATTTAGGGGGATAATTAAAAAAATCAAACAAAAATCATAAAATTTCAAAAAATCCAAAAAATGTTTATTTCGGTTTTTATTTCTTTTCAAAAAAATCAAAAATCAAAAATTATTTTATTTTTACTTTTGAGTGTAATTTTAATTTTAATTTTATTTCTTATTTAGTTCTATTGTGTACTAAGTTTATTTTTACTTTTATTTTTTATCTCAAAGTTTCGTTTGTCTTAACAGGCAAATTCAAAAAAATAAAAATAAAGAAGAGACTCATGGAGGTTGTATCGGAATTTTCTGAGCATGGAGAAGAAAATTTGAAAGAAATTGAAGGATTGTAACTGTACAAATTGTCAGCTAGGCAGTAAGGCGATCCATCTCACAAGGCATGATTATCGCTGAACGTCTCGCCAAGGGCCAAGTTAACTTGTCTAACATGAAAAAATGTATTAAGTTCTTTGATCTAGGATATATAGGGGCTAACATCAAAATAGCCATGTGTCGTTCTCCGATACTCAACAAATCGTAGTGCGTTCCTCCGAGTTCACACATATACTGCGAGTAGTCTCTAGTTGAGCCAAGGATGGGTCCTTGAACAACTATGGTGAGAAGGGTCTTTATGATTCTGTGATCCACATGGACGTTTTAGTCATGGTTATTTTTCAAGGCACAACGGTGATCATTAAAAAATTTTCATTCGAAGGAACAAGAAGTGAAGATTATTTTTCAACATTCATTCTTTCAACCCCAGAAGCATGGTGAAGCTGTACTTGAAGTTATGTGACAGATTGCATTGAAGCCTCCTCAATCAATTTGCTGTTATATATGAACTTGCTAAAGTGATCCAGATAATCGGCCTCTCTGTTATTATCTCTGAAGTTTTTTAAAGCTGCAAGTGCTGATTTTCAAAAATCATTACAAGAAGCCTCTACACCTAATGTGTGTTCCAAGTCAAATCTTGAAGGAAGCCCAACGGTTCAAGATAAAGTCATTAATGCAGAAATCCATAAGTTCATCTTGAGGTTGCGAAGAAATCGAAGATTAGAGCAAAAAGCCAAAGATCAAGGAAGACTGAAAAGAAAAGAAAGCAATAAACCAAGGGGAGATTGTTAGGACTAAATTATGCTTTATTCTAAGTGAAAAGAAAGATATAAATGAAGGGAGAGATTGTTAGGTTATAAATTGTGGTTTATACTTTTCTTTTCATAACATATTAGAGTTCTCGGTCTTGGACCGAAAACACCACGTTTTGGTGTTGTTTGGACCAAAATCACATGTGATTTGGGTTTTGGGCTTGGGCTTGGGCTTGGTTATTAGGTCTAGGTATATATAGTGCCATTTAAGCCTTGTAATGTGTGTGGGACGTTTTTGGGAGCTACCATAAGCTTAGAACGAGATCTAGAGAGAAACAGAGAAAAAACCATGTGTAATCAAGAGTCTTATGTACCCGACTATTCATGTATAATAGTGTGCATCAAGAATAATCATCATGTTCTTATTCCATATTATACCTTGCATTATTCATTTGATTGAGATTCCGCACCATCAAAGTGAATCCGGTTGATACGTATGAGAATTTGGGACTTACATGTATGTATGTATGTATGTGTGTGTGTATATATATATATATATATATATATATATATATATATATATATATATATATATATATATATATATATATATATATATAGAGAGAGAGAGAGAGAGAGAGAGGGAGGGAGAGAGAGAGAGAGAGAATCATTATTAACTAAGGAACCAAAGAACACTTCTAAACATCAGAATATAAAATTATCGACGAACAAGAAAAGGTTTGTAAATTTGTACATTAGACATGTATCCACCAAATTAAATCAAAATAATAATTTATTATTTAGTTTTATTTTTGGGACAATGAATTAAAAGGGTAACGTATTTTTTGATTTCTATACATTTAGGTTTTTGTCCATATTTTCCTAATGAATTTGTTTGAAATGTTCAAAAAACATATTATGACCTACTATCTTAGGTTTAACCAGTTTACGGCGTTCTTGGTAGCTCCAAGGAGATTCCAGTCATCTTCTCTGACGAAACCTTATTTTTCCGGCGACCAAAGCAAGCAACCATGGGAGATCTGGGCTCGTTTTCAGCTAATACATACATAAACATGTAAAACAAGTTCATTAAATAAACACATACACACACACAGACACACATTGTCTTTCATCTCCAATGATTCCAAACTGTTCAGTGAACTCTATTATCTTCTGTAGCGAAGCTCAAATAAACTAGGCATGTTCCCCGTCAACTGGAAGGTTGAAATTCTACAAATCATCTTGCTCACTGTACAAGCCATTCGATGCATGTATTTTTGAATCCATAAATAATATGTACACCACATGACTTACCCTTGCCCACTTAGCCCTCAAAATGTTGTCATTTTACTCAGGGCCGAACTTACCATATAAAAAACTAAGCAATGGTTTAGGGGCCTAAATGTAAACCCCCCTCCCCCCCATTTTCTAAAATCGATGGTAGTTACACAACCTCTTACGCACAATCAACAAGAGAACCCGGCGTTCTAGTGTTCTTCCTTTAATCCCTTGTCGATTCTTCCTTCTCCATTCTCTAATTCTCAACTTCAATTGTCTGATTCTATCGGTGTCTCGGTGGTGGAGTGAATACTAAAACGCAATGAACACCCAACAACCTTCTAAGGTTCTACCTTCTGGCCTATTTTGATTCTCGATTTCGATCATCATCACCATCTGTATTGGTATTGCTTAACTTTCAGAATTTTAGGTTTATTTTTATGAAATAATTATTTTTCTAATTGTATATTCTACTTTTTAAACCCCTTTTTTGCTATCAGAATTTTGTTGAGTGTACTTTAGATTGGTCATTTATGCAGTTTAATTCTCATGTTCTCTTTTATCTTTTTTGATAACATAATATAAATTACAGAATCATGGCCTTGGGGTTCAGTCCTTCATGGTTCGAATAGGCCGACAGCGAAGGAATATGAGTTTTCACATTTGAGTTTTCCATTAACTTCAATTCTCATGTATTTCCATTAATCTTTAATTTGATAATCCATTACGTACAGTTTAACTGCACCATTTAAAAACTTTTTGGTTTATTATTGTCTGTCCCAATCCCTGATAAAGGAGGAGGGGTTATATTATTATTGTAGTAAAGACCAAAGGGCCCTAAAATTTCTGTTCGCTTAGAGCCCCCAAACTAGTTGAGCTGCCCTTGGTTTCACTTATCTGGAAAGGAGTATATATTTGTTCCAGAACATATATTGCTAAATCATATTCTTGATATTCTTCCTAATGCTCTAAGTACAAACCAATGATGCAATGCCTCTTGGAACTAACCGTCGAATGTTAAACTCATATACACCTCATATGATTGTACCTGTGTCACCACATTGTCAAAAAAATCTTTTATTTCTAGATTAAATTTATCTTAATCAAATCCAAGTGATTTCCTATGACACATCATGTACAACTTGGTATTGCACATTTGTTTCGAATACTTTCTCACAGGATTAACGATTTTGGAGTCAAACTGAAACTTTCTCTAGTTATAAATGTTTTTCCAACGAGAAAATGGTGTGTGTGTGTACGTTAGAGAATATCAACAAGAGAAAACAAAACAAAAAAATTTTGTCAAAATTTTTTGTGTAACCAGAGAAGATGATTGGAGACTCTCTGGAACTGTAAAGAACACCCGAAACTAAAAAAACCGACATCAACCAGTGAAAATGATTGATTATGTACATGATAACAAGTTTAATGAGAAATATGTGTTAGTACCTGAAAGTGAACCTCTAGCAGTCATTCAATAAGAAGATTCGAAATCAGTCTATGGTATGAAATGGAGTGGTGCTCCGGAATGCTTACTAGTGTGAAATGGAGACAATGTCCGAGATGGTGATTAAAGTCAGAAATGAAGTTTTGAGGTGGGAAGTGAAGAGATTTTACTGTTGGGTTTTGAGCATTCTAACACTCCTAAATGTACATGCAACCCTAAATACCTTGGATCTATGTTTTCTCTATTATACATGCAATTATGAACATCCAAGGTATTATCCTAATCTAGCATACAAAACAATGAATATAACAAGATAGAATACATACCTCTTTGATGTAGAATGTCTTCATGAAGCTTGAGTGCCTAGTGCCTCAAGTGTGACACCTCAAATGGTTCACACAACACCAAATACACTTGGAATAACTTGAGAGAAAACTTGAACACTCCATGAAATCGTTTAGCTCTCTCACACACACACACATAGTGCTCGATTTCTTGAGCCATGGGATTGTTTTATATGGTAGCTATTAGGGTTACACCATGTAACTCATGACTTTACCCATTCCTGTCACAACTGTAAATTTTGAGCCATGTAATCTATACATTCAAGTTAATGTGAATCAAAAAAAAAACTTCAGTCAAATACAAGATACAAGTACTACAAATAGTCATCAAACAATTGGAGACCCTAGAAGTTCTTGATAAGTCTAATTTAGGCTAGAACTTCCTTATTGGATCCAAATGGGCCAACAAGCTTCCAATTAGACTATCATGGGCTTAGAACCCTAATTGGGCTCTAATTGGACCCACTCTTATTTATTTTAACATTTTAGGTCATGTTGGACCTATAATGAAATGAATTGGAAGATTTGGGCCAAGGATAACCTAAACTAGCCCAACAAAATGTAAAAATCATATTATATTTTTTTTGGGCCAAAAATCATTCAACTTAACTCCTATGTGGGCTTAGGGGCAATAGAGCCCAAAAATCTTTTCTTCCTTCCCAAATTTCGGCCCAAGAAAAGCCCAAGAGGAGGAGTTGACTATTACCATGCCACCTCATTTTTATCTCTTGGTTTTCCATGCAACATATCTCATATCTCTATGCATATATCACTTCATGTCTATTTCTCTCTCTTTTTCTTCTTGCTCTCGGCCAAACACAACACACACACACACACACAAATATCTCACAAACACTCTTTAGATTACTCAAGAAACCATCCTCCCTCTTCACTTAAAATCTCGAAACTTTGCTTGTGCATCAAGAGGATTTCAAGAAAATATCATCACTTCTTGGTAAGTTACACATATCTAAGGAATTTATAACTCTTTTTCTCATTATTAGATCCTCTCTCTTAAACAATTTTGGTAATCATGCTCCTAGAAAGCTCCTTAAACTCGAGATCTACATCAAGGAAAGCTAGGGCCGAAAATCACTTCATTTTCCTTCCATTTTCATTGCAAAACCGAGCCCCCACACCCAAGGTGAGATTCATACCCCTATTTTCTGTTTTTATGAGTTTTGTGGGGGGGGGGGGGGGGGGAATACAAGTGAAAGTGTAGATCTATATGTGTTTGTATGCCTTGTATGATTTCCATGCTTATATGTATGCTTATATGTGTTTTAATGTTGGATCTAGCCATTAAACCCCTCAAAACCAAGATATAACTAATGTTTTATGATTTTAGCTTCAAATGTGTTCCTACATAATAAGTGATACAAGAAAAATAGCTAAGTGGTTAGTAACAATTTTCTTTAAGCTAAAAACACACATTTTGGGCCAAAAATGTGAAAAATACAAAATTAAGGGCCCAAATTGACATTTTACAGATTCTGATGGTTGGAATGTGCCAAAAAAGTTTCCATAAAACTATTTCTGGAATTCTATTCAATTAGAGGATTAAAAATATAAATTTCAAGCTTATTGGGCTAAAAATGAAAATTTCGGCCCAAGTAGGCCCATTATGCGAATTTTTCTGTTTTGAAGGGCCAAAACTGTGAAATTCTGTAAAACAGTGGACTATAAGTGTCCCAAACCCTTTTCAAAGGTTTAAAATGCTTTTTAAATTTAAAAAGGACCAAAGTTGCAAAAATTTTCCAATTTGGGCCAAAATTGTCAAAATTGCGAAAAGAAGGGCTAAAACCGAGAAAACTGCATTTTCAGGGACTTAAACTGTTTTCTATGAAAAATATGCTGGAAAATATTAATTTCAATAATTTTTGGTGTTAAAATGTCAAGAAAAATAGTTTAAGGACCAAACCGGTAAATATTGTAATAAAAGGGTTAAAAATGTAAATTTTACAAATACTGAGGGGCTGAAAACAGAAATATTTCAAGGCTAATTCAATATGTACAACTTGATCAATTAATGACACCGCGACTATCGACGAAATACAACTCATTACAATACCAAAAGTCGTTGTTAAACGAATTGGCTCGGTCTCGAGCCAATGGAAACCTACAACTACTAACTCTTCGATACATACAAATAACGATTGGTAATACATATACATACGAGTGTGCACAGACGTCTACGCACCATCTTCGGGCCCCAAAAGTGTAAAATCTTGCTTGTTGGGCCTAGCTAGCCTAATGACCTGATCTTAAGGCCCGAAGACACATATTTTCTACGGAGTGTTGAGTTTTACCGACTTGGCACCACGTAGAGTGACTTTCAATGGCTTGTACCACTGGTCCCCAAGGGTCCATGGTATTGCTAGAAAAGTCTGCATATTTTACGAGGCGGGTCGGGGACCCCTCGCACGCATATTTTCCCCAACCGGTTAATGGAGTCATCGGGGTCTTCGTGACCTCTTTCTCTTCGGATGCGGGACTACACATTGTCCGGGCGATTGGATAACGCGATTAGTACTGACGATGCCTTCGGGAATCGTTGGTATATCTACAAACTGGGCGTTTGCGTAACGTGGGTTTGTAGTAAATAATCCTGCTCGAGAACCTTCCAACGTCGCTTGGGACTGACACTGCTATTTTCGTAATGGTTTCAACGCTACTTAATGGATTCCAAAAGAATTAGGGGAACATCGGGTTTCCCTAGGCTTTTTTTTTATTTCTTACAGATTTGAAACGCATACATCTTCAATGAACATTTTTTTTTCAAGTATAGAAACAAACAAGCATACCTATGGATCTTCACAAACGTTTTCGAAAGCTTTTCTTTTCAGAAAATATCGGATTTTCTGGTGGTTTTTCAAGCTATATAAACATTCGATTCCAAACACTACTTATGAACTCACCAACATTTCATATGTTGACGTTTTTCAAAATACTTGTATTCTCAGGGAACCAGTGAATCAAGGGAATTCATATTCAGTGACGGTTGCAGTTTATTTTTGTATGAATCGAACAAATAAATTTTTGGGAATGTAATGTTTTAAACAATGTATGACATGTAAACACTACTGGTTGTATTATGAAATGAATGGTGACGAATGTTGTTATGTTTCATATATATTCAATGTTATGGTATGCAATTGAGTCACGACAGCCCCCGGACGTTTCCGCCGTCTGGTTCGGGGGTGTGACAGGTTGGTATCAGAGCCTTGTTTATAGTGAACTAGCATGTCGAGCCATACATTGATATGCAACTATAAACCAAAAAGAAGGACTAACATAACTCTGAACAAAACAAATAAATAAAATACACTTGCCTGCATTAGGAGTAAGGACCTAACGCTGAATCAAACACCATAGTGCTGGTATCTCGGTTAACTCGGGACTGTTCTTAGTGATACCAAGGAGTGAATGTAGCCTGATCAACTACATTCTCTCCAAGGTAAAACTAGCACACGTCTTGATGAGATCAGAATAGCCAGGGAACCTAAAACTATACCCTTATCACCCAAAAAGAGAATGTTTGCTTAGTCTGTACAATAGTCATAGTACCCTAGGAATAATGTAGCATAATTACGTACTCGCGCAGACAGCATGGCTGGTTTTCATCACCCTGGAGACCCCTACTTCCCTAATCAGGGAAACAACGGATGGCTAGAGGAGGAGGAGCCTGAGGAAGAGCCTGAAGAAGAACCTGAGGAGGACCCCGAAGAGGAATCAGATGGGGAACCGGAGGCAGAAGTCGAGGGCGAGCCTGTCGAACCCGAAGAAGACGAAGAACCTTTCGGAGAGGAGCATGATGACAGCGAAGGGGGTGATTCGGACGCAGAGTCCGAGGTCATCGATCCCCCTTACCCGATCAGGGTGCCTGCTTATCGTGTGGGACCCACTGGACCTACCCCTCATTGGGGCATGGATCTTTGGAGATGGAGCAGACATCAGGGACAGCGACCCCCGTTTGGCATGTCACTTGAGTTCTTTGACCTGAGGGACGGAGGACCGGCCGACCGAGCCCTACCGGTCATGGTGAGACGGTTACGGGACACCGGCGACCTTGCTCAGGACACTGCTAATCAAGTACGCCAGCTGTGGACTAGGGTCGAGCGTGCGGAACAGGAGACGCGTGACGTCCTACGAGCAAATTTTCTTGTACTAAACACGGATAATATTAATAAACTTTTGTGTGTTTTACTATGATATTCTCAGTTGTTATGTGTTGAGGTATTATGATTGTATGCTTGATGATAGTAATGCTTAGGTTCGTACCCTACACCTAGTTAGTAGGATCATAACCTCACCGAAACCACGTACACTCAACATCTTTCCGTTTCATGACAGAAAGATGCCTCGCCCAGCTACTCGCGGAAATCCCGAACCAACCCCGCCGGAAGTTGACTCCACTGCTTTCCAGGCAGCCGTGTCTGCTGCGGTCACGGCAGCTATGGCACAACTTCACCGAGGAAACAACGGAGGAGGCAATGGTCAAGGCTCCGGAAGTTCGAACAACGGGACGAACCAAGGGCTCACTAAAACGTGCACCTACAAGGATTTTGCGAACGCTAAACCCCGAACTTTCAACGGCACTGGGGGAGTGATCGCCCTAAAGCGATGGATCGAGAAGGTAGAGTCGGTATTCGAGATATGCGAGTGCCCCGAGCAGATGAAAGTGAAGTTCGCGGCCTGCACTTTTGTGGACCAAGCACTCACTTGGTGGAATGGACATGTGGAAGCTATGACACTCCCTGTCGCCAACTCTATTCCCTGGGCAGAGATGAAAGAGATGCTGACGGCTGAGTATTGCCCCCGAGGCGAAATACAGAAGATGGAGCAGGAACTATGGAATCTCACGGTGCAGAATGGGAACATCGATGCTTACATATCGAGATTCAGCGAACTATCTCTGTTGTGCCCGGGTATGATCACATCAGAGGGGAAGAAGATTGAACGATTCATTTGGGGACTGACATCCCCCATTCAAGGGAATGTGATAGCTGCGAACCCTGAAACTTTTGACAGTGCGAAGAGATTGGCAAAGAGGCTATATGATCATAACCACAAAAAGGGCGAGAAACCGGTAGAGACTGAGAAGAAGAAGGAGGGCGATGGTAAGAAAGGATGGAACAACAAGAGGAAGGGGCGTCAAGGTCCCGAGACCTCTAAAAAGCAGCAAACGGTGGCAGTTCACGCTGTCACTGCGCCGGTTCCAGTCACCCCACATGCTCCAGCCTCAGCTGCTTCAAATGCTTCAAGGCCCTATTCTGGTAGCGCTCCCAAGTGCAACAAGTGCAGTTTCCATCATCATGGAGAATGTAAGGAGTTCCATTGCACCAGTTGCAACCGAAGGGGACATACTGCCAGATTCTGCAGGACTTATCCTTCTCAGAACCAGAGTCAGGGAAACAACCAGAATAACAACAACAACCACCGCAACCTCAACAACACCAATGCCGGTGGCAACAACGCAGGGCCTAGCCACACCTGTTTCGGGTGTGGAAGGACGGGACATTTCCGTCGAGATTGCCCTAACAACAACAACAACTCAGGAAACAGAGGAACAGGAAGAATGCTGACTATGGGTCAGAGTGATGCAGTTCAAGATCCCGCAGTGGTGACCGGTACGTTTCTCCTAAACCACACTTATGCATGCATCTTATTTGATACCGGAGCGGAGCGAAGTTTCGTAAGCGAGAAGTTTAAACATTTACTAAAACGACAACCCCAGAAGCTAAATGAAACCTATACGGTGGAAATGGCCAATGGGAAAACCGAATCCACTAGGGAGATCTACATCGGATGTACCCTAACCCTTAACCAGCACGTCTTTCGAATAGACCTAATGCCAGTATCAATTAGGAGTTTCGATGTGATTATCGGCATGGATTGGTTAAGCCCCCACCATGCTGAGATTATGTGCCACGAGAAGGCCGTTCGCCTTCGTCTCTCGAATCACGAAACCCTAGTAATTTACGGAGATAAACCCAGTACGAATCTCCGCCTCATCTCGTGCATCAAAGCGCAAAAGCACTTGCGAAAGAACAATTTTGCATTCTTGGCCCACATAGTGGACAAGACCAAAGAAGAAACTAACATCCAAGACATTCCGGTAGCGTGTGAATTTCCGGACGTGTTTCCCGAAGATCTTCCAGGAGTACCCCCAGAGAGACAGGTTGAATTCCGAATCGACCTCGTTCCAGGAGCAACTCCCCTCGCTAAATCACCATATCGGTTGGCACCGGCTGAAATGCAGGAATTATCCAGCCAACTCAGTGAGCTTCTGGACAAGGGATTTATCCGACCTAGCTACTCGCCATGGGGAGCTCCGGTGCTCTTTGTCAAAAAGAAGGATGGATCTTTCAGAATGTGCATCGATTACAGAGAGTTAAACAAACTCACCGTCAAAAACCGCTACCCACTCCCGCGAATCGATGATCTATTCGACCAACTCCAAGGAGCTAGCTATTTCTCTAAAATAGACTTACGGTCCGGATACCACCAATTCAAAGTCCGAGAAGAGGATATTCCTAAAACCGCTTTCCGAACCCGCTACGGACATTATGAATTCGTCGTAATGCCCTTCGGTCTAACAAATGCACCCGCCGCATTTATGGACCTAATGAACCGAATCTGTCGACCGTTCCTGGACAACTTCGTCATTGTGTTTATCGATGACATCCTCGTCTACTCTCGAAGCAAAGAGGAGCATGTCCGACATCTCCGACAAATTTTAGAGACTCTGCGCACGGAAAAGCTTTACGCCAAACTCTCCAAGTGCGAGTTCTGGCTTCGGAGTGTGAATTTCTTAGGCCACGTAGTTAGCCAAGATGGAATTCATGTGGATCCCTCTAAGGTCAAAGCTGTGGAAGGATGGACAACTCCGACTACTCCCACGGAAATTCGTCAGTTCTTAGGCCTAGCAGGCTACTATAGGAGATTCATCCAAAACTTCTCTAAGATCGCCAAGCCGCTTACCTTGCTTACGCAAAAGGGCGTGCCATTCAAGTGGACAGACCGACAAGAGATTGCGTTTCGAACCTTGAAGCAAGCTCTTTGCAGCGCTCCTGTACTATCTCTACCTGAAGGAACGGAAGATTTTGTAGTTTACTGTGACGCGTCAAATCAGGGCTTAGGTTGCGTTCTCATGCAACGTGGAAGAGTGATAGCATATGCGTCCCGTCAGCTAAAGACGCACGAAGTAAATTACACGACCCATGACCTAGAACTGGGAGCCGTGGTCTTCGCCCTAAAAATTTGGAGGCACTACCTGTACGGTACTAAGTGCACCATCTTCACAGACCACAAGAGCCTCCAGCACATCTTGAATCAGAAGGAGCTGAACATGAGGCAACGAAGATGGGTGGAATTGTTAAACGACTACGAATGCGAGATCAAGTACCATCCAGGCAAGGCCAACGTGGTAGCTGACGCATTAAGTCGGAAGGAATACACAAACCGCCATACGAAAACGCACTCGATAACCATTCAGTCCCATCTGACCACTCAAATTGCATCAGTCCAGGCAGAGGCTATGAAAGCGGAAAATAGAACTAGCGAGGCATTACGCGGAATGGAGAAGAACCTGGAAGTCAAAGAGAATGGGGTATACTACTTCATGAACCGCATTTGGGTTCCAAAAATCGGAGGATTCAGGGAGACCGTTATGAAGGAAGCCCACAAGACACGATACTCCATTCATCCTGGTTCGGACAAGATGTATTTAGACATTAAGCAGCACTATTGGTGGCCTAACATGAAGGCGGAAATCGCTAGTTATGTTGGTAAGTGCCTTACGTGCGCCAAAGTAAAAGTGGAGTACCAGAAACCTTCCGGATTGTTACAGCAACCGGCAATCCCTGAGTGGAAATGGGAGGGGATTTCTATGGATTTCGTGACCAAGCTGCCCAAGACGTCGGACGGATTAGACACCATATGGGTAATAATCGACCGACTAACGAAATCTGCCCATTTCCTGCCAATCAAAGAGTCCTACAAGATGGAGAGATTGACGCGGTTGTACCTACGAGAGATCGTAAGACTCCATGGAGTGCCAAAATCTATCATCTCGGATAGGGACAGTAGATTCACGTCACGCTTTTGGCAGTCGCTCCACAAGGCCATGGGAACTCATCTTGATATGAGCACCGCGTATCACCCACAAACGGACGGTCAAAGCGAACGAACCATTCAGACGCTTGAAGATATGCTTCGTGCATGCGTGATAGACTTCGGAAAGTCTTGGGATACCCACCTACCGTTGATCGAGTTTTCATATAACAATAGTTATCATTCGAGCATTAAGGTGGCCCCTTTCGAAGCACTGTACGGGCGTAAATGTAGATCACCGTTATGTTGGGCTGAAGTAGGTGACACTCAGCTAGCAAGAACACATACGTCGGATAGGGCAATGACAGGACCGGAAATCATTCGCGAGACCACAGAAAAGATTGTCCAGATCAAAGCTCGATTACAGGCATCGCGTGACCGGCAAAAGAGCTACGCTGATAAACGGCGAAAGCCCTTAGAGTTCCAGGTCGGTGATCGAGTATTGTTGAAGGTCTCACCCTGGAAAGGGGTGATACGTTTCGGAAAACGCGGAAAGCTAAACCCACGGTACATTGGACCTTTCGAAATCGTCGCCCGAATAGGTCCGGTAGCCTACAGACTACAACTACCCCCGGAGCTAAACGGTGTACACCCCGTGTTTCATATTTCTAATCTGAAAAAGTGCCTATCAGATGAAACTCTCGTCATTCCTCTTGACGAAATCGAAATCAATGAGAACCTCCTGTTCGTCGAAGAACCAATGGAAATCATGGACAGGGAGGTGAAGCGTACTAAACAAAGTCGCATCCCGATCGTGAAGGTACGGTGGAACGCAAAGCGTGGGCCAGAATTCACGTGGGAACGCGAAGATCAAATGAAGCAGAAGTACCCTCACCTATTCTAGCATTCTTAATTCTAGCTCTCAAACAGAATTTCGGGACGAAATTCCCTCTAACGGGGGGATGATGTCACAACTGTAAATTTTGAGCCATGTAATCTATACATTCAAGTTAATGTGAATCAAAAAAAAAAACTTCAGTCAAATACAAGATACAAGTACTACAAATAGTCATCAAACAATTGGAGACCCTAGAAGTTCTTGATAAGTCTAATTTAGGCTAGAACTTCCTTATTGGATCCAAATGGGCCAACAAGCTTCCAATTAGACTATCATGGGCTTAGAACCCTAATTGGGCTCTAATTGGACCCACTCTTATTTATTTTAACATTTTAGGTCATGTTGGACCTATAATGAAATGAATTGGAAGATTTGGGCCAAGGATAACCTAAACTAGCCCAACAAAATGTAAAAATCATATTATATTTTTTTTTGGGCCAAAAATCATTCAACTTAACTCCTATGTGGGCTTAGGGGCAATAGAGCCCAAAAATCTTTTCTTCCTTCCCAAATTTCGGCCCAAGAAAAGCCCAAGAGGAGGAGTTGACTATTACCATGCCACCTCATTTTTATCTCTTGGTTTTCCATGCAACATATCTCATATCTCTATGCATATATCACTTCATGTCTATTTCTCTCTCTTTTTCTTCTTGCTCTCGGCCAAACACAACACACACACACACAAATATCTCACAAACACTCTTTAGATTACTCAAGAAACCATCCTCCCTCTTCACTTAAAATCTCGAAACTTTGCTTGTGCATCAAGAGGATTTCAAGAAAATATCATCACTTCTTGGTAAGTTACACATATCTAAGGAATTTATAACTCTTTTTCTCATTATTAGATCCTCTCTCTTAAACAATTTTGGTAATCATGCTCCTAGAAAGCTCCTTAAACTCGAGATCTACATCAAGGAAAGCTAGGGCCGAAAATCACTTCATTTTCTTTCCATTTTCATTGCAAAACCGAGCCCCCACACCCAAGGTGAGATTCATACCCCTATTTTCTGTTTTTATGAGTTTTGTGGGGGGGGGGGGGGGGAATACAAGTGAAAGTGTAGATCTATATGTGTTTGTATGCCTTGTATGATTTCCATGCTTATATGTATGCTTATATGTGTTTTAATGTTGGATCTAGCCATTAAACCCCTCAAAACCGAGATATAACTTATGTTTTATGATTTTAGCTTCAAATGTGTTCCTACATAATAAGTGATACAAGAAAAATAGCTAAGTGGTTAGTAACAATTTTCTTTAAGCTAAAAACACACATTTTGGGCCAAAAATGTGAAAAATACAAAATTAAGGGCCCAAATTGACATTTTACAGATTCTGATGGTTGGAATGTGCCAAAACAGTTTCCATAAAACTATTTCTGGAATTCTATTCAATTAGAGGATTAAAAATATAAATTTCAAGCTTATTGGGCTAAAAATGAAAATTTCGGCCCAAGTAGGCCCATTATGCGAATTTTTCTGTTTTGAAGGGCCAAAACTGTGAAATTCTGTAAAACAGTGGACTATAAGTGTCCCAAACCCTTTTCAAAGGTTTAAAATGCTTTTTAAATTTAAAAAGGACCAAAGTTGCAAAAATTTTCCAATTTGGGCCAAAATTGTCAAAATTGCGAAAAGAAGGGCTAAAACCGAGAAAACTGCATTTTCAGGGACTTAAACTGTTTTCTATGAAAAATATGCTGGAAAATATTAATTTCAATAATTTTTGGTGTTAAAATGTCAAGAAAAATAGTTTAAGGACCAAACCGGTAAATATTGTAATAAAAGGGTTAAAAATGTAAATTTTACAAATACTGAGGGGCTGAAAACAGAAATATTTCAAGGCTAATTCAATATGTACAACTTGATCAATTAATGACACCGCGACTATCGACGAAATACAACTCATTACAATACCAAAAGTCGTTGTTAAACGAATTGGCTCGGTCTCGAGCCAATGGAAACCTACAACTACTAACTCTTCGATACATACAAATAACGATTGGTAATACATATACATACGAGTGTGCACAGACGTCTACGCACCATCTTCGGGCCCCAAAAGTGTAAAATCTTGCTTGTTGGGCCTAGCTAGCCCAATGACCTGATCTTAAGGCCCGAAGACACATATTTTCTACGGAGTGTTGAGTTTTACCGACTTGGCACCACGTAGAGTGACTTTCAATGGCTTGTACCACTGGTCTCCAAGGGTCCATGGTATTGCTAGAAAAGTCTGCATATTTTACGAGGCGGGTCGGGGACCCCTCGCACGCATATTTTCCCCAACCGGTTAATGGAGTCATCGGGGTCTTCGTGACCTCTTTCTCTTCGGATGCGGGACTACACATTGTCCGGGCGATTGGATAACGCAATTAGTACTGACGATGCCTTCGGGAATCGTTGGTATATCTACAAACTGGGCGTTTGCGTAACGTGGGTTTGTAGTAAATAATCCTGCTCGAGAACCTTCCAACGTCGCTTGGGACTGACACTGCTATTTTCATAATGGTTTCAACGCTACTTAATGGATTCCAAAAGAATTAGGGGAACATCGGGTTTCCCTAGGCTTTTTTTTTATTTCTTACAGATTTGAAACGCATACATCTTCAATGAACATTTTTTTTTCAAGTATAGAAACAAACAAGCATACCTATGGATCTTCACAAACGTTTTCGAAAGCTTTTCTTTTCAGAAAATATCGGATTTTCTGGTGGTTTTTCAAGCTATATAAACATTCGATTCCAAACACTACTTATGAACTCACCAACATTTCATATGTTGACGTTTTTCAAAATACTTGTATTCTCAGGGAACCAGTGAATCAAGGGAATTCATATTCAGTGACGGTTGCAGTTTATTTTTGTATGAATCGAACAAATAAATTTTTGGGAATGTAATGTTTTAAACAATGTATGACATGTAAACACTACTGGTTGTATTATGAAATGAATGGTGACGAATGTTGTTATGTTTCATATATATTCAATGTTATGGTATGCATTTGAGTCACGACAGCCCCCGGACGTTTCCGCCGTCTGGTTCGGGGGTGTGACAATTCCTTATGCTCCATGGATTTTAATCTCCATGGATCACCCCATGGACTTAGTCCAACATAAGGAATCTTGGATCACAAGCCCACATATATAAAAAGGAATGATTTACACAATCAACCCATATATTTAATTAGTCTCCTTTTGATCACTTAATTAATTCCAAATTAATTCTTGATCAATACTAATTAAATAGCCTTATTAATATATTAGAACTTATAATATATTAACAAACCTTAAATGTTATTTCTCTCATTTTAGTCTATCCAAATGCATGATGTCAGGCAACCCAAATGGACCATGCCGGGTCGGGTCAAGTCATACCAATTATAGTTATGGACTTAGACATTAATCCAACAGTCTCCCACTTGGATAAGTCGAAAACTATTATTGCGTATGACTTCAAGAACTGACTGGGAATCGTAGCTCTCAAAAGCTTCTGTCGAACTCTGACCTTGTAGATGAACTCTGACCTTTGTCAATGACTTGTCCATTAGATAAGGGATCATATATTCCTCCATTCTAGATATCATATGGACTGAGACATGGATTATAATCATTCTCTCTGTCCATTTGTTGTTTCCCGATTTCTGATTTATGACGACTGACTAATTGAACAAATCAAATCAGTCCTGGCCTGGCCGAGCACTTCCATTTTTTATCATCAAATCATCGAGGGTCCCACAAATATCGCTTTTATCCCGAATGTAAAAGGAATGGATAAACTTCGACTCATATGGCTTGTTCTACTAATTGTTGAATGATACACAAAGGCACGTTTTATAACACCGAGTTACCGAATGCGTTTTCGTGCAATCAATGTACAACCAACTCATAGTAACAACTCATATCTCTAGGTTTGAAGAATATAATATATTATCGTCTCATGATCACTTGTGATAAAATCCATGAAGTGATTCCAATGAGTGCGGGTTGAATCCAATACTCAGAACTTATGAGCACTCATGAGTTTTGTAGCCCTTTGTCCAACATCTTAGACCTCTACAAGCCAACCCATGACAGTCTTGATTCATATCTACTTCCAACATATGACCGACTGTGGATGGTTTGAATAACTTAGTCATTCCAGAAGAATAACCTAGTTTATTCTTGAAGTCAAAACATGCAAAATGAAACGCAATAATAATTGAATCCAATATGGTATCAAAACCTATGAACATAAATAAAACACCTTTTATTTATCACCATATGATTACATATTATTCATTGTATACTGTTTCAGCTATCAACTTTATTCTTGAATTTAAAACAATAGTTGTCCCATGCTCCAAGCATGTACACTATGTTTTCTAAACACTAGTCATGTCATACACCAAGTATGTATACTATGTTTGTCTATGATCTTTACTTTGTGAAATAGATCAATTTAACATAACTACAATGATCCTCTTTTCACAGTCCCAAATCCTTACTGCAAATGCAAAAATTCGAAATTCATGCGATTTACTGACATCTGTTAGATTCTAAACTTATATGCATTGATCCTCTAGTAATGATTATGCACAAAGTCACAAGGACTTGACAACAAACATTACAAAGTATTCCAAAGGAGATCAACTCCTTGGAAACATCCTTCTTGCATTAAGTTTCCTTAATCTTACATAGATTGAAAATTCTAACTTTGAAACATTTCCAGATTCATTTTGACTATCACTTCTGAACCAGAGTTGCCTCCTTACAGATTATGTCAATATGGTTCTTCCAGAGTTATCACTATACTTCCAACTGTCCTTGAGCACCCAATCTTTGGTAAACCTTAGATCATCCTCGACAGTTGATTAATCCTTTTAGTCATATCCAATTCTAGACCTTTTCCCTTCTTAATGCCCCAGGCATTTGGAAAATTTTAGAAAGGATGAATATAGCACATGTAATCGATCCTATATCCGAAGCATATGGGACACGATTCATGATGTCTCACATAAAGACTAAACCACTCTTTTGCTATAACATTTCCATTTCTATTTGCCAAGTTCTCATAATTCAGATTATGAAAAGGGATGCCGTAATCATAATCGAATTTTTGAACGCAAATAATGGACCCGTATACAGAATTTCCTTATGTTCAGCCATTCCAACATGAAATTCATATATATATATATATATATATATATATATATATATATATATATATATATATATCCTTGACAAAATGATTAAAACCTCATGAGCTAAGCTTATAGATTTGAGATGAAGTATAATTTCCTCTCCCTTAATCATAGGAAAAAAACTCTTTCCCAGTTGAAACTTTTGTTTTCTATAATTAACATTGCTAACTTTCAACCTTTATCATAATTATCATGCTCCCACTAACATGATGATTATTAGCATAACACTTATTCTCCCACTAGCTTTGACATGTAGTCAGAAATCAGCTCGACTTCTAGAAATCAATACTTTATTGACTTTCTTACCAAAGTTCAGATTTCTGATACTAGATTGCTTTGATAAAACTTTATCATAATCATACACCTTATCTTAGATAGCTCACAAGTGTTGCTTTGATAAAACTTTACAATTCATATCATATAATATTGTAAGGTATTTTGGGGATCTTTTACCGTTCGGGCGCTGACTGATCGTACACACTGCTTCTTTCTTGCTTACCACAAAACCATTTACAAAAGTTTATGCCTTTATTTGAAAAGTTTCCTCAAATCCTCGGTTTGAGTTCAGTTACCCCCGAAGGTGCACCCGAATCCCTCAAACCAAGGCTTTGATACCAATTGTAACAACTCAAATTTTTCAAACAAATTTTTCATTTTTAAAACATAATATTTTCCATTAAAACAAGGCATAAATAGTTTAATTATTCGGTCAATACATTTATTCAAACTCCCAAGATCCCAAAACAATCTTCAGTGTGTATCGATCATGCTGGCGCCTTCCCACGATCCTCGCTAGTAGTACCTGAAATACATACATACACAACAACTGTAAGCATAAATGCTTAGTGAGTTCCCCAATATACACTTACACACATACGCCTTTCCAGGCCCTGACCTTCTGGTCCTCATTACAACGCCTTCCGGCCCATAACATAATCGCCTTCCGGCCCATAACATATTGCCTTCCGGCCCACATATCATACATAGTACATATAACACTTAACTTACCACATATAGCATACATATCCATATAACACTTAACTTATCACTTACAGCATACATATCCATATAACACTTAACTTACCGCTTATAGCATACATATCACATAACACTTAACTTACCACTTATGACATACATATCCATACAACATACTCGACCTTCCGGTCACACAGTCAAACCCTTCCGGGTACAGTATAGTGAGAAGACTCACCTCGTAAGTGCTGAAAGCTAGCAACTCCTGAAATCACTCGCGCACAAACCGACGAGCTACAACCCTCCTATCACATTACATAACTCATTAACACTCATATCAGCTAAATGTGACTATCCCTAAGAAGTCAGACTTAGGTCAACTCTGGTCAACGGTCAACGGTCAACCCGACTGGACTCGGCGAGTCCCATGGCGACTCGGCGAGTCTAGTCGTCCTCACAGATTCCTGAATATTCCCTTTCTACTCGTCGAGTATACCTCTTGACTCGACGAGGTCCTCGTGGAAGAATCGCGGGGCCACCCCGACTCCACTCGCCGAGTCTGATGAACAACTCGGCGAGTCCCAGCACATCTTCAAGCTACTCGCCGAGTCTGAAGAACAACTCGGCGAGTCCATGCCATGCAGACGAGTAATTGCTTCCTGGGATAGGTCTCGTCCCGAAGTACACATGCATGGGACCTTCTGGACCTCTAAAGGTCCTAATACAAGACTATAATCGTGGGGTAACAAGGCATTTCTTCATCAAATCACTAAATGGGTTCTATAAACCCTAATTTCATAATTACATCAAAATAACAGAGCAAACACGAATTCTTACCTGGATGATGTGTTCTCTGTATTCCCAACCTCAGAATGTGACCCCCTTGCTGCTCTTTTAGCCAATCCTCCCTCTTCCTTGCACACCCACTCTTCTCTAACCAATAATGGCCTAAGATCCTTGCTCCTGCTGCACTTAATCGATTTAGGGTTCCTCTCAGAAGGCAAAAATGAACAATGACGGCCAAAGGACCCCTTTTATACGTCCCAACCTTGAACGGTTAGGGTTTCTGCTGAACAGCGTCGACTCGCCGAGTCCATATCTGGACTCGTCGAGTCCAGTCGCGGACCCGCGACCAAGTCCACGATCCTACTCGGCGAGTCTAGGCACCAACTCGCCGAGTCCCCTCTTAAATCACCCCAAAAACATAATTTTAATAATACCTGAGGTTCCGGGCTGTTACAATTCTCCCCCGCTTGGATTAGACTTCGCCCTCGAAGTCTCATTCTGCAAATAGTTCCGGATGCTGCTCCCGCATTTCACGCTCCGGTTCCCAAGTCATTTCTGATCCCTTACGGTGTTGCCATTGAACCAACACCAGAGGTACTTCCTTATTCCTCAGAACCTTGATCTTCCGATCCCTGATAGCCACTGGTCTTTCCGCGTAATTCAGGCTCGCATCCACCTGAATATCCTCCAATGGAACCACTGCCGACTCATCGGCTATGCACTTCCTCAACTGCGATACATGAAAAGTGTCATGGATCTGACCCAACTCCGCTGGCAACTCCAACCGATAGGCTACCCGGCCTACTCTTGCAATCACACGAAATGGCCCAATGTACCGGGGCCCCAACTTGCCCCGCTTTCTGAATCGAATCACTCCTTTCCAAGGAGAGACCTTCAAGAGAACGAAGTCGCCGACTTGAAATTCAAGCTCGGATCGGCGCCTGTCTGCGTAACTCTTCTGTCGGCTCTGGGCAGTCAATAATCTTTGTCTCACTTGTTGAATCTGCTCTGTCGTCTGGAGTATGATCTCCGTGCTGCCCATCACTCTATGTCCCACCTCCCCCCAGCAAATGGGAGTCCGACACCTCCTACCATACAACAGCTCGAAAGGCGGCATACCAATGCTCGAATGATGGCTGTTGTTGTAGGAAAACTCTGCCAATGACAAATACGCATCCCAACTACCCCCGAAGTCTAACACACACGCTCGGAGCATGTCTTCCAGCGTCTGTATTGTCCGTTCGCTCTGACCGTCTGTCTGGGGATGGTATGCGGTACTAAAATGTAATTTAGTACCCAGCTCCTCATGGAATTTCTTCCAGAATCTAGAAGTAAAGCGCACATCACGGTCTGACACAATTGAGATCGGCACCCCGTGCCGAGACACCACCTCTCTAACGTATATCTCCGCCAATTTCTCCGCCGAGGAACTCTCACTGATGGCAAGGAAATGTGCACTCTTTGTCAACCTATCCACGATCACCCAAATTGCGTCAACTCCCCTAGCAGTCCTCGGCAATTTGGTGATAAAATCCATAGTAATCTGCTCCCACTTCCACTCGGGGATCTCCAATGGCTGTAACTTGCCATGCGGTCTCTGGTGCTCAGCCTTAACCCTACGGCAGGTCAAGCACCTCTCAACGAACCATGCCACGTCCCTCTTCATACAGGGCCACCAATATTCCTTCTTTAGATCCAGATACATCTTTGTAGCACCGGGATGGATCGAGAATTTCGATTTATGAGCCTCTTCCATCAACGTAACACGCGTACCTCCCACGAACGGCACCCAAATCCGACCCCGAAACGTCATAAGGCCTCGACCATCCTTGACAAACTCTGAGACTAACCCCACAACCCGCTCCTTCTTCTGCATTTCTGGTCGCACAGCCTCAGTCTGTGCCCTACGAATATCGTCCAATACAGGAGTCATCACGGTCAGTCTCAAGCACACATCTCGCAATGGGGTGCTCTCCGCCCTGCGGCTCAATGCATCGGCTACCACATTAGCCTTGCCTGGGTGGTACAGGATCTCGCAATCATAATCCTTGACCACATCCAACCACCTCCTCTGACGCATATTTAGGTTGGGTTGATCCATCAAATACTTCAAACTCTTATGGTCCGTGTATATCGTACATCGAACCCCATACAAGTAGTGGCGCCAAATCTTGAGAGCGAACACTACTGCCCCCAGTTCTAAGTCATGTGTGGGATATCTCGCCTCATGAGGCTTCAGCTGCCTCGATGCATAAGCTATCACATGACCCCTCTGCATCAACACTGCACCCAATCCCGAAATCGATGCGTCGCAATATACCACGAAATCTTCCATCCCTTCTGGGAGAGCTAATACCGGGGCTTCGCACAATCTCTGGCGAAGTGTCTCAAAGGAGGTCTGCTGCTCGGGCCCCCATGAGAACGTAACACCCTTCCGGGTCAATCTGGTGAGTGGCACTGCAATCTTGGAGAAATCCTTGATAAATCTCCGATAATACCCTGCCAACCCAAGGAAACTTCTGATCTCAGAGGGTGACTTCGGCACCTCCCAACTCATCACCGCCTCAACCTTGGCCGGGTCGACCAATATCCCTTTCTGATTAACCACATGTCCTAGAAACTGGACCTCCCGCAACCAGAATTCACATTTGGAGAACTTTGCATAAAGCTTCTCCGACCTCAATACCTCAAGGACCTCCCTCAAATGTTCCTCATGTTGCTCTCTCGACCTCGAATACACCAGAATGTCGTCGATAAATACGATCACTGACCGATCCAACATCGGCCTGCATACCCTGTTCATGAGATCCATGAACACAGCCGGGGCATTGGTGAGTCCAAAAGGCATCACCACAAACTCATAATGCCCGTATCGCGTTCTAAACGCTGTCTTCTGGACATCTTCATCCCGTACTCTCACCTGATGGTAACCCGACCTCAGATCGATCTTGGAAAACCAAGATGCTCCCTGCAACTGATCGAATAGATCATCGATCCTCGGCAACGGGTAACGGTTCTTGACCGTTAGCTTGTTCAACTCCCGGTAATCAATGCACATCCCGTGTGAACCATCCTTCTTCTTGACGAACAAAATAGGTGCTCCCCATGGCGAGCTGCTCGGCCGAATGAATCCCTTCCCCAGCAACTCCTGGAGTTGCGAGGACAACTCTTGCATCTCTGGAGGTGCAAGACGATAGGGCACTTTAGCAATAGGTGCTGCCCCCGGGACCAGATCAATACTAAACTCTACTTGCCTCACAGGCGGTACTCCCGGCAACCCCTCGGGAAAGACATCTGAAAATTCGCGCACCACCGGAACTTCCTCAACTGACTTCGGTTTCTCGGAAACCTCCCGCGTATCCATCACATACGCCACAAAACCTTTACAGCCCTGCCGTAGACACTGCCTCGCCCTAGCGGCCGAACAAAAAGCTGATCCCGAACGGGTACCCTCGCCGTACACCGAAAGAACTCCCCCTCTAGGGTCTCGTATAGTCACCAACTGACGCTCACAGTCGATGACAGCGCCGAACCGGCCCAGCCAGTCCATGCCCACGATGACACAGACATCCCCCATCGCGATAGGAATCAGGTCAATCGGGAATCCAACCCCGAAAATCTCTAGTACACATCCCCGAAGAACCTCCGTAGCACACATCACCTTCTCGTCAGCTATAGAGACTCTCAAAGGTCGACTCAACGACTCACGACCAACACCAATATGCTGACTAAAGGCTAAGGACACAAAGGACCTACTCGCACCCGAGTCAAATAACACTAAGGCAGGCACAGAGTTCACAAGAAAAGTACCTACGCATATAATATCATAAGCATAACATCTTGACATTAAAATAAGTACATGAATTAAAACATACCTGCCACAACGTCGGGCGCAGCGCGGACCTCCTCCGCAGTCAGCTGAAAGGCTCTCCCACGAGCCCTCGGGGCCTCGACCTTCACCGGTCGAGTCTCAGTAGTCCTGGCAACAGGTGCAGATCCCTGACGAAGCTGAGGGCACTCGGCCTTCCGATGGCCGGTCTGGTTGCAATGAAAGCAAACCATAAATCCCTTGGGACACTCCCTAGCAATGTGTCCCTCCTTGCCACACTTGTAGCAAGCACCGGCTCGACACGCCCCATCATGACCCTTACCGCACTTTACGCAAGTGCGGTTCTTCGAACCTCCCGTCCTCGAATCGGCGGACTTGATCCGCTTAGCTGCCGGCTGAGACTGAGCCGGTCGCCGGTCTGCCTGCTGAGACTCGGCCTCCTCCCTGGCCTGAGTCTCTAACTCGATCTCACGCTTCCTGGCATTCGCCTGAAGCTCGGAAAAAGTATGGTAAGTGGAGTTTGACACAAACTCCCGGATCTCCCTCCTCAGAATACCCAAGTACCGGCTCATCCGAGCCTGCTCTGTGGCCACTAGCTCAGGGCAAAACATCGCCCTCTCGTGGAACTTCCGCGTGATCGCCGCCACCGAATCAGTACCCTGCTTGAGGGCTAAGAACTCCTGAACCAATCGTTCCCGCTCCACCGGGGGAACGTACTCATCCCTGAACATGGTAGTGAACCCCTCCCATGTCACTGCCGCAGTCTCTGCTAAAGTGAAGTTCGCCGTCACGAACTTCCACCAGTCCTTGGCTCCCAGACGGAGCTGGTTCAAAGCGAACCGTACCCTCAGGTGCTCCGGGCATGAACAAGTGTAGAAGCACCCCTCTATATCTGCGATCCACCTCATCGCCGCAATCGGATCCTGCGTCCCGTCGAACTCTGGTGGCTTCGTGTTGCTGAACTCTCGGAACAGCAATGAATCACCCCCCTGTGGCCTAGCAGCGGCCACAGCTGCGGTAGCTGCAACGGTTGCAGCCTCAGTCAATGCGGCGTACCGCTCGTCGAACGTCTCCATAAGGGTGGTCTTGATAGACCCAAACATCTCCGGGATCTCGGCCCGGATCGCCGCCGCCACCTCCTCGTGGATCATCTGACGAATATCCTCGTCACTCACACTGCTCGTGCTCGCCCCGTGTCGCGGTCTAACCATGGTATCTCTGAAATACAACATAAAACTATCAGAGGTTCTACCGAGTATAATCGTACTCGACACGCAACCCTACTCAGTCCCAGATATCCAGGGATTTTTTTACTTGGGCCTCCCACTGACCCGGTGTCCTCGGTAGTACGGGCCCAATACTACCGACCACACCGCATCAATGTTCATCCCAAGTCCTCCTCCCCAAACTCCAGATAGTGAGTACTCTACTTCTGATACGCTCAAGCTACCCGCATACTAGCAAAGCATCACATATAGGCAACTTCCCTAGACTAAGGCATCACAGATCAGGCCACTCTAGTCCTATCATGAATACCTAGTCTTCTAGCATGCATAACAATTCATATCATATAATATTGTAAGGTATTTTGGGGATCTTTTACCGTTCGGGCGCTGACTGATCGTACACACTGCTTCTTTCTTGCTTACCACAAAACCATTTACAAAAGTTTATGCCTTTATTTGAAAAGTTTCCTCAAATCCTCGGTTTGAGTTCAGTTACCCCCGAAGGTGCACCCGAATCCCTCAAACCAAGGCTTTGATACCAATTGTAACAACTCAAATTTTTCAAACAAATTTTTCATTTTTAAAACATAATATTTTCCATTAAAACAAGGCATAAATAGTTTAATTATTCGGTCAATACATTTATTCAAACTCCCAAGATCCCAAAACAATCTTCAGTGTGTATCGATCATGCCGGCGCCTTCCCACGGTCCTCGCTAGTAGTACCTGAAATACATACATACACAACAACTGTAAGCATAAATGCTTAGTGAGTTCCCCAATATACACTTACACACATGCGCCTTTCCAGGCCCTGACCTTCTGGTCCTCATTACAACGCCTTCCGGCCCATAACATAATCGCCTTCCGGCCCATAACATATTGCCTTCCGGCCCACATATCATACATAGTACATATAACACTTAACTTACCACATATAGCATACATATCCATATAACACTTAACTTATCACTTACAGCATACATATCCATATAACACTTAACTTACCGCTTATAGCATACATATCACATAACACTTAACTTACCACTTATGACATACATATCCATACAACATACTCGACCTTCCGGTCACACAGTCAAACCCTTCCGGGTACAGTATAGTGAGAAGACTCACCTCGTAAGTGCTGAAAGCTAGCAACTCCTGAAATCACTCGCGCACAAACCGACGAGCTACAACCCTCCTATCACATTACATAACTCATTAACACTCATATCAGCTAAATGTGACTATCCCTAAGAAGTCAGACTTAGGTCAACTCTGGTCAACGGTCAACGGTCAACCCGACTGGACTCGGCGAGTCCCATGGCGACTCGGCGAGTCTAGTCGTCCTCACAGATTCCTGAATATTCCCTTTCTACTCGTCGAGTATACCTCTTGACTCGACGAGGTCCTCGTGGAAGAATCGCGGGGCCACCCCGACTCCACTCGCCGAGTCTGATGAACAACTCGGCGAGTCCCAGCACATCTTCAAGCTACTCGCCGAGTCTGAAGAACAACTCGGCGAGTCCATGCCATGCAGACGAGTAATTGCTTCCTGGGATAGGTCTCGTCCCGAAGTACACATGCATGGGACCTTCTGGACCTCTAAAGGTCCTAATACAAGACTATAATCGTGGGGTAACAAGGCATTTCTTCATCAAATCACTAAATGGGTTCTATAAACCCTAATTTCATAATTACATCAAAATAACAGAGCAAACACGAATTCTTACCTGGATGATGTGTTCTCTGTATTCCCAACCTCAGAATGTGACCCCCTTGCTGCTCTTTTAGCCAATCCTCCCTCTTCCTTGCACACCCACTCTTCTCTAACCAATAATGGCCTAAGATCCTTGCTCCTGCTGCACTTAATCGATTTAGGGTTCCTCTCAGAAGGCAAAAATGAACAATGACGGCCAAAGGACCCCTTTTATACGTCCCAACCTTGAACGGTTAGGGTTTCTGCTGAACAGCGTCGACTCGCCGAGTCCATATCTGGACTCGTCGAGTCCAGTCGCGGACCCGCGACCAAGTCCACGATCCTACTCGGCGAGTCTAGGCACCAACTCGCCGAGTCCCCTCTTAAATCACCCCAAAAACATAATTTTAATAATACCTGAGGTTCCGGGCTGTTACACTTAATCATTAAGATGATCACAAAACCGATACTAAAGTACTCTCCCATCTTTTCAGATTTGAGAAACTTTTATCCTTCTGCCTAATTTGATTCTTCTTAAGATGTCTCAGAGTTACACTTAAGCTTGTAAGTATAATAATATTTACTGAGCTTTAGTAAACCATGACGAATAGTCTTATCGATCTTTTGTGGTGGACTTGACCAGTGCACAAGAATGTGTACTTGATCCCTTAGTCCTTCACTTGACTCACACATCCATGTGAACAAGTAGTTATTCTTAATTTTTTTCAATGCTTGAAAGTTCTCATTCATCATGCTATACAACTTGCATAATTCCAAGTTTCTGTCCAACTGAAACTTGGGTGATGAGAATCTTTCCTTATTTGGTAAATTTAGACACTGCCACAAACGAAAGAATCAAATTCACTTTCCAATATTGCTATCAGTGGAATCTTATAAGCAACAACTTTTCACAAATGCCATTGTAAGGATACTTAAAATAATTAGAACCTTTTCCAATGTCTCAGAGTTACACTTAAGCTTGTAAGTATAATAATATTTACTGAGCTTTAGTAAACCATGACGAATAGTCTTATCGATCTTTTGTGGTGGACTTGAACAGTGCACAAGAATGTGTACTAGATCCCTTAGTCCTTCACTTGACTCACACATCCATGTGAACAAGTAGTTATTCTTAATTTTTTTCAATGCTTGAAAGTTCTCATTCATCATGCTATACAACTTGCATAATTCCAAGTTTCTATCCAACTGAAACTTGGGTGATGAGAATCTTTCCTTATTTGGTAAATTTAGACACTGCCACAAACGAAAGAATCAAATTCACTTTCCAATATTGCTATCAGTGGAATCTTATAAGCAACAACTTTTCACAAATGCCATTGTAAGGATACTTAAAATAAATAAAATCAAAACCTTTTTCTTTTATTTTAAAACTTTGCGGAAAACTTATCCTTACAATCCATATGAAAACCTTGTTTTTATCTATTCCTAAGCAATATAAATATCATAACTCTTAAGTAATAGCCCAAAATTCTGATCACCGAACCATGCGATTGAAATCCATCTTCGCGATCAGAATCAACATGAACTTAATAGAGTTAGACAATGGACTTTACCTGAAGTAGAGCCAAACTTATTGACTTTAACATCCTTAGGTAAATTTGGCAGCTTCACAACCAATGCCCCTTCCTTTGGCAATAGTTACCTATGGACCGTTGATAATGGGACTATCTCAGACTTAGCCTCTCTCTTTACCATTTGGTCAACCGATTTGACTATGGCCGATCCATTTCCATTGGAAAGAGAGAGCTTTACTGGATATCCAATGTCATTATTGTCAATGTCCATAAGTTTTAGGAAGTTGATCTTAGCAAATAGATAAGATCATTAAGGGTCTTGTCATAGTCTGTTTCATAGGAGTCCCAAAGGAACTCACTATGTGACTTAGAAAGTAGTTGAGGCACCAACTTTCTCAACACATTGACACCCAACTCTCCCGGCTTGTCAATATGTGACTACATCTCCAAGATGTGATCACACATAGACATTTGCTTGCCAATAGGGCTTGAGTGACCTTAAAATTTTCAAGAACTTGTGGGTTAGGGAGAATAATTGGAGTAGGTGAAAGAAGTATGATTTCCATGGGACATCATCTTCATTTAGGAAAGCTTGTTTCAAGAGATTTAGGAAGATCCTAAATGTCAAAACCAGACATCTTTTTGGTAAATATTCAAGATAGTTGATTTAAAGTCCTTAATATGACACCCAATATGAAATATTAAGGCTAGGACCTAACAAACTATTTTATAACTTAGAAGAGGGATGCCGTAATCCAAGCTATAAAATATTCGAAGGTAGGTGAATGACTAGTCACCAATTTCCACCAAGATAAACGAAATGTATTATTAGGTTTTAATTGTTTTTTTAAACTCCTAGATCTTTGAGATTCATTGAACTTTTCAATGGCATGTTTCAATCTCGAGTGTGCCCTTCAGGTTTTGTGACTGGGATGCCGAGGATCACAAAACAAGGTGTGAAGTAACCATGCAAATTACTTGGTACCCTTAAGTGTTTACCCCTCAATCGATGTGCCGGTTAACCACACACGCTCCATCGATACTATGATAAATATTATGTTACCCTTTGCCTACCTTGTTAAATACGGGTTAGTGTGCCGGTTAACCACACACGCTCCACTAACCGACTTAAACAAAGTGCAAAGTGTAATTTCATGGATTAGCACCTTATTAACATTTTCCTAAGTAACTAAGATTGGGTATTTATAAGAGTTTAGTTACTTAGTATTTATCATTAATACTTTTAATGAAGGGGGAATTCTAGTCCTTGTCCTACCCGTTCGGCTAACGACCCTCCACCGGTCAAGGAAGCGGTGGGTGAGAGTGGACACCCATTAAACTGCCATTTTATAAGCAGTAACCTTATACCCCCCTTATAGACCGACTTTGTAAATGAGGCCTACTAACGGTAAGACTGACTTTACTCATATATATATATATATATATATATATATATATATTATTAACTTATAATATTATAAAGTATAAGGGTTGAATTTTAACTTTTAAAATTCTAAGGGCTAACTTGGAATTAAAGTATTCATGGGGAAAACTTTACAAATTCCAAAACTTGAGGGCTTGTTTTGAAACTATTCAAAACTCTTGGATTTTCATAATTTATAATTAAAGTTTTAAAAACTTTAATGAAGTGACTCTTGAACATCCATAACTTGAGGACAAGTTATGGAGTCATAAAACAATTTAATGAGGAAAAAGACTCTTCATTTTGTAACCTATGGCAACTTTTATGAGCTTTAAGATTCATAAATGTGACTTATAACTTACATAAACACAATTTATGAACTTCTTTTAGATTAATTTGGATTAAAACCAACTATCACATAATTTTATTCATTAATCTAAATTCACTCATAAAACAAGGTAACACAAAAAACTTTTGGAGATCCATAACTTATTCTTAAGTTATGGAATCCTTTAAAACATTAACACCAAATTTTGTAACTCCATAAAGACTTTGAATCAATATTTTTTAAAACATTTTCATATCCATAACTTATGGAGGTTTCAAAAATTAAAACACTTTAGATCAAACTTTTAAAACTAATAAAATAATCATATCATTTTATCTTTTATTAAATTTGACCTAATTCAACTCATAAAGCAAATTATTCAAATTTTACAAATAATTAGTTTTTCACAAGAACAAGTAATTATCTTAAAATTTGACAAACTTCATGTATTTTTTCCTTTTTTTTCAACTTCGAAAATAAAATATTTGCATCAATATAACAGAAAACAACCCATGGCTCTGATACCAATGTTGGGTTTTGAGCATTCTAACACTCCTTAGTGTACATGCAACCCTAAATACCTTGGATCTATGTTTTCTCTATTATACATGCAATTATGAACATCCAAGGTATTATCCTAATCTAGCATACAAAACAATGAATATAACAAGATAGAATACATACCGCTTTGATGTAGAATGTCTTCATGAAGCTTCAGTGCCTATTGCCTCAAGTGTGACACCTCAAATGGTTCACACAACACCAAATACACTTGGAATAACTTGAGAGAAAACTTGAATACTCCATGAAATCGTTTAGCCCTCACATACACATATAGTGCCCGATTTCTTGAGCCATGGGATTCTTTTATATGGTGGCTATTAGGGTTACACCATGTAACTCATGACTTTACCCATTCCTTATGATCCATGGATTTTAACCTCCATGGAGAATCCATGGGTCACCCCATGGACTTAGTCCAATATAAGGAATCTTGGATCACAAGCCCACATATAAGAATGAATGATTTACACAATCAACCAAAATATTTGATTAGTCTCCTTTTGATCACTTAATTAATTCCAAATTAATTCTTGATCAATACTAATTAAATAACCTTATTAATATATTAGAACTTATAATATATTAACAAACCTTAAGTGTTATTTCTCTCATTTTAGTCTATCCAAATGCATGATGCCATGCAACCCAAATGGACCATGCTGGGTCGAGTCAAGTCTTACCAATTATAGTTATGGACTTAGACATTAATCCAACAGTTACGAGATAGTGTATTCGTCTAAGCATTTATTATTCTTATCTTTTACTTTATATAACCTTACATAGGACTTAGTCTTTTGTCAAAATGGATAATCAGAGATACTTTTATCCAGTCCTTTGTATGGATATAGGTATGTATGATGTAACTCCTTTTCCAAAGTGTTTAATGACAAGAATATATGACGGGTTGTTGCTCAAAAGATAGTTATATTCACATTTACTTCACTTTCACCTTTCTCTCTAATAGACCTCTTTCACACATTCTCCTTGCTCATTTATTGTATTTACTTTGATTATACTCATAGTTCCATATTTGATACTTAAAGTACTTTGTTGATTCACATCTTCAGTCTTGACTAGTCTTGCCAGACTTTACTGGAACAATTAATCAGAAGCAGACATTGGTTTTAAGCGTTAACTCAACATTTGAGTTTTCAAACCTTGTCCCTGTGCAATTAGATCCTCGTTTTCACAATTCGTATCAGAGCTTGAGTGGTTGTCCTTCGAATCCATAAGAACAGATTATAGTTTCGATCATTCTATGTTCAGGATAAAAGTTCTTCTATATACCACTTTTGCTCAAGATATCTTAATTTCAATGGCTGCTTCTAATTGAAAATAAATGTATTTAATGCAAATAGTAAATAGCATGGCTTGCCTACACGTGCCCTACTACTAGTTGTTGAAGAGTAGAATCACTGGAAAATCAGAATGGAAATACTTTTACTTGGAAAAGAAAAAGGTGAAGTTGTATGGATATTCGTTAAAGAAGGTCCACATGTCCTAGTTCGAACAATTGTTAGAGATACTTCTCCAACTCTCATGGGACAGGATGAACAACGTCAAGCACCTCTCACTACTGATGGCCTCGAAAGATGCACGTAGATCAAGTTGTCTTTTCGGAAATGGTGTTTGGTGTCCCACCTTCTCTCTTTGAGCACATTAAAATGTGCAAGTCCGCTCAAGATATTTGGGACACACTTCAAGACTTGTTCGAGGGATCATATAACATGAAGGATAAGCGTCCATCCTCCATTGTCAACGAGTTCGACACCTTCACTACAACTCCTGGTGAATTTGTTGCCTCAGCCTCAAACAGATACTGAATCGTCATCAACAACAGGAAAACTCATGGGATAGTCCGAACCCCACTTGAATACAACCTCAAGTTCATTAATAGCCTCGGAAAGGGCTGGGGAAATGTGAAATCATGTCTTCAGAGTAATGGATCTTTGAAAAAGCTAAAACTCTACCAACTGTTCGATGAGCTTCAAGGTCATGAATCAAATGTTGCACAAACTCTACGAGAACTCATAGGAGGTCCATTAGCTCTTGTTAGTTCTTACGTTCCTCAGATTCCGAACCCCGCTGTCTCGGACCTTTTCACTGTTGTTGTTCCATATGTCCCTCTTGTTCAACCCTCACCTCCAAGCATTCCAACTCCTACCAACAACTATCAATTAAATGGTGACCTTAAACCTGAAGATATGGACTCTGAAGTTTGTCTCCAACAAGATTTTGCTTCGCTTTCCACGAAATAAAATCATCCTTTTAACAAGCCATATCACAACGGTTTCTAGGATCCTCATCAAAATAACCCTCAACCATTCAAAAAACCTTCAAAAAACCCACCAACTTACAAACCTAACCTACCTACACCAAAATACACCTTGGAATCTTCACAGACTCCAAAGTATGACAAACCCAAGATTGTATGTCACAAATTTCGTCATGCGAACCACTTTTCCAAAGATTGTTTAGCTAATGTCCCACAAAAACCAAAAATTAAGGACTCTGGTTACTATGCACGACGAGCTCAAGAATTGGCAGCGAGTGAAAAAGCCTTTGTTACCATAGTATCAAGAGATGTGGAAGGGCGTTGGTCTTCTGGAGATGATGATGACATAAGTATTGGAAGAAACATGTGTCTAGTGCTAGACAAACAATTGAATGTGGTGAAGGCTACTGGTCATCTGGACCGGAGGAAGATTATGGATATGCTGAACCCAACTACAGCTACATGGCTACCAACGATCCACATGGCAGAACCATCATTCAATAGGTAAGATTTATTATTACTGATAATAGTTTTGATTTATCTCTTTGTGAACCTTATCTAACTCAGATCCAATCAGATATGAACATCATTTACAAACCTATGAGTCAGCCATAAAAGCCAGTGAAAAGAAGGAGAGTGAATTAAGTCGTCTTAGGTTATGTTTCAAGGATAAGAAGTTGAAAATAGAGTCCTTAGAACGAGAGCTTGTAATGTCACAAGATGAATGTAGCATTCTTAAAGACAAATGTGAAGTCACTTATTCTGAAAGAAATGTTTTAATTTATGACAACAAACATCTTAATGCTAAAATATATGCTTTGCATAATTCCATTGACATTCTTGAAGCAAATGAACGGATGATTGACATTTTTTGTCATTTTGGTCAAAAGCTCCTGGTCTCGGAAGTGAATTTTCAAAACATATTGATCGTCCGTTAAAGGAGTTGCAAAACCTAACTTTTATGGGAGACGTTTCGAACATCAAACATTCAAACAACTTTGTCACCTCTTCCTGAGACTTTTGACCAATTTGCATCACTAATTCCTGAGTTTCAGCCTATAGTTGTCAAGTGTCCCGATTCCACGCTTATTCCGCCTCTGAGAAACGTGGACCTAAATCGGACCTCGGAAACCCACCCTAGCATTCCAAGCACTGTTGTTCAAACTCCGAACCACAGTCCTCCTAACAACTATGTTCTTGAAGAAATCATTCCGAACCCTCATGTCATTGAGTATGATTATTGGATAGATGAAAGAACCATGGCCTTCTGTTTGTTTCCTAAAGAATCTCGGAACAAACCATCCAAAACATCTGTTGCTCAAAAGTCACAAGCAAAGTCCAAAACTCGTGCCTTTGTCCCAAAATTTAACTCTTAGCCTAAAAATTCCACAACTCACTAATTTTGCAGGCACTCTGTGCTTCGAAGCAAGAAACAATATGATATATTGATAGTGCTTACTCCTTGCACATGAAAGGGCAAAAGGACTTTCTATGAGATCTCAAACTTTCACCAAATGTTGGCTACGTGATGTATGACAACAACTCCAATTCTCATATCAGAGGTTATGGCATCCTTAAAAATGGCAACTTCTCCATTTCAAATGTGGCATATGTAGCTGATTTAAATCACAATTTGATAAGTGTGGCTCAACTCACTGATGTGAAACGTCAAGTTGAATTCTGCAAGAAACACATCTATGTCATGTTAGAAGACCGGAAGGAATGTTTAATCAAGTCAAATCACAACAAGAACATGTATCCTCTTGACATCAACATGATCATTGGCAAGCCCCAACTCTACTTACTCTCAAAATCTATTTTTGACATTAGCTAGTTATGGCATAGAAGGCTTGCTCATCTAAATTTTCGACAAATGAATGTTGTTTCCGGTGAGATGGTATGAGGTTTGCCACTCCTCATGTTCGAAAATGATCATTTATGTGCTGCATGTGAGTGTGGAAAGCAATCGAAGAAGGGTCATCATGTCATCATTGAAAAATCCATCTCAGAGCCGTTAGAACTTCTACATGTTGACTTATGTGTACCCTCAATAGTAGAGAGTCTGCACCACAAATAATACACTCTTGTGATTGTGGATGATTTTACTAGGTTTACCTGGGTCTTCTTCTTAAGGCTCAAATCAGAAACCACATTCGAACTCATCAACTTCATCAAATGAATTGAAGTTCTCATCAAAATGCCTCTATAGATAACTTTCTTACCGAGAAAGGTATTGACCACAACTTCTCTGCTCCACACACTCCACAACAGAACGATGTAGTCGAACGGCGTAACAGAACACTTGTTGAAGCTACTCGCTCCATGCTTAACTTTGCCAATATTCCACTCTATCTTTGGGCTGAACTTGTCTCAACTGCATGCTTCTCTCAAAATAGGAGTATTATCAATTGACGCTTCAACATGACACCATACGAGGCAATGAGCGGTCGAAAGCCAAGTATTTCCTTTCTTCACATTGTTGGATGCCGATGCTTCATAAAAAACAATCATGATTAGCTTACAAATTTTCAACCCAAAGCAGATGAAACCATTTTTCTTATTTACTCTGCAAAATCAAAAGCTTATCAAGTTTTTAATCGACGTACTCGAGTTATAGAAGAAAGCGTTGATATCACCTTTGATGACAACTTCGTTTGGAATTCTGGCCCAACCCATGTCACAACCCATATCTTGGAGTCCATTACTTTACAGCTAGGATGTTCGAACCAGCAAACAATTTATGAAGTTGACTTTGAAACTTTGTTCGGACCTTCAGAAACAACTCCTGATTCGGAATCTCGAACAAGACAAACCTAATCAACTGAAGCTCCTGTTTCCCAAAATGTTTTAGGTCCGACACCCAGTTTTCCTTAATTGGATTCCGAACTGTTTCGACCTTCTCCGGTTGAGGGGGAGAATGGTCATCCTTCCCTTGAATCAAATGTGGATGGATTCCAAGATGCAACTATTGAATTTGACTATAATCCTTTCAACAACGATGATGATGCAAATTTATTTGATTTCCCAATTGATGACCATATCAACCTATCCGGTTTAGAAGTTTAGGGGGAGAATCATTCACAAGATCAAACTATTCAGGGGGAGAAACACAATCCCATCGTTGATATTGGATCTTCTGCTGCACAAGAGCTTCCGAGATTACTTATATGGACCAAGGATCATTGTCCGAACCAAGTCATTGGAAATCCAAATGCAGGTGTACAAACTCGTTTTGCCACAAGTGTTCAAAATGAATGTCATTTCTTGGCATTTATCTCGATAGTTTAACCCAAATCCATTAAAGAAGGATTAGAACATGTTGATTGCGTTACAACCATGTAGGAAGAATGGGCAGAATTTGATAGAAATGAAGTCTGGACTCTCGTCCCGCCTCCTCAGAACCATCCAATTGTTGGTACTAGATGGGTGTTTCAGAACAAGCTAGATGGCGCATGAGTTATTGTTAGGAACAAAGCAAGATTGGTGGCCAAAGGATTCATACAGATCCAAGGGCTTGACTAAAATTAGACCTTTTCTCATGTTGCCCGTCTTAAAGCAATCATAATATTCCTTGCTTATGCTGCTCACAAAGGCTTTAAGGTTTACCAGATGTACGTCAAAAGCGCTTTTCTAAATGGTGAACTTGATACTAAAGCATATCTCCAACAACCTTCCGGTTCTGTCAATCTGCCATATCCAAATTACTGCTACAAACTCCAAAAAGTTGTTTATGGCCACAAGCAAGCTCCTCGCGCCTCGTACGAGACTCTCACTGACTTTCTCAAGCGTTCAGGTTTTCAAAGAGGTATTCTCAATCCGACCGTGTTCTGAAGGACAAATGGAAAACATCTCATGCTTTTCCAAATTTATGTTGACGATATCATTTTTGGATCTACGGATTCATCAATGGTTGCTGATTTTGCCAAACCAATGATCAATCATTTTCAAATGAGTATGAATCATGAATTGAGTGTTTTCCTTAGTCTTCAAATCAAACAAACCAATCGAGGAATTTTCATTCACCAAGAAAAGTACATCTTAGAACTTCTCAAGAAATATTCAATAGACACCTGTGCCTCAGCAAAGGTACCAACGGGTTTTAGACACAAGATATTTTTGTACCCTTTAGATGTTGCTGTTATTGAAAAGAAGTACAGAGGAATCATTTGATTACTACTCTACCTTACACAAGTCGTCCGGTCATCATGTTTTCAACATGTTTGTGTGCCAGATTTCAAGTCAATCCAAAGATGTCTCATCTCTTAGTTGTTAAGAAAATATTCTGATACATCAAAGGTACAAAGAATCTTGGAATCTGGTACCCAACAAATGAGAGTTTCCTCCTTCAAGTATATTCTGATTCGAATTATGGTGGTCTTCAATTGGACATACAAAACACATCTGGTGGCTGTCAAATTTTAGGTGGCCGATTGGTTAGCTGGTCACCTAAGAAACTGAACTGTATTAAACTATTAATAGCTGAAGCAGAATACATTACTACTGCTAGCTTCACATCTCAAGTTCTTTAGATAAAATCACAACTCTTGGATTATGGTTACCGGTTTCAATAAATCCCAATCTATTATGATTCGCAAAGTGCCATTGCAATTTCACACAATTCAATTCAGCACTAAATGACGAAGCACATCGACATACGGTGCCGTTTTATTAAATATCATGTTTGAAATGGTAACATCGAGCTTATTTTTGTTCCATCCGATGATGAAATTGTTGATGTCTTTCTAAGGCATTAAAGGAAACCAAATTCAATGGTTTTCTGAACAAAATAGGTATGATGATGCCTAATCCTTAGTTCTTTCAAGAGGTTTGCACTCTCTAATGGAAACATCATAAAGTAGAATGTTCCGGAGTCAAATTTTCTCTCATCTCGAAACTATTGCCTCTCAGAATAAATAGGGTCATTTTATGTGTCTTTTTATCTAACCACATCTTGTAGTTTTAAGTTGTACAACTCATTTCATCATATGAAGTCCATGACCAATATAGTCACATTGGTATAAATCTCACCTCTAAACTTACTTCATAAGATCATCCTAGAATTCAAGTCCGGAATGGTATTGAACTCTCTTTTCTTATCTTGTCTGAAATCAGATCTCGGACTTTATGAAAAAGTTCACTGCAGACTCTTGACTTCGGAATCTCTTTAAAAATTCACTCTAGACTCTTGACTCCATAATCTCTTCAAAAATTCACTCCAGACCTTATGGCTCATATGTTTTCATTCCAGACCCTATCTCGAACCTTTCTCATGTTCCGAGATCATTCAAAAAAAATTTCAAACTTTTCGTGTTCAGAAACTATTTTCCAAACATTCTGGAACCTTACGGCCCTGAAATGAAATCACATGATGAAGTCTAAATGGTTTTCATATGAAACTTTTTTTAACGGTTACTTTTAAATGATGATTATCTTTTCACCCGCGAAAGTCGCTCCATGTTGCACACGTCTCTGTAAAGTAAACATTACATCAACAAAGTGACAGTTTCTATTTTGCATAACAAGCCATTGGCATCTTTAGTCATTGCATGTCAACTCATCCTAAAACGGAAACAAAATAAATGCCATCCATTTCCATTTTTGTGTTTCATCATTACCCTTTCTAGACCCGACCCATTTTCACTATAACCATATATAAACCCTTATTTATACCCTTTTTCACTTTTACACTCTCAAATTCATCTCTCTTCTCTACAATTTCAACCGTGTTCTTCAAGCTTTCATCTTCTGCTACAATGGCTTCATCTTAATCAATCCCAAAAGCTCCCAAATCAGCTCCTAAAAAGAAATCATCCAAAGGATCTTCGTTTTCTTAGTCTAATGAACCCTTTCTTAGAGACACAATGCAATTGTTTTCCTTAGACCCCATGCACTACGACGAGTCCATTAGAGTCATGATTGAGTTCGTTGTTCATCAACCCATTGCAGTTCCCATCACCAAGATTTCAGAATCTCCACTTCCTCTTTGGCTTCTTCACACAACTTTTGATCACATCAAAATCGAGAATGATGTTCTTGAAACTAGGATAAAAGGTGATCGCATTGTACCTGTTCACAAATCTACTTTTCTGAAAGCGATTGGAGTAAACGAGAACCCTATAGACTTGAAGGTCAAAGAACCAACAGTAGAAGAATTCCAACTGTTTCTCACTCACATCGGTTATGATGAAGAATATAAAGCCATGAAATTCAAGAAATCAGCTGTTTCAGGCCTTTGGATAGTCCTGATGCATTTCATTGATAGGGGTTTGTCTGGAAAACATGGAGGTACAAATACTCTAAGAAAAGATTGGTTATATGTGGTTTACAACATCTTTTCCGGCAAGAGCAATGTTGTAGATCTTCCTGAAGTCTCGTGGCAAGACTTTCTGAAGTTTGCCATCAATAGGAATCACAACGAGATTTCCAGTCTAAGGTTTTGGCCTTGATGATGCAACAGTTGTATCATGAAAGGAATGAACCAATTCCCCTCAACACGATTCCGAGAGAGGTATTTGATTCTTTCAAAACTATTAGAAATCACCGCATTCCGGACCAAGCGTCCTTCAGACCCATCAGACGATTACCAGAACATATGTTGACCATCTTACCTTCCGGATAAATTCATTTGAAACATCACAAGGAGACCTCAATTGTATATAGCCCTACAAAATCTACCCCGATCCCCTTTGAGCCCACTTCGGAAGTGGCTAAGCCTGTTCCCTTAGGCGGTAAGAAAAATAAGTCAACTAAGTTAAAGACTTATTACCCCCATCCCAAGGCCAAAAAGAGAACCAAATTCGGTTCTTCCTCTCAACAAGAAAGAACCAAAGACATTTTGGTTGACTCTAGCCATCATCTAACCCTACCTGCCCACTCTTCCGAAGTACCCTTCGGAGTTTCAATAACACATGCACACACACAATTCTTTCCACACATGCGCGATCCGAGATCCATTTCTCGAACCCTAAGCATACTGAGGGTGGAGTTGTCCCTCCAACATTAGGTGCCACAAATGGTCTAATACCCGGGAAGGGTAGAGTATAACTAGGAGCTAATGTTCCTTTGTGGGAAGATTTTATAGACAGGGATCACACAAGGCATTCGGAACTCACCAGGACTCAAGTCAAAGCAACTTTCATCTCAATGAGAAACAGAGCCATCCAAAGCAACTTGCCCTCATTTCTCCTACTGATGATATCATAGATTTGGAGTTCGGTTTAGGACAAATGCCAAAGAATCATCACCATGATGCTATGCATTCTGATCCAAATGAAGAGCTTTTCGATGAAGTTATGTTCGACGATGATGGCACTTCGATTGCTGCTCCTCCTCGCTTCACCTAATTCTTCTTTTCATCAAATCCATCCTCATCAAGGCCTAATCATGATTTTGGACTCTCATCACCCTACTCTGAACCGGTTGATGAATAAATCAATGTTGAGGACCAAGCTCACCAAACGTATCCCTGAACTAAAATAGAGTCTACTCCCAAGCATGTCAATGCTGATGCAACTCAGCCTGGCGCTCTTGTACAACCAACCAATCCAGATGATGAAAAAAACAAGTCCTCGACTTCAACTTTGGACACAGGATCTTCCACTAGCAATTACGTTTATCCTTTTTCCACCTAGAACTCTGACATAATGTCACAGATACAATGAAGAAGGTTAATGCAATAGAAAATTTTGTGGCCGGACTCAATACAAAGATTGATGAAAACGTTTCCGAACTGGATTCTAAGCTTGATGAAATCCTTAACTGTTGGATTAGATATCTAAGCCCATAACTATTATTCGTATGTATTCGACCCGAGAGTAGCATTGTCCATTTGGGTTGCACTTCACCGGAACAATTTATATGGATAGTCTTTTGAGAATAGTATGTTTATGATTTATATTAATATATTATAAGTTCTAATACATTAATATGGAATCACATTATTTAATTTGCATTGATCAAGAATTAATTTAGAATTAATTTAGTGATCAAAAGGAACCAATTAAATATGAACTCTTATATATAGCATGGGCCAAGTTCATTTAGGTTGGGCTAAGCTTGCATGGATAGTCCATGGAGTTTTTTAACCCGTTAATCCTATGCAAATCAAAGTTCATGGGTATTAGGGCTTACATGAATGTAACCCTAATCCTCCATACTATATAAAGAGGTCTTTGGCACATGAAATGGCATTAGTGTGTGAGGATACAAGAGTGGGCCGATTTCTAGTGTGCATTCTATTCTCTCAGGCTTTCCAAAGTGTTTTTGGTGATTTGTGATTCCACTTGAGGCTTGCAAACTATTGGGGCTAAGTTCTTAAAGTTCAAGACATCAAGCTCCATCAAAAGGTATGTCATCTAATTAGACTTTTGTTGTATAGTTGCTTCATAATATGCTAGTTAGGATAAAACCTTGGAATATTGAATATTTGGATGTATAATAGAGAGAACATAGATCCAAGGTTTATAGGGTTGCATGTACACCACAGGAGTGTTAGAATGCTCAAATCTCATCAGTGGTATCAAAGCCTAGGCTTGTTTTCAATTATACTTGATGCAAATTGTTGATAAATGCTGGATAAAATCGATAATCTGCTGTTCTGGACAGTGGACTCGCCGAGTCCACTGATGGACTCGCCAAGTCCATGCACAAATTCATCCAACTTGTTGAGTTGGTTCTTGCACTCAACGAGTTGGGACCCCAGACAACATATTTTCGATTTTTTTTGGATGGAATTGGACTAGGAACATTACCCTAAGCTGTTTTTGAACTTGTAAATATGTTTTTGATGTGGTAATGTTCATTCTAATCCAATTTCAAAGATAATTGTCAATAGATTCATGTTTTGTATTAGTTTAATGGTTAGACTAATTTCATGAAAATTGTTTGATTTGAATAATCTTGTTCTTATGAGTTGATTTAGATTAATAGAAAAATATGTGATAATATGTTTTCAATCCAAATTGATCTAAAAGTTGTTCATAATTTGTGTTTTTGTAACTTGTCCCCAAGTTATATGAAAAGTCACATTTATGATTATTAAAACTCATAAGATTTCCATAAGTTACACAGTTGAAGTCTCTTTTTCATCATAATTTGTCTTATGGACTCCATAACTTGTCCTCAAGTTATGGATGTTCAAGAGTCTCTTCATTAAAAGTTTTAAAACCTTAACTAAAACTCATATGTTATAGAAATGAAAGGTTTTTTAATTTCCCTCAAGTTTTGGAATTTGTAAAGTCTCACACACACTTTAATTCCAAACCCTAGAGTTTTAAAAGTTAAAATTCAACCATTATACTTTATAGTATTATAAGTTAATAATATATATATGTATAAGATCAAGTCAGTCTTACCGTTAGTAGGCCTCATTCACGAAGTCGGTCTATAAGAGGGGTATAAGGTTGTTGCCTATAAAATGGCAGCTTAACGGGTGTCCACTCTTACCCACCGCTTCCTTGACTGGTGGAGGGTCGTTAGACAAACGAGTAGGACAAGGACTATAATTATCATTATAAGTATAATGATAAATATAAAGTAACTAAACCTTTTATAAATTCCTAATCTTAGTTACTTTAGGAAAATGTGAATTTGGTGCTAACCCATGAAATTACACTTTGCACCTTGCTTAAGTCATTAGTGGAGCGTATGTAGTTAACCGGTACACTAACTTGGATTTAACAAGGTTGGCAAAGGGTGGCTTAAGGTTTATCATAGATCGGTGGAGCGTGTGTGGTTAACCGGCACACCGATTAGGTGATAAAATTAAGTGTACCAAGTTAATTTTCATGGTTATTCACACATTGTTTGTGATCCTCGGCATCCCAGTCACAAACCTGAGATGGCACAATCGAGATTTAAATATGCCATTAAAAAGTTCAATGAATCTCAAAAGATCTAGGAGTTTCAATCCAATTAAAACTTAATATCTATTTCGTTTTTCATGGTGGAAATTTGTGAATTGTCATTCGCCTACTTCAAATATTTTATCGCTTCGATTACGACATCCCTCTTCCAAGTTATAAAATATTGTGTTGGGCCCTAACCTTAATATTTCATATTAGGTGTTCTATTAAGGACTTAAATCAACTAACTTGAATTTCTCCCATTATAGATGTTTGGTTCAGACAACTATGATCTTCCCAAATCTCTTCGAACAAGCTTTCCTAATGAAGATGATTTCTCGCGATTGGTTCATGGAAATCATTTTTCTCTTCCTCCACCTCCTCCATTTATTTTCCCTGACCCCCAAGCTCGAAGTCTTGTAAAGTTCAGGGTCACTGAAGCCCTACTAGAAATGAAACATAAAGATGGAAGATCTATGTGTACTCATGTCTTAGGAATGAAGTCACACATTGACAGGTTGAGAATGTTGGGTGTCGTTGTTCCAAGGAAGTTGGCTATTGACTGGGTTCTTCAGTCACTTCCAGAGTTAGATAGTGAGTTTGTTAAATACTACTATGTGACACATCACGACATGACCCTAATAGATCTTTCTTATTTGCTTGTTGTAGCTGAATCTGCAAATATTTGGCGCAATGGTCAAGCAAATATTGGTGGAAGGTCTATTTCTCAAACATCCATGGACATTGAAATTGGTAACATCGGAAGTCCATAAAAGCTTTCTCTTCCCAATGGGAAGGGATCGGCCTTGGTCAACCAGTTGACCAAAAGGTAAAGAGAAAGGATAAGTTTGTATGTCTTTATTGTCGAAAGAAGAGACATTCGAAGCGAAGCTCCCCTAACTACCTGAAGGGCCTGAGAGAAGGACGAATCAAAAGTTTGACTCTTCTTCAGGTAAGTCCACTATCTAACTCTGTTAAGTTCATAATTGATGATTCTTAATATAAAATATGACTCGGTTAAATTTTGATGTTTGTCAGGATCAAGCAAAGGGAAGGAAACTTAAAGGAAGAGTATGTTAAATCTGATCGGGAAGATGGATTACAATCGCATGGTTCGAAGATTAGATTCTCGAGCTACTACTTTGAGAGTTACGATAGATTGCTAGAAAATATGTAATAGCATACTTTTCATTTAAAGTTACATTGTAAGGAAAAACTTTTTCAACATTTATAAATAAATAAAATTTTGTTTTACTTTATTTTATATCTCCTTGCAATGGCATTTATGGAAAATTGTTATTTGTATGTTTCTAGGAATAATGGAAATGTGAATTTGATTCTTTCATTTGTGGTAGTGTCTAAATTTACCAAATAAGGAAAGATTATCATCAACCACGTTTCAATTGGACCGAACCTTGGAATCATGCAAGTTGTATAGTATGATGAATGAGAATTTTCTTCTTTGGAAAATTAAGACTAATTCCTTGTTCACATGTATATATGAGTCAAGTGAAGGACTAAGGGATCGAGTACACATTCTTGTGCCACGATCAAGTCCACCACAAAAGATCGATAAGACTATTTGTCATGATTTACTAAAGTTTAGTAAATATGGTTATACTTACAAGTTTAAGTATAATTCTGAAGCATTGGAAAAGTTTCGATGTATGGCAGAACGAATGAGAAGAATCAAATTTGGCAGAAAGATAAAAGTTTCTCAAATCTGAAAAGATGGGAGAGTACTTTAGTATCATGTTTTATGATCGACTTAATGATTATGAGACCATATCACAATTCATCCTCTAAGGACATCTTACTGCATTCTTATGGCTAAGAAGAGGAGTCATGAATTGTTGAAATGGTTAAATCAAGAAGGTAAGTCATACTTCGATCAAAACAAGTCTTAGAGTCATACTCCAAGATTGTAGCTTGAGTGACACATCTTAAAGAAGGTTTATAACACTTGTCAAATGTAAGAGTAAAAATTTTTCTACTCTTGTGCATTTGAACTTGGTAAGTTGTGATGTTTTGGATAAAACAAAGACCAACTAAGGCCAATTGGGTGAAGTGTTTATCTTGATAAAGAATCCATACTATCTCTTGAATATTTTGTCTGTTAAGGAATGGGTCATGGCAAGAGAGTCTTATATATCAAGAGGACAGTGGGAGTCTTAAAGATCCTGAAAGAGTTTCAAGAACTAATCAAGAATGAAACCTATAGTTTATCACTAGCACACGAGTTGAGGTTTGTAACCTACCGTGTTGACATATTTGTATTTTTGTGCCTATTCCAGTTAAAGTTGGCTTTTATGAGTTCTGAGAGTTTTCAATTGGTTTCATAATAACTTGGAAGACATGGTAGGCCCTTGTGCTACCAGGTGGCAAGAAATTAAAAATAAACAAGTTCAGTCCATATGAGTTTGGATTTGTCACTAACCTTGTCTCATGATTATGGTTTTGACAAATTCACATGGATAGGAACACATACACCATAAAATCTAAGTGTCATAAGGTTTCTCTTCGATTCATGTAAATGATGGTGAGGAAACGCCTTCACTAAGTGGTTTTAAGCAGATTGCAATTGTGATATTTGCATTCTCAAAGTCGTTAGTGAAGCATGTGTGGTTAACCGGCACACTAACATGGACATGTGAGAAATAGAAAAGGTCTAAACAACTGAGACTATGATTACGGCATCCATTTTTATTGTTCTAAAATTGTTTAGACACACATGTAAGATATCTAAGAAAAGGTGTATGACTTGATAAAGTTTATCAAAGCATCTCGTATCAGAAATCTGAACTTTGGTAAGAAAGTCAATGAAGTACTGATTTCTAGAAGTCCGGCTGATTTCTGGATACATGTCAAAGCTAGTGGGAGCATAATTGCTATGTTAACAATTATTAGGTTAGTGGGAGCATGATAATTATGATAAGTATTGCAAGTTAGCAATGTTAATTATAGAAAACAAAAGTTTCAATTGGGAAAACTTGGTTTGTTATAATTAAGGGAGAGGAAATTATACTTCATTTCAATTCTAAAAGCTTAGATTGAATTTTTAATCATCTTTAGTTAAGGATATATATATATATATATATATATATATATATATATACACACACACACACATATATATATATGTATATATATATATATATATATATATATATATATATATATGAATTTTATGTTAGAATGGTTCAACATAAGGAAATTATGTGTATATTGCGTTCTCAAATTCGATTATGATTACGGCATCCCTCTTCATAGTTGAATTAGGAAAACATGGCGAATAAAAAATATTGTAGCAAAAGACTGATCTAGAATCATGTCTTTATGTGAGACATCATGAATCGTGTTCCATATGCTTCGGATGTAGGATCGATTGCATGTGCTATAATATTCATATGTTCTAAATTCTTCCAAATACTTCTGACATTAAGAGGGAAAAAAGTACTAGAACTGGATATGACTAAAGTGATTAAGCAATTGTCGAGGACAATCTAAGGTTTTGGAAAGGACCATATTGAAATATTTTGAAAAGAGGCAACTCTTGTTCAGAAGTGATAGTTATAATGGGAATATGGAAATGCTTCATAGGTTATTCGATCTATGTAAGATTAGAAAACTTAATGCAAGAAGGATGTTCAAAGCAATGTACCTTGAATTTGAGACTTCGTTTCCATGGAATTGATCTCCATTGGAATACTCTGTAATGTCTGTTGACAAGTCTTTGTGACTTTGTGCATAATCATTACAAGAGTATCAGTGCATATAAGTTTAAAATCTAACAAATTTTAGTAAATGGTAGGAATTTGGAATTCTTACATTTACGATAAGGATTTGGGATTGTGAAATGAGAATCATTGGAATTATGTTCAATCGATCTATTTGACAAAGTAAAGATCATAGACAAACATAGTGTGCATACTTGGTGTATGGCATGACTATTGTTTTTATTCAAGTATTAAGTTGATTATCCAAAACATTATACATGAATAATAAGTAATCAATATGGTGCTTAGATAAAAGGTGTTTTATTTACACTCAAAAAGTTTTGGGGCCATATATGATTAGTATTATTCTTGTCCTTCACTTTGCATGTTTTGACTTCCCGGATAACTATGTTATTCAAACCATCCACATTCGATCAAAATTCGGAAGTATGTATTGAGGCAAGACTATCATGAAAGGGTCTGTAGTTTGTCTAGGTGGCTAGACATAGCTGCAGTATTCACGAGTGCTCCTGGAATAAGATTCGAGTATTGGATTCAACCCACGCTCATTTTAGTCACTTCATGGATTTTATCACAAGTGAATCATGAGATGATAATATCTTATATTCTTCAAACTTAGAGATATAAGTTGCAATCTACAAGTCGGTTGCACATTGATTATGTGAATACACACCAATAACTTGGTGTTATAAAAAGCATTTTTGTGTGTGATTTGATGAGTAAATAGAGTAAACATATGATTTTAAGTTTATCCATTCCTTTTTCCCTTAAAGTGATAAATCGATATCTGTAAGCCCCTCGATGATTTAGTGATGACACCCCTAAGTGCTTGGCCAAGCCTAGACTGATCTGATTTGTTCAATTAGTCAGTTGTCATAAGTCGGAAATCGGAAAACAACAAATGGATAGTGAGAATGATTATAATCCATGTCTCAGTCCATATGATATCTAGAATGGAGGAATATATGATCCCTTATCTAATGGACAAGTCATTGACTAGATCAGAGTTTGACAACGACTTTAAGTAGGGCCGGTCCAGACGATGGGCAACTCGGGTGACCGCCCAGGGCCCACGACTCTAGGGGGCCCAAAATTTATGGGCTATGAAGTTTATATATATATATATATATATATATATATATATATATATATATATATAACCTAAATGAATTTTAGGGCCTAAAGTTAATTGAAACTCAAATTAGCTCAAAAGATAAACAATTTAGTTTGCTTGTTATTGCTAATTGAACATGTCTATAAATGATAATTTTATTGAATCTTTATTATATTTGTCTTTGAGGGGCCCTTTTTTCTTTTCGCCCCAGGCCCCATATATGTTTGGACCGGCCCTGGCTTTAAGAGCTATGATTGCTAGTTGAGTTTTGCAGTCATACGCAATGATAGTTTTAGACTTATCCAAGTGGGAGACTGTTGGATTAAATGTCTAAGCCCATAACTATTATTGGTATGTATTCGACCCGAGAGTAGCATGGTCCATTTGCGTTGCACTTCAACAGAACAATTTATATGGATAGTATTTTGTGAATAGTATGTTTATGATTTATATTAATATATTATAAATTCTAATATATTAATATGGAATCATATTATTTAATTAGTATTGATCAATAATTAATTGAGAATTAATTTAGTGACCAAGAGGAACTAATTAAATATGGAATCTTATATATAGCATGGGCCAAGTTCATTTAGGTTGGGCTAAGCTTGCATGGATAGTCCGTGGAGTTTCTTAACCCATGGATCCTATGGAAATGAAAGGTCATGGGTATTAGGGTTTACATGAACGTAACCATAATCCTCCAAACTATATAAAGAGGTCTTTGGCACATTAAATAGCACTAGTGTGTGAGGATACAAGAGTGAGCTGATTTCTAGTGTGCATTCTATTCTCTCAAGCTTTGCAAAGTGTTTTTAGTGATTTGTGATTCCACTTGAGGCTTCCACATTATTGAGGCTAAGCTCTTAAAGTTCAAGACTTCAAGCTCCATCAAAAGGTATGTCATCTAACTAGACTTTTGTAGTATAGTTTCTTCATAATATGCTAGTTAGGATAAAACCTTGGAATATTGAATATTTGCATGTATAATAGAGAAAACATGGATCCAAGGTTTATAGGGTTGCATGTACACCATAGGAGTGTTAGAATGCTCAAATCCCATGATTAACTCCATGTCTGATGCCAATAAGTCAGGACCCACTGTTGATTAAAGGGAAGCCCAGCTTGATCAACTCATTTCCCTCCGACTCAAGCACATTATCGAGGAGGTAGAACAGATGTATGATGCCTCTCTCGATCACTATATCGACACCATTACCAAAATGCTCAATGTACATGATGATTTAATCGGTGCTACCAGTGAACTCATCAAACAAACTCATGTATTCCATTAGAAACACATTCAGAGGTTAGAGAAGGACATATGGAAGAAAGATGAATTGAACCTGATCATGCAACAAGTCTTTATCAAGCTTCTCAAGGCATCTTGGAACATCATCAATGTTCCGAACCACAAGTTTGACGAAATTCTCTCCGTGCTTGGCAACCTCTTCAATCATCTCAAAGCTCAGGCTCCTATGGCTGAAGCCTATGATTCCTTGACTTTGCTAATCAACACAAGCTTTCAGAAGGTGTTCGAACGATTCTTAGAACTTAAAGAATCTTAGTTGCTTGCACCGGTTGCAGGATCCTCCTTTGCAAGAGGGGGAGAAGGACCTAGCTGGAGAACTCAACCCTAGAAACCTGTCTTGGAGTTTAGACTCTAAGATGAAAATTCTGATAATTCCTTGCAAATTCTTTCAGGTCATTCCGGTGGTAATGATGATGATGATAATGATGATGAAGATGATGATGAAGATAAGTATGTTACTAATTCCATCACAGGGCTTTCAGCCTTGAAAAAGTTTCCAGCAAAGGTGCTCTCCAAGGAAGGGCAAAGTATTTGTTCAAAAGTCGCATGACCATCAACTCTGGCCGATGTACTTCAAAAGAGCCGAGAAATGACTAAGGCTAAAACCTGACTAACGGTTGATGACTTCCGAGCGACGACGTCAATGCTGCCTCCAATTCCTTCGCCCAAGATTGCTCATATCGATGAAGGCCCACCACTGCGCAAGCCGAATGATATTCCGGAAGAGCCCCTGCCTTCCTCTTCTCCAAAATTTGTTGTAGACGAGAACATGCAACACATCCTCTTCGCCCCCAACAAACAGAAAGGAAAATGCAAAAAGCCCATCTCGGAAATCCATCACTCTGAACCTCCACCAAAACAAAAAAATCTGGTTGGTCGCAGGAAGAGATTAACCGAGCTCTAGAGGAAACCATCCAGATTCAAGCCCTCAAATACAATCCTAATCCGATGCTAGGGCTCTATCCTCTATGTTGTGAAGGAATCATTCATGATCTAGACATAGTGCCTTTCATGTACTATGATCTTCCCAACAAAGATTCGAACCAGATTGATCTACCTTTCTCTCCTTACAACAAGTTCTACACAAAGTTTGCTCCTCTCCACACGAAATATGATCCATAGTTGATCATTAGAACATAACGAGAAAGATTTAAGACCTTTTATTCAAAGAACGTATTTCGTCAAAATGAAGTATGGTCTCGGAAAAGGATCATCAAGATTTCCGGGTTCGGAAGGAAAATCTTCACAAAATTAGAGTTGAACTGTGTGTTGTTCTGACACCACATCTTCCGATACAAACCATCACAAAAGACCATTATTGATGCCGACTTCCCTGCACTCAATCCAAATGATATCCTGACCATTATAGCATACTTCAGAACGCACCAGGTCGATGATCTTATCATCGGAGCTTACCATTACGTTGCTAAATTTTGTCGTTGCAATTTTGAATTGGCCCATCTGTTCGAAACCGAGAAATATTTGGCTAGTATTGACTTCAAGCTGCCAGAAGTTGAGATACTGGCAGAGGGACCAATTGACGAACCAATGTTAGGATTAGTGTATCTTTAGAGAAAAACCAACAAGAAGGACCTCTTCCGAGTCCTTGACAAACATTTGGTTCCGACAAAGGCACTTAGGAAGTTCATCAATTATGCATCCAAGTCCGAGGCACCAGAAGATGTAAAGCCAAGTTCATAAGCCAGCTGTTGTGGTACATTGAAGTAAGAGATTGGTTGTACCGGCGTATGTCTTCATAAAAGAATATTCGAGCTAGAAGACTGGATTGCTAAGTTAACTTAGGGGGAGATTGTTAGTACCTGAAAGTGAACCTCTAGCAATCATTCAATAAGAAGATCCGAAATCAGTCTCTGGTACGAAATAGAGTGGTGCTCCAAAATGCTTACTAGTGCGAAATGGAGATGATGTCCGAGATGGTGATTAAAGTTAGAAATGAAGTTTTGAGGTGCGAAGTGAAGAGATGTTCGGAGATAGTGTATCCGTCTAAGCCTTTATTATTCTTGTCTTTTACATGATGAAACCTTACATAGGACTTATTCTTTCTTGTCAAAATGGATAATCAGGGTGTTAGGATTTATTCTTTTATCTAGTCCTTTGTATGCATATTGGTATGTATGATGTAACTCCTTTTTCCTATATAATGAGTGTTTAATGAAAAGAATATATCACAGGTTGTTGCTCAAAAGATAGTTATATTCACATTTACTTCACTTTCACCTTTCTCTCTAATCAAACTCTTTCCAACATTCTCCTTGTTCATTTATTGTCTTTAGTTTGATTATACTTGTGTGAGTTCTCTCTAATCAAACTCTTTCAAACATTCTCCTTGTTCATTTATTGTCTTTAATCAAACCGACTTCGTTTTCTTGTGTGAGTTCTTGATATTTAAGTTTACTTTTGTCAAAAAAAGAAAATAAACATATCAAAATTCTTACTTTTACGTACTCTGTAACTAAACATTCATATTGATATATAAAATATAATTATTTATTTATTTATTTTTTAAATTTTAGCTTAGATTTAAATTGTGAATGTTGAAAACTAAATTATATTCAGTTCAGATTTACAGTGTAAAAAGAAGTAATTCATATTCATATTATAAATTATGAAAGGTAAATTATATACATTTCTGATTCAAAATATGAATAAATTAACATGTGAATTAAAAAATTAATTTATTAGTATTGAAAATGTTAAAATGTTATAAAAGTACAATGAAATATACTTTAATTCCCATGTAAATTTTATTAAATTAATTTGTGAGTAATCAGTGAGTTGAAATAGTAAATACGATTTACATAATGAATGCTAAAATCAGAATTGTTATTACAGTTCAAATTCACAGTGTGAATCATTTAAAATTCACCAATTCACATTGTGAATCTGACCGGATCGATATGAACAATATAAATTTTTTATATCGACGTTGATGTCTATTTATATAGAATAAAAATTGAGAAATTTGATATATTTAGTTGTTTTTTTCTGTTAAAAATATAACATAATATTGGAGAAAACAACAAAACGGAGTGGGTTTGTTTTTTCAAAGGGATAATATCATAAAAAGTCGTAAGTTTGACAAAAAAAAATGTCAGCTTTACCGTTCGACAAATTTTTGGTTCGTTTATGCCGCAAACTTGTCATTTTTTGTCGGTTTTGCCCTTTTTACCTGTAATAGTAGGTTTCCAGGTTACCATAAATTATTTTTTACGAAAAAACTGTCACGCCCCCGAACCAAGGATGGCGGAAACATTCGGGGGTGGAGGACTTCATGTATAGTATCACAACAACGAGTATAATAGTGCTCAAAGTAAATACAACCATCATAAATATAATTAAAAAGGTTACACCATAGTATGAGTTTACATGTTTCATATCAATTACACTATGATGATAAAAATGAAAATTTTGACGATTCAACGTCATATCCTCAAAAGCTGTTGATTGAATACAAGTAGTTTTGAAAGGGTGTCAACAATTAAGTTGGTGAGCTCATAAGCTTTTGGTTGTAGAGTTTGAAAACCTTTGTTTGTAATGGTAACTTATGCTTTAAGAAAAATCCTTTATTTTCCTTATAAAAAGTTATGTAGCCTTAAATCCCAAGGTCGAGAGTATGTGCATATTTTGTACTTATATTTTGTTTATAATGGTAATGTGTTTCCAAAGAAAACCCAATATTTTCCTTATACAAAGTTGTGTAGTCTTAAATCCCAAGACTGAGAGTATGCCGTTTTAGATAGATAAACCCCCTTTTTAAAGTAGAATTTTCCCGTAAACTTGAAAGGTTGTTAACTCCCTATGTGAGTAGTTATAACCATACTATAACAAGAATTAACCTGCACAAAGTTTTTCAGACGTCAAGATCCTATGACTTTTGTCACCCGTAGACCTGTAGGTCCCACTGTAGCTAGCAGCAAGGTGTAGGGTGTCAATCCCAAAACAGATCTATATCCAATTATCACGCTCTCTGTCACACCCCCGAACCAGACAGCGGAAACGTCCGAGGGATCGTTTGACTTAAATTGAAATATCATCACAATGAATATAAATGAAACATGACATAAACATCACCATGCATTAATACATTACAACTGACCATGTTCACATCAACTACATTGTTTACATGACATTTTTCAAAACATAAATTGTCTCACGACTAACATTTCACAAAAGAAATTTCCTGAGACACACTTGGAGGTTCTTCAGTCTAATGATTTCCTGAGAATACAAGTTATTTTGAAAATGGTCAACATATATAATGTTAGTGAGTTCATAAGCACGTTTTGATATAAAAATAGTTTGTATTGTTGGTAAAACCCAGAAAATCTGGTATTTTCTATAACAAAACTGTTTACGAAAAGATGTGATGATCCCATAAGTGTATATGTATGTGATGTCAAAACATGTAAAAGTGAATGCCTTTCCTAATTGTTCCTTGTATTGTAGTTGTTGTATGTAGAAGTGAATAATGTCGTTCCCCGGAAAACCCGATGTTTTCCAATTTAAATAGTATGATAGTTTTGTATTATTGTATAAATCACTTTGCATTGTCACAGTGTATGCATATGATTTTCCATGAGTACTTAGATAGTAATGGATCTCTATGTGAGTCATTATAACCACCCATAATAGTGACTAATTCGTCTGTTTTGTCACCCTAGACTAGTCAAGTCTAATTGTAGTGAACAGCTCAGGTATGTGGGAGTCACCCCCTTATAGATCTATACACAAACTCCCGCTCTCCCTCCAGGAGAATCTGATTATAACTACAGGCTACAACCAACACTTATTGGTGTCACCTGTTATTTCTCACTAAATCCTATGAAGTTGAATAACCTTGTTTTACAACCCGAATGATGTTTACGTGAATATGAAGTAAGCCTAACAGACATAAAAGAGGGCAACGATGGCCCACTAATCATGTATGTTATTATAGGCTGTCGAGTATGCGACAGACACGTTAGCCCATCAAGCATAAGATTGATTTGGACCATACTAGCAATGCAAATGGGCCACTAAGGCCCAATAACATGTAAAAGCCATTGAGGGTCCATTAGGCATGTAATTGGGTCACCGGAAGCCCAATAAACATGTATTATTTATCTTGTTTACCCATTTTGTATGTTAATACTGTCGTAAGATTTGTTTTACACGAAGCTTTTAGTCGTAAAGTTATAACATTCGCCAATCATTTTATAAGTATATTATAGATTTATAAAAGTATGCATTTTTAAATCCATAAGTTATAAAATTTTACATTTTTGGCCCAATTGTTTTAATAATAGCATATTTGACCCAAAATTATTTATTTGACCAATTCAGCCCCTTTTTCACATAATATTACGATTTCAGCCCTTTTTAACAAAAATGACATTTTTAGTCATTTTTAATGAAAAATGACATTTTAGGTCCATAAATTATTTTTCTTGACATTTCGGCCCAAACACTAATTATATAGTAATTTCAGCCTAGAATATAATCTTTGGGCAGTTCCGGCCACTTATTTGGAAAACTCTGCATTTGTGGTCCATATTTCCGCAAATTTCACAATCTTGGCCCAAAATCCAAAAACTTTGTATTTTTAGTCCAATTTTGCAATAAAATCATTTTCAACCCTTGAAATTTATTCATTTATGTTTTATACTCATACTTTAATGAATTTACAATTTCAGCCCCTAAAACTCTTCATTTTCGCAAGTTTGGGCCAAAAAATCCGTGAGGCCCAAATATAAGCCCATTAAGTAAAATTTTATATTTTTGGTCCTTTGAATAGTATTATTTCCATAAAAGTCAGTTTTTGGATAAATAAATACTTTATAACCCTCATAAAACCGAAAATTATCAACTTTCAACCCAATCTTGTTATTTTTGCAAAAATGACTCTTGTAAAGAATAAAATACGTTTCTTCGAAAATGTTTTAATAACGTATTTATCGTGTTGTTCTGGGAACAAATTCCGCAATATTTTTATGAAAAGAAGTACTCTGACTTTTATAATGCATAAACAAAATCGGTCTTTTCTGGCCGTGAAAATGGGGATGTCACAGTTGGTATCAGAGCATTAGTTTAAGCGAACTAGGAATTTGTAGGAAATTTCTAGACTTAAACTTAGAATGCTAAGCGATGATTATGAGATGAGTATCTGCTATATTTTAGACACAAGCACTAGTTTATTTTTGGAAAGATGCCTAAAATGTTTTATGTGCTAAATGTTTTATGTTATAGCTATAAAAATACCTTATTTGCTATTATTTCTTCGGATCTATGGTCTGTTGCCGACCGGATCTGGAAATTTTATGTGTTCAGATTTCTAAATGTTAGATTACGGTATTAGAACTGACATATAACTTTTCGGTGTGACAAGGAGACCTATACTTCTATCGTAAATAAATTCTTTCATATCTTAAAATTCTCGCCTCGGTACACCGAACGTCTGCTTGGGAGTACAAAACGTCATGGTGAAGACAAACTAGGAAATATCTGAGGAAGATGACAACCTGAGCCTAAGAATGTGATGGGTCATTCATCGGTCGTTGCGCCTGCACCCGAACCTATCACAATGGCAGAAGTTCAGGAAGTGATGCGAACCATGATAGACTGAGAAAATAGAGGAAATGAGATGGCTAACGATAGTGAATGATACCCATCGGAAGATATCATAAGAGAGTTATCTTGCCTTTAGAATACGTCTGATAAAATAGCAGTACGTCTAGAGAAGTACGGTACATCTGAATGTAAACATTTGATTCGCGGGATGATAGAACGATTGGTGTAGTTCCTAAGGTTTTCCTATCATCTAGAATTTTCATCACCAACCGAGTTGAAGCAGAATTGATGATTGAAGATACGCATGGAAGAAGTCCTAGTAGAGTCGAGGGAAATTTTTATATTTATTTTGGACACACTCATATGAGTTAAATTGTTTCGTGATTTTAGGACTTGGGGACTGCGAGACAATACTTGGGACGAGTATGAGTAGGTGTGAAAGGTAGTAGATGCATATACTACCGGAAGCACAGGACTCACACTTGGATCAGGGAAAGTTACAAGGTTACCAAGAAGCTAGTAACTGATTTCGTTTTATTCATGTATGTCATTACCATCGTTTTGGTAATGACTAAGAAGATGATTGTTATTCCGACCCTAGCGGTCATATCAAATTGAGTCCGATTACGTTGAGTATGTTATGTGGTTTAGAGAATCAAGTTCAATGTAGCGTCTGACTTAAAACGAAATAAAAAGCGATCAGTAGAGGTATCACGAAAGGTTGATTTGTAGCTAGAAATGCTACCTTTTAAGATTTGGTTAGAACATGAAGGAAGGTATAGTCTGTTTTGGAATTTGATTCTAAGAGACATGAGTCTAAGCGATGCATCATGCGATGGGAGGTCATTAGAACATGAGCCATCGGTCTATTATGATAATCGAAGGAAGAAACTTATCTGAAGTTTGTTAAAGAAGGAGTCTCCAATAAAGATCGAGATCGCGCCATGAAGATAATGAATTGGAAGTCTAACATGAGATAGAAAGCGGGTCCAAGATCGGGCACCGCCTACAGTCAGGAAGTCTTAGAGTTAGATACTCATTCGAAGAAACATCAAAGTTACGGTTAATACTTAGGATGAAGAGATAACGTATGGAGTCATCATGTGAGTCCTGTTTCGTTGATGATTCCGGGACGTAATCATCCTAAGGGGTAGATAATTGTAATGCCCGTAGATCCGGGCTAGTTAATTTAGAGATAATAGGGGTCGAAAATGACTTTTTGGCAAAATATTATTTAAAATAAATAATCTTAACCAAGTTGTAGTATATGTTACAAGGTTTCCATTCATATAAAGACCGCCAAAATCCGAGTTATAACGAAGAAGTTATGACCCGTCGAAGTTTAGCGACGGAACCGACACGGCACCGCGAAGACGTAAATAGTGAATTTATGATAAAGAGAATTTTATCCTTAGTAATCTAAATGAAAGTCGTACAATATGTTAACCTGATAACGTCCATAAAAAGAACGCCTAAATCTGACTTTTTATGAGGAAGTTATGATTTTTCGAAGTTTCGGCTTAGCTGTGTACAGCCCGAAGTTCGAGTATTAGATCGAGCGGTTTTTAGCCGAAACAACCTAAACGAGAATCGAAGATCTCGTTATTAGTAGTGTAACGATAAAAAGACAGACGAAAATGGACATTGGATGAAGAAGTTATGAGATTTTAACGGACCAATCCTGTCCCGGCCTGTTAAAAATATAACTTTAAAAATAAAGTCAAAATTAGCCGACGGAGTCTAAACGAAAGTTGTAGAGTACGTCTCCACCTACGCGTGGATATAAAGAACGTCAAAAACGGAGTTTGTATTAACGAGTTACAAATTATAATAGCATATTTACATATTAAAATAAAATATAAATCATATATACGTACACATATATATACATATGTATATATCATTAGAAAAGTATCGACGATGCGGTCATTATAAGACTAATGTTGAGTTCTTTCGACATTATTTTAGTGCAAATATCGTTAAATGTATTTAAAATAGTATTATAAAGGGGTGTTTAGTTGTTTATATAACTATAAGGTCATTAAGTAATTATGGATGGTAGTTTTTGTAAATTCTATTACTATAAATAAGAGGTTTGGGCTCTCATATTTCTTGCACCATTCTCTTGATTCAAGAGTATTTCTCTCCTTATCCCCCGAGCATTTCGGTCCCTCGTGATTCGAATTCTCTTTCTGTAGTTTTAGTATAGTAAGGTGAGCGTTAAAGCGCTGCACGAATCTTTTTTAGAAAGATTCAGCGACGAAGTTCTGCCCCTACAGAGCCCGACTCCTAGCTAAAATCCCCTTGTAAGTAAGTTATGCTTACCCTATTTTAAATATAGTTTATATTTAAAATTAGTATTGTTATTATAAATTTATAATAAATATTTGAGCTATTATTATGACTTATATAAGTGTCGTTACAATATCTTTTTAACTACTCGCGGTACGGGAAATCTGGTTTAAAGGGTCGCATAGGGTTGTTGGATTTCAGAAGTGCTATATGCCAAAATGGTCCTGCCCTCCGGTGTTTTATGTCTGGCCCCTGTCTGTACATAGTGGTTGAAAAGTATTGTTTAAACGCTTATATAATAATAATAAGATTAATAATTAGTCACGGTAAATATTAGACTAAAATCTAGTGGTAATAATACTAGGTTTCCTCGAAGGAAATTATTTTAAAGTAAACGAAGCACTGTACGAGTACCGAGTCATCACCTTCTCAGGTGAGTGCATAGTCCCTTTCATTTTACACATAGATATGAAGTATTTTAATATAAATTACGTGTTGTGTGTGCATATTGTCTGAATACTTGCTGTCTATGCTGGGTGAAAGATTTTTATACATGTTTTAAATGATTTAAACTGTATATGTATTTTATATCTACAAAATGTGTTGGGTAAAACATGGGTAGATGAAATAGTTGTTTTGTGATAACACGATGGGAGACATCAATGTTGTCAGTGATCCAGTCATCTAGTGGAGTATAGATGATGACCATGGGTGATACTAGACGGTCCGGTCGAACGCTAGTAAGCTCGTAACCTGTTGGTGTTTTTGAGCTAGGTGCTCATTAGGTATTTTGAACTGAGTGTGTTCACTACGTATCTTTGAACTGAGTGTGTTCACTAGGTATTTTGAACTAAGTGTGTTCACTAGTTACTTTTGAAATAAGTGTTTACCATATGTTTTGGACTACGTGTTCACCTTTTGTAATCTATAAGCTTTGGTAACGATGGACTTCGTGCCGATTCCTTAGGATAATCCTTAGGAATGAATGAACGAGAAATAGCTGATTCTTAGGGTAGATCCTTAAGAGTAAAGAAGATAATGGGGATGGGTAATTGGGTTTAACTGCTTGATTGTTTAAACATAATAATTATATTATTGTGGGTTGAAAACCCTATGTACTCACCAGGTTTCCCAACCTGACCCACTCAGTTTATTTATATCACAGGTGTTGATATGAAGTCACATTACACTGAGAGATTAAAGAGTTGTAGATCACTAGTGTAAATAAATGTAAGTTCTGTTTATGCTTATGTTTCTGTATTGACAATGACATCCCAAATGTTTTAAAATGAATAAAATACGTTTCTTCGAAAATGTTTTAATAACATATTTATCGTGTTTTTCTGGGAACAAATTCCGCAACATTTTTATGAAAAGAAGTACTCTGACTTTTATAAAGCATAAATAAAATCGGTCTTTTCTGGCCGTGAAAATGGGGATGTCACATATGGCCCATTAAAGCTAATTATATTAGTTATGGCCCAATAAGGCTTAGTGGAGTAGTTTATTCCATTTTAGGCCCAATATGGCCCAAAATGTTAAATCTCATGAAGGTGGGTTACATTAGAGTCCATTTAAGGGTTCCAAGTCCAAAATAGTTAAATTGGAACCTTATTGGCCCATTAGGCCCTATAAGGAAATCCTAGTCCATAACAGAGTTAAACCAGGATTTTTAGGTTTCCAATCTTTCGCTGACCATTTGAAGTGTTTGTATAGAGTTTTTGATGTAATTTTGTTGTCATTGAATAAACATCATGCATGCTTCTAGATTTTGTTTACATTTTTGTGCTTGAAAATGATTACAAAAGCATAGAATTTCCTGGTTGTGACATCATCCCCCCGTTAGAGGGAATTTCGTCCCGAAATAAATTTTTTTTGAAGCTAGAATTGAGAACGCGAGAATAGGTGAGGGTACTTTTGCTTCATCTAGTCTTCGCATTCCTATGTGAATTCCGGTCCACGCTTTGCGTTCCACCGAACTTTCACAATTGGAATGCGACTTTTCTTAGTACACTTCACTTCCATGTCCATGATTTCAATTGGTTCCTCGATGAACCGGAGATTTTCGTTGATTTCGATTTCTTTCAATGAGATGACAAGAGTTTCGTCGGATAAGCACTTTTTCAGATTGGAAACATGGAACACGTGGTGTACCCTGTTGAGCTCGGCAGGTAGCTGCAGCCTATAGGCCACTAGACCGATTCGGGCTAGAATCTTGAATGGTCCAATGTATCGTGGGTTTAGTTTCCCCCGTTTCCTAAAACGAATCACCCGTTTCCAGGGAGAGACCTTTAATAACACCCGATCCCCGACTTGAAATTCTAGGGGCTTTCGCCGTTTATCAACATAGCTCTTCTGTCGGTCTCGTGATGCTTGAATTCGAGGTCTGATTTGAACTATCTTTTATGTTGTTTCACCTATGATTTATGGCCTTGTTAAAGCATTGTTTGGTGTCTGTCCTCTTGCTAGCTGAGTATCACCTACCTCAGCCCAGAACAACGGTGATCTACATTTACGACCATATAATGCTTCAAAAGGAGCAACCTTGATGCTTGTGTGATAATTGTTATTGTATGAAAATTCAATTAAAGTTAAGTGGGTATCGCACGACCTTCCAAAGTCTATCACACATGCTCGAAGCATATCTTCAAGCGTTTGAATGGTTCGCTCACTTTGACCATCCGTCTGTGGGTAGTGAACAGTGCTCATGTCGAGTTGTGTTCCCATAGCCTTCTGAAGTGATTGCCAAAAGGTGAAGTGAATCTACTATCGCAATCTGAGATGATAGATATTGGCACCCCATGGAGTCTCACAATTTCCTTGATGTAGATTCTAATCTATTGTTCCATCTTGTATGACTCCTTTATCGGCAGGAAATGGGCGGATTTTGTCAACCTATCGACTATTACCCATATGGCATACAATCCATCACTTGTCTTGGGTAATTTGGTCACAAAGTCCATGGAAATCCTTTCCCATTTACACTCGGGTATTACCGGTTGTTGTAATAGTCCCGAGGGCTTTTGATATTCTACCTTCACTTTAGCGCAAGTGAGGCACTTGCTAACGTAAGTGGCTATTTTTTCTTTCATGTTAGGCCACCAATAATGTTGTTTGATATCCAGGTACATTTTATTTGAACCCAGATGGATGGAGTATCGTGTCTTATGAGCCTCATTCATGACTACCTCTCTGAATCCCCCAAGTTTAGGGACCCAAATTCGGTTCATGAAGTAATATGTTCCATTCTCTTTGACTTCAAGGTTCTTCTCCATCCCACATAATGATTCACTTGTAGAGTTCTCGGGTTTCAATGCATCCAACTGGGCTTCTTTGATCTGCGAAATTAGGTGGGATCGGATGGTTATCGAGAGAGTTTTCATGTGACGACTTGAATATTCTTTTCGGCTCAGGGCATCAACCACCACGTTAGCCTTGCCCGGATGATACTTGATTTCACACTCATAATCGTTTACCAGCTCGACCCATCTCCGCTGCCTCATATTTAATTCCTTCTAGTTGAGGATGTGTTGGAGGCTTTTGTGAACAGTGAAGATGTTGCACTTCGTACCATAAAGGTAGTGCCTCCAAATATTCAATGCGAAGACCAATGCTCCCAATTCGAGATCATGAGTGGTATAGTTCATTTCGTGCGTTTTCAGTTGTCTTGATGCATAGGCTATCACCTTTCCTCGCTGCATAAGTACACATTGAAAACCTTGATTTGAAGCGTCACAGTAGACTGTAAAGTCTTCGGTTCCTTCTGGTAAGGATAGCATAGGTGCACTGCAGAGGGATTTCTTCAGGGTTTGGAAAGCAACTTCCTACTTCTCTGTCCATTCGAATGGTACGCCTTTTTGTGTAAGTGTAGTAAGAGGCTTGGCGGTCCTGGAGAAGTTCTTGATGAATCTTCTATAATAGCTTGCGAGACCCAGAAATTGACGAATATCTGTGGGTGTCGTGGGGACTACCCATCCTTCAATGGTTTAACTTTGGAAGGGTCCACATGTATTCCTTCTTGCCTGACAACATGACCTAGAAAGTTTACGCTATGGAGCCAAAACTCACACTTAGAGAGTTTCGTGTACAGATTTTTAGCTAGCAGGGTTTCCAAGATTTTTCGGAGATTGCGACTATGTTGTTCCTCACTTCGAGAATACACCAGGATATCGTCGATGAAAACAATCGCAAAGTTGTCAAGGAATGGACGGTATACTCAGTTCATCAGGTCCATAACTGCGGCAGGGCCATTCATTAGACCGAAGGGCATTACAACAAATTCATAATGTCCATAGCGAGTTCGGAAAGTGGTCATGGAAATATCTGATGGGTTTTGAGCATTCTAACACTCCTATGGGGTACATGCAACCCTAAATACCATGGATCTATGTTTTCTCTATTATACATGCAAATATGAATATCCAAGGTATTATCCTAACTAGCATACAAAACATTGATTCATATGAATATAACAAGTTAGAATAACATACCTTTTGGTGTAGCTTGATTCCATGGTGCTTAAGAGCCTAGTGCCCCAATTGTGACACCTCAAATGGTTCACACAACCTCAAATACACTTGGAATAACTTAGAGAGAAAATGCACACTTCATGAAATCGGCTTGCCCTCTACTTGTTTTACTAGTGCCCAATTTGTTCAATAATAAAATCATTACATAGTTAGTCACAATTAGGGTAAACCCTATTTGTCATGGCTTTCCATTTCCTTGGATCCACGAGTTCAAATACACCATGGAGCATCCATGGAGTATCCTATGGGTTTTAGCCCAACTTGATAATCCATGGAGCATTAGCCTACTATATAAGTATGGATGATTTACACAATCAACCCATATATTTAATTAGTCTTCTTTTGATCACTTAATTAATTCTAGATTAATTCTTGATCAATACTAATTAAATAATCTTATTAATATATTAAAACTTATAATATAATAATAAACCTTAAGTATTATTTCTATCGTTTTAGTCTTTCCAAATGCATGATGCCATGCAACCCAAATGGACCATATTGGGTCGGGTCAAGTATATACCAATTATAGTTATGGACTTAGACACTAATCCAACAATCTCCCAGTTAGATAAGTCGAAAACTATTATTGCATGTACGACTTCATAACACGACTAGCAATCGTAGCTCTCAAAAGCCGTTGTCGAACTCTGAACAAATCAATGAAGCGTCCATTAGATAAGTGATCATATATTGCTCCATTCTAGATATCATATGGACTGAGACATGGATTATAATCATTCTCTCTGTCCATTTTTTTTGTTTCTCGATTTCTGATTCATGATAACTGACTAATTGAACAAATCAAATCAGTCCAGGCCCGGCCGAGCACTAACGTTTTCTCATCACTAAATCATCGAGGGGCCCACATATATCGCTTTTATCCCATTAAAGGTAAAAGGAATGGATTAACTTTAACTCATATGCTTGTACTGACTACTTTTTAAATCATACACAAAGGCACGTTTTATAACATCGAGTTACCAATGCGTTTTCGTGTCAGTGCACAACCAACTCATAGTCAACAACTCGTATCTCTAGGTTTGAAGAATATAAGATATTATCGTTTCATGATTCACTCATGATAAAATCCATGAAGTGATTCAAATGAGTGTGGGTTGAATCCAATACTCAGAACTTATAAGCACTCATGAATGTTGTAGCAACTATTGCTATGTCGAATGCACCTTAGACAAATCTTATAAGCGAGATTCATGACAGTCTTAAATCAATACCTACTTCCAAAGTATGACTGACTGTGGAGAGTTTGAATAACTTAGTCATTCGGGAAGAATGACCTAGTTGTTCTGGAAGTCAAAACATGCAAAGTGAAACATAGGAATAATACTTAATCCTATAAAACTCTTGAGTGTAAATAAAAAACCCTTTTATCTAAGCACCATATTGATTACTCATTATTCATTGTTTCAATTTATCAACTTAATACTTGAATTGAAAGTCATGCCATGCACCAAGCATGTATACTATGTTCGTCTAAACAATAGCTATGCCATACTCTAAGTATGCACACTATGTTTACATATGGTCTTCTCTTTGTGAAATAGATCAATTGACAATATTTCAATGATGTTTATTTCACAATTCCAATCCTTCTTGTAAATGTAAGAATACCAAACTCTTGCCATTTACTACAATATGTTAGATTCTAAACTTATATGTAATGATCCCCTTGTAATGACTATGCAGAAAGTTACAAAGATTTGGTAACAGACATTACAGAGTATTCCAATGAAAGGCAATTCCATGGAAATGAAGTCTCAAATTCAAAGTACATTCCTTTGAACACCCTTCATTGCATTAAGTTCTTTAATATTACACAGATTCAAAGAATAACTTCCACCTATGGAAACAATTCCATATTCCCATTTTGACCATCACTTTTGAAAAACAGTTGCCTCTTTTCAAAATATGTCAATATGATCCTTACTTTATACTTCTAATTGTCCATGACTAACCAATCTTTGGTAAACCTCATATTGTCCTTGACAATTTGCTTAATCATTTTAGTCATTTCCAGTTCTATTCCTTTTTCCATCTTAATGCCCCAGGCATTTGGAAAATTTAGAACGGATTACAGCTCATGTTATCGAACCTATGCTTGAAGCATATACGACACGATTTATGCTATAAATTTTTATTTGCCATATTCTCACAATTCGAACTATGAAGAGGTATGTCGTAATCATAATCGAATTTTGAGAACGCAACATATATAGAATTTCCTTATGTTGAACCATTCAAACATAACATTCTTATATATCCTTGGCTAAAGTAGATTAAAATCTCAATCTAAGCTTGTAGAATTGGAATGAAGTATAAAATCCTCACCCTTAATTATAGCAAAACAACTTTTTCAAGGCGAATAGAAATATTTGTTTTCTATAATTAATATTGCTAACTTGCAACACTTAACATAATAATCATGCTCCCACTAGCATAATGATTATTATCTTACTAGCATCACATTTATGCTCCCACTAGTTTTGACATGTATCCAGAGATCAAATGGACTTCTAGAAATCAATACTTTATTGACTTTCTTACCAAAGTTCAAATTTCTGATACGAGATTGCTTTGATAAGACTTTATCAAACTTATACACCTTTCCTTAGATAGCTCACTTGTGTGTCTAAACAATTATGAAGAGGGATGTCGTAATCAAAATGTTTAGACCTTTTGTCATTCTCATAATTGCTATCTACTCAAAATATACTTACCGAAAGAGTTACCTCATCATCATTTTCATGAATCGGAGAGAAACCTTATGACACTTATATTTTTATAGTGTAAGTGTTCCTATCCATGTGAATTTGTCACAACCATAATTACAAGACAAGGTTAGTGACAAAACCAAAGTCAAATGGATTGAACATGTTCAATCTTAATTTCTAGCCACCTGGTAGCACAATGCCCACCATGGCTTCCGGGTTGTTATATAAACAATTGAGAACTCATAGAACTCACAAGCATAGTCAACTTTTACTGGAATAGACACAGATATAATAATATGTCAACACAATAGGTTACAGACCTCAAGTCGTTGGCTAGTGATTAACAAAACTCTTGATTAGTGCTTGCAACTATCTCAATACTCCCACTGTCCTCTTGACACATAAGATTCTCTTTGTCAAGAACCATTCCTTGACAAAACAAATATTCAAGAGTTAGTGCGGATTCTTATCAAGTTAAACACTTCTCACAATTCGTCTTAGTTGGTCTTTGGTTTATCCAAAACATCACAACTTACCAATCTCAAATGTACAAGAATAGGAAACATCTTACTCTACACTTGACAAGGGTTATGAACTTTCTAAAGATTATGTCACTCAAGTTACAATCTTAGAGTAACTCTAAGATTTGTTTTTGGAACGAAGTATGATTTATCTTTTGATTTAACCATTTCAACAATTCACGATTCTTCTCCTTAGGCAAACAAATGCACTAAGGTGTCCTTAGAGAATCAATTGTGATACGGTTCCATAATCACTAAGATAATCATAAAACAAGATACAAAAGTACTCTCCCATCTCTTCATATTGGAGAAACTTTTATCTTTCTGCCATATTGTAACACCCTGCTTTTATATGTGTCAGTGGTATTAGGCTTTTCGTTGCCCTCGCATGAATGTGAAGTAATTTGGGAGCGGGTTTAGATTAGAAGAATTGAGGTGTTGTGAAGTTGAACGTTGTTCATAGCCCTTTTGTGTAATGAGAAGGGGATGGCCCCATGCATGCAAGATTTTGTTTTTGAAAGGTGGCTGGGTACGCCCAGCGTAAGCTGGACGTACGCCCAGCGTAAGAATAGGAACGTTGCGCGTCGGCCGAGTGAGTACGCCCCGCGTACTCACAGAAATCCCAAACCCTATTTTTAGGGTCAGCCACTATATAAGGAATAAGATGGTTCACCCCTCAGCCTCCTTACACTCATCTTCAACCTCAGAGAAACCCTAATCTCCTTTTCCCTCCATATTTGAGTGTGTTTGACCTTGAGAAGCTTGTATTGGCAAAAGAAGGGCTTGAAGGAGAAAAGGGAAGTTGTCAAAGAAGAAGAAGAACGTGTGGAACTTGTGGATCTGAAGAAATACCACCCTTTGGAGCTGGTTTAAGGTATAAAGCTTCTTGCTTGACCTTCATATTGTATAGATCTATGTATTTTGAAGCTTTGTCCCCATTCTTGTCCCAAAAGTCTTCATCTTGTTGCATAGTCCGATTTGGTCAAGTGTGTCTGTCCTTTCAGACCTTTGGAGAGGTCTAGAGTGATAAAAATGAGGTCCCAAGGGCTGTAGTTATTTCATGTATGAGTTATGTGGGTCTTAATGGATTAAGACCTTGGATTAAGAGCTTAATGATGTCCCAAGTGATAAAGTTGGAAACTTTATGAGCTCCAATCATGTTTGGCCTATGGATCTGGAGTTTGGGCTTAAGAGCTTAAGCCATTAAGCCATTGTGTGGATTTGTTGAGCATAAGGGTTACGCCCCGCGTAGCCTTAGAGTACGCCCCGTTTCCCCTTGCTAGTCGTTGCTGTATGCGCCGCGTACCAAGGACGGTACGCCCATCGTACTCCTCCTGGTGGACTTTCATATTTGGGCTTCGAGTTTGGCCCGTTAGTGGACAGTTGAGTGTTGGGCCAAGTCTGGGAATTTATGGACAGAGTGTTTTGGGCCCAATTTTTGTTATGGACCTTGGTTCTAGGCCCATTTGGTGAAGTGGGCCCAATTTGGTACATTGGGCCAATGTTGGACTTAGAATGAGGATTTGGATTTTGGTCTTGGTCCGATATGTGGAAGAATGCTTGACCTAATGTTTAATTGTTATGATGGTTAGTTCGGGATTTGCGGTGAGTTGGTGGTTCGAGAGTCTGCTTCTTCAGTTTGGAGTATCGGCATTCACGAGGTGAGTCTCCTCACTGTTTGTATGGGTCTAGGGCACCAATGCCGGCCCATTTAGAATATGCATGAAAGACCAGGGGGCGGCTCCTGGCACACAGTATGTTATTATTTATGATAGGAAGACCCGGGGGTTAGCCCTAGGCAATATGCATGAAAGACCAGGGGGTGGCTCTTGGCGCACAGTATGTTATTATATATGACAGGAAGACCTGGGGGTTAGCCCTAGGCAATATGTATGAAAGACCAGAAGCTGGCTCCTGGCGCATTATATGCTATAGATATGAAAGACCAGGAGGTGGCTTCTGGCGCATTGTATGCTGTTTAGCTAGGTAGAGTAGTATGTACGGTTGTCCTTGTGATACTTGCATAGAAGACCAAGGGGTAGCCCTTGGCGCTTGTCTGTAACACCGGGGGGTGGCCCTTGGCACACGTCTGTAAGACCAGGGGGTGGCCATTGGCACTTGTCTGTAAGACCTAGGGAGCGGCCCAGGCTTGACCAGGAAGACCACGTGCGGCCCGTGGCATAATGGCAAGACTATGTTTGGCACATAGCACCTTACTTGGTTATGGATAAGTCAGTTATGTATGATTCTTGGCTATGAATGGTTTGTATGGTATGTGGTATCTGGGGAACTCACTAAGCTTCGTGCTTACGGCTTTCCGTTTTGGTTTCAGGTACTTTTGGTAGCGGATGATGGAGCTCAGGATGATCGCATGGCACATACCATAGAATAGTCAGTCTGGGAATGTTTTACTCTGATAATAAACATGTGTTTTGGAAACTAATACTTTGTTTATGTTTTGAAATGATGATTTTACTGGAAGTGATACTTTATTAAAAGAAATTTTTAGTCTTGAATTTTGGGACGTTACACATATTTGATTCTTCTTATTCATTCTTCCGTACATTGAAACTTCTCCAATGTTTCAGAATTACACTTAAACTTTTAAGCATAATCGTATTTACTAAACTTTAGTAAATTATAACGAATAATCTTATTAACCTTTGTGGTGGACCTGACTAGTGCACAACCTAATGTACCTAATCCTTTAGTCCTTCGCTTGACTGACATGCGAATGTGAACAAGGAATTAGTCTTAATTTACCAAAGATGAAAATTCTCATTCATCACACAATACAACTTGTATGATTTCAAATTTCTATCCAACTGAAACTTGGGTGATGAGAATCTTTCCTTATTTGATAAATTATGACACTACCACAAAAGAAAGAATCAAATTCATTTTTCAATATGCCTATCAATGGAATCATATAGGCAGCAATTTTTCACAGATGCCATTGTAAGGATACTTAAAATAAATAAAATCAAAACCAATTTTCTTTTATTTTAAAACTTTGCGGAAAAACTTATCCTTACAATGCAAATTCATATGAAAACTTTGTTGTTATCTATTCCTAAGCAATATCTCATAACTCTTATGCAGTGGCTCAAAATTCTGGGCGTCGATACATGCAATCAGAATTAGCACAGTTTTTCTTTAAGATTCCTTTGATTCTTCAAAAAGCATCAAAATGTAATTACATTACATCATGTATTAAGAATCTCCAAAGAGACATATTAGAGTTAGATAACGGACTTTACCTGAAGTAGAGTCAAACTTTTGACATTACCATCCTTATGAGGTTTCTGGTAAATTCGGCAGCTTCGCAACCAATGCCCCTTTTACTGGCAAAAAAAAATATATGGACTCTTTGGAAATGGTACACGAGACTATCACAGACTTAGCCTTTCTGTTTACCATTGGGTCAAACGACTTGACCATCGCCGATCCCTTTCCATTGGGAAGAGAAAGTTTTTCTGGACTTCTAGTGTTATGACTGTTAATGTCCATGAAAGTTGGGAAGTAGATCTTCCAATCTAATTTGCTTTACCAATGCTCCTAATCATTGTTGATTCAGCATCACTAAGCAAATAGGTAAGATCATTAAGGGTCATGTCGTGATCTGTCATCAGGGAGTGACTGAAGAACCAAGTCAACAGCCAGCTACCTCGAGACTTCGACACCCAACTCTCCCGACTTGTCAATATAAGACTTAATCTCCAAGACCTAAGCACATATAGACTTTGTTTGCCAATAGGGATTGAGTGACTTAGAACTTATCAAGTCTTAAAACTTGTGGGATAGGGAGAATTATTGGAGGAGGTACAGGAAGTGAAGTATGATTTCTAATCCCATTAGTGCTCAATAAAGGAATTAATCTTTCACCTTGATTGTCTTTTGGGATATCATCTTCATTAGGAAGCTTGTTCCTAAAAACTTGGGAAGACCATAGTTGACTAAACTAGACATCTATAAGGTAGAAATTCAAGTTAGTTGATTTAAAGTCCTTAATATAACACCCAATATGAAATATTAAGGCTAGGACCCAACAACCTATTTATAACCGGAAGAGGGATGCCGTAATCCGAGTTGTAAAATAGTTGAAGGTATGTAAATGACGATTTACCAATTCCAACCATGAAAAATGAAATATAATTAAGTTTTAATTGGATTTGAAACTCCTAGATCTTTTGAGATACATTGAACTTTCAATTGCATGTTTGAATCTCGATTGTGCCTTCTCAAGTTTGTAACTGGGATGCCGAGGCTCACAAACAAGGTGTGAATAACCATGCAAATTGACTTGGTACCCTCCACACACGCTCCATCGATCTATAATAAAGTCAAGTTACCCTTTTCCACTCTTAATAGTCCTTATTAGTATGTCGGTTAAGCACACACGCTCCACTAACGACTTGGTAAGGTACAAAGTGTAATTTCATGGGTTAGCACCTATTTCACATTTTCCTAAGTAACTAAGATTGGTAATTAATAAGTGTTTATTTACTTAGTATTTATCATTATACTTTTAATGATGGGAGAATTATAGTCATTTCCTACCCGTTCGGCTAATGACTCTCCACCAGTCAAGGAAGCGGTGGGTGAGAGTGGACACCCATTAAACTGTCATTTTATAGGCAGTAACCTTATACCCCCCTTAAAGACCGGCTTCACGAATGAGGCCTACTAATGGTAAGATTGACTTTATCTTATATATATCTATATAATTAAAAAGTTATAATAATAGTATAAGGGTTGAATGTTAAACTTTTAAAATTCTAGGGTTCAATTTGGAATTGAAGTATACATGAGGACGTAACTTTACAAATTCCAAAACTTGAGGGCAAGTTTTGAAACTATTTCAAGACTCTTCAATTCCTAACTTATGAGTTTAATGGTTCATTAAAATGAAGACTCTTCATTTTTATGTAACCTCTCATTCTTTAATGACAATTTTAATGAAGTGACTCTTTAAACATCCATATCTTGAGGACAAGTTATGGAGTCATCAAAACATTCTAATGAAAAGACTCTTCATTTTTTGTGTAACCTATGGAACTTTTATGAGCTTTAAGATTCATAAATGTGACCTTCCATGTAACTTTGATGACAAGTTACAAAACACATTTTATGAACTTCTTTTAGATTAATATGAATTGAAAGCTAGTAAAACACAATTTTTTTTCATTAATCTAAACTAACTCATAAATCAAGGAAACATAAAACTCTTGGTAATCCATAATTTGAGGACAAGTTATAGAGTCCATACAATTTCATCAAGATCATGAATTATACTAACAAACAATTTGCACATAATTTCTATGATCTAACAAAACTCATAAGCATGAACACTCACAATCAACAATTTTTCAAGAATTACATAAACACATATAAAACATGAAACTTTGATTATAGCATTGAAATTGGTTTAGCATAATCATTACCACCTTAAAAAAAGCTTTTATAAGTCCAAAACAGTCAAAGGTAATGATTCTAGACCAATTCCAGCACCAAAACTCGAAGATATGTTGTTTGGGGGTCTAACTCATCTAGTGCATGAACAAACTTGGCGAGTTGGATGAGTTTTTCCTTGGACTCTTCGAGTCCCTTTATGGACTCGTCGAGTCCCCTGTCCATACAACACAAAACTTTGTTTTTTCCAGCCAATTTTGCAAGTATAAGGGAAAACAAGCCTATGATCTGATACCACTGTTGGGTTTTGAGCATTCTAACACTCCTATGGTGTACATCCAATCCTAAATACCTTGGATCTATGTTTTCTCTATTATAGATGCAAATATGAATATCCAAGGTATTATCCTAACTAGCATACAAAACATTGATTCATATGAATATAACAAGTTAAAATAACATACCTTTTGGTGTAGGTAGATTCCATGGAGCTTAAGAGCCTAGTGCCCCAAGTATGAAACCTCAAATGGTTCACACAACATCAAATACACTTGGAATAACTTAGAGAGAAAATGCACACTTCATGAAATCGGATTGCCCTCTACTTGTTTCACTAATGCCCGATTTCTTCAATAATAAAATCCTTATATAGTTAGTCATAATTAGGGTAAACCCTAATTTTCATGGCTTTCCATTTCCTTGAATGCATGGGTTCAAATACACGATGGAAAATCCATGGAGCATCCTATGGGTTTTAGCCCAACTTCATAATCCATGGAGCATTAGCCCATTATATAAGTATGGATGGTTTACACAATGAAACCATATATTTAATTAGTCTTCTTTTGATCACTTAATTAATTCTAGATTAATTCGTGATCATTACTAATTAAATAATCTTATTAATATATTAAAACTTATAATATATTAATAAACCTTAAGTATTATTTCTCTCATTTTAGTCTATCCAAATGCATGACGCCATACAACCCAAATGGATCATGCCGGGTCGGGTCAAGTATATACCAATTATAGTTATGCACTTAGACACTAATCCAACAACATCCTCCTCTCGGACCTTGAGTTGATGATAGTCGGATCGGAGATCTATCTTACAGAATTAATTTGCTCCTTCAAGTTGGTCGAATAGATCGTCGATTCGTGGAAGTGGGTAGCGATTTTTGATAGTGAGCTTATTCAGCTCTATATAGTCGATGCACATCCTAAAGGATCTGTCCCTCTTTTTAAAAAAAAGGACCAAAGCTCCCCAAGGCGAGAAGTTGGGTCTGATAAATCCTTCGTTCAAGATTTCACTGATTTGGCTTGACAATTCCTGCATTTCGGCATGAGCCAACCTATAGGGCGATTTGGCGATGGGAGTAGCTCCTGGCACAAGGTCGATTCGGAACTCGACCTATTTTTTTGGGGGGTATCCTCAAAAGATCTCCAGGAAAGATTTCAGGGAAATCGCAAGCCACATGGATATCTTGAATATTAACCTCCTCCTTTGATTTATCCACAATGTGAGCTAGAAACTCAGAGTCCTTATTTTTTAGACACTTTTGTGCCTTAATACATGAGGTAAGACGAAGGTTCGTACCGGGTTTGTCTCCGTATATGATTAGGGTTTCGTGGTTAGGGAGGTGAAGGCGAACGGCCTTCTCGTGGCACATAATATTGGTATGATGGGGGCTCAACCAATCCATGCCGATGATCACATCGAAACTCCTAATATTCATAGGCATCAAGTTTATCTCGAAAGTGTGGTGGTTAAATGTTAACATGCACCCTACATAGATATCCCTAGTTGACTCTGTTTTTCCATTAGCCATTTCCACTGTGAAGGCTTCATTGAGCTTTTGGGTTGTTGATTTAGTAAGTGTTTAAACTTGTTACTAACGAAGCTTCGCTACACTCCACTATCGAATAAGATGCATGCATATGTGTTGTTAAGTAGAAACGTACCGGTGACAATGGTAGGGTCTTGGACTACTTCGCCTTGTCCCAGAGTCAAAACCCTTCCTGATCCTCCAATTCCTTGATTGTTAACATTGGGTTAGTTTCGCTGGAAATACACAGTCCGTCCACATCCATAACAAGTGTGGCTAGCCCCAGCGTTGTTGCCATTGTTGTTGTTGTTGTTGTTGTTGTTATTGTTGTGGTTGTTGTTGCTCCCTTTTTGTTGATTATGGGGAGGATAGGTCCTACAGTATCTTGTCGTATGACCCTTTCGGTTGCAACTGGTACAATGCATCTCCCTGCATTCACCATTGTGACGGAGATTGCATTTGTTGCACTTTGGGAGATTTCCAGAATACTGCTTAGGGGCACTTGGGGTGGATGAGGCTGGAGCATGTGGTGTGGAGGGAGTTTGGGTGGTTGCAGCATGAATTGTCACCATTTGTTGTTTGTTTGACGACTCTGTGCTTTGTCATCCCTTTCACTTGTTATTCTTTCCCTTCTTGTTATCACTCTCCTTCTTGCTTTCAGTTTCCCCTGATTTTCACCCTTCTTGTTGGTGTGGTCGTACAACTTCTTGGACAACCACTTGGCACTTTCAAAGGTTTCAAGGTTTGTGGCTATCACGTTTCCTTGATTTGGGGGGGTTTAATCCCCAGATGAATCGTTCGACGTTCTTCGCTTCCGAGGTAATCATGTCAGGGCACAACAGAGATAGTTCACTAAACCTGGATATGTAGGCGTCGATATCGGAGTTTGAGACTGTGAGGTTCCATAACTCTTGCTCCATTTTCTAAACCTCGCCACGCTGGCAGTATTCAGCCATTAGCATTTCTTTCAGTTCCGGCTATGGCATGGCATTAGCCACCCGAAGAGTCATAGCCTCCACATGTCCATTCCACCAGGTGAAGGCTTGATCAACAAATGTACATGCTGCAAACTTCACCTTGAATTCTTCAGGGCATCCGCATATCTCGAACACTGATTCCACCTTTTCCATCCATCTTTTCAGGGTTATTACTCCCCCTGTGCCATTAAAGGTTCGTGGTTTGGGGTTAGTGAAATCTTTGTAGGAGCATGTCTTGGTAGGCCCCTGGTTCATTCCGTTGGTTGAAGTACTGGCCCCCTGTCCGTTGCCTCCACCATTGTTTCCATTATGAAACTGCGCCAATGCTGCTGTGACTGCAGCAGATACAGCCGTTTAAAATGCAACTGAGTTGATTTCTGGCGACGTCGGTGGTTGATTGTTTCCACGGTTTGGTCTTTGAGGCATCTTGTTGTCATGGAGCAGAAATATGTTGAATACGCATCATATTTAAGTTGGTAATTCCGTGAATCGATTGTGCTTCTAATTGGTTCCATAGATTTACACCAAATAATAAGAATATAAAACACATAGCAGATAACAACATCACGATAAAACACATAATATTTTCCACTAATAATATCCGCCTTTGATACATGAAAATTAGCCCGAAAAGGGCATACATAATGGTACGAACTTTGACAGCATAACGACTCTATGAGTAGTGTGATCACTTAAACATAAAGTCAGCAATACATAACGTAGTGCACATAAAAGAAACATAACACTAGCAGGGAGGTCTACTGATCCGGAGTGCTCCGAGATCTGTCGGGTGGTGGGGCTGATGATGTGGGCGCACCCTGAAGACGCGCCACGTGTCGTTCTGTGACTCGTAGTCGATCCTCCCAAATTGCTTGACGTACATGAAAGTTATGCATTACTTCCTGAGTTTCTCATTCCGCTCTTGCCACTGCGGCTCGCATCTGATGCAGTTGTTCGGCTGTGTCTTGGGCTTGGTCGCCAGTGTTCCATAACCTCTTCACCGTGACAGGAAGTGCCCGGTCGACTATCCCTCCATTTCTCAGATCAATGAATTCCCTGGCCATCCCATATGGGGGTTGCTGCCCCTACCGCCTGCTCCATCTCCAAATATCAACACCCCATGGAGGTGTGGGGCCATTTGGGCCCATCCAATGAGCGGGCACCCTAATCGGGTAAGGTGGGTTGATGACTTCGGACTCCGTGTCCGAATCACCATCGTCGTCATTACTGGGTTCTTCCTCCTCCAAGTCTACCACTGGCGCGGCAGGTCCATCCTCAACTTCTACTTCAGGTTCTTCTTCAACCTCCTCCTCGGGGTCTTCACCGGGTGCTTCTTCTTCCAAGTCTACCGCCGGCTCGGCAGGTCCGCCCTCGACTTCCATTTCAAGCTCTTCCGCAGGCTCCTCCTCGGGGTCTTCTTCGGGTTCTTCAGGTTCGAGCCATCCTACATTCCCTTGTCTGGGGAAATAGAGGTCCCTGGGAAGATGAAATCCTGCCATAGCGTCTGTAGGAAAGTTCATAAGTATTTACACATAGACTATTCCTTAAGTATTGTAGTTAGTTTAAGTTGGATTCTTATATGTTCTCTCTTCTTGGGCATAAAATTTGAGTTTTTTTTTTCATCGATCGTCACAATCACACTCAGGCGCCTAACAGTCGTACTTTGGATGAATGTAGTTGATCAGGCTACATTTACCCCTATTACGGCTTCATAATTGCCCGAGCACAATCGAAAATGTTTGAATCCTCCAAGGACTTTAAATGTTGTTATATTGTTGTTTTTAATATAAGCACATAAGTATGGAATTTTATTTTTAAGCAGAGTTATTTATTCCCATTATGTTTATAGTTGCATATCATGTATGGTTAGATATGCTAGTTCACTATAAACCTGGCTCTGATACTAACCTGTGACACCCCCGAACGAGACGGCGGAAACGTATGAGGGCTCATGTGACTTAAATTGAAATATTATCACGATGAATATACATGAAACATAACATAAACATCACCATGCATTAATACATTACAACTGACCTTGTTCACATCAACTACATTGTTTAAATGACATTTTTCAAAACATAAATTGTCTCATGACACACTTGGAGGTTCTTCAATCTAACGATTTCCTGAGACTTGGAGGTTCTTCAGTCTAACGATTTCCTGAGAATACAAGTTATTTTGAAAATGGTCAACATATATAATGCTGGTGAGTTCATAAGCATGTCTGATATAAAAATAGTTTGTATTGTTTGTAAGACCCAGAAAATCTGATATTTTCTATAACAAAACTGTTTACGAAAAGATATGATGATCCCATAAGTGTATATTTATGTGATTTTAAAACATGTAAAAGTGAATGCCTTTCCTAATTGTTCCTTGTATTGTAGTTGTTGTATGTAGAAGTGAATAATGTTGTTCCCTAGAAAACCCGATGTTTTCCAATTTAAATAGTATGATAGTTTTGTATTTTTTTATAAATCACTTTGCATCATCACAGTGTATGAATATGATTTTCCATGAGTACTTAGATGGTAATGAATCTCTATGTGAGTCGTTATAACCATGCATAATAGTGACTAATTCGCTTGTCTTGGCATTTTTCCTAATGCCGGTTTTGATCAAGATTTTGTCACCCTAGACAGGCCGAGTCTAACTCTAGCGAACAACTCAGGTGTGGGGGAGTCACCCCCATATAGATCTATACACAAACTCCCGCTCTTCCTCCAGGAGAATCTGATTATAACTACAGGCTACAACCAACACTTATTGGTGTCACCTGTTATTTCTCACTAAATCCCATGAAGTTGAATAACCTTGTTTTACAACCCGAATGATGTTTACGTGAATACGAAGTAAGCCTAACAGACATGAAAGAGGGCAACGATGGCCCCCTAATCATGTATGTTATTATAGGCTGTCGAGTATGCGACGGACACGTTAGCCCATCAAGCATAAGATTGATTTGGACCATACTAGCAATGCAAATGGGCCACTAAGGCCCAATAGCATGTAAAAGCCATTGAGGGTCCATTAGGCATGTAATTGGGTCACCGGAAGCCCAATAAACATGTATTATTTATGTTGTTTACCCATATTGTATGTTAATACTGTCGTAAGATTTGTTTTACACGAAGCTTTTAGTCGTAAAGTTATAACATTCGCCAATCGTTTTATAAGTATATTATAGATTTATAAAAGTATGCATTTTTAAATCCATAAGTTATAAAATTTTACATTTTTGGCCCAATTGTTTTAATAATAGCATATTTGACCCAAAATTATTTATTTGACCAATTCAGCTCCTTTTTCACATAATATTACGATTTCAGCCCTTTTTAACAAAAATGACATTTTTAGTCATTTTTAATGAAAAATGACATTTTAGGTCCATAAATTATTTTTCTTGACATTTCGGCCCAAACACTAATTATATAGTAATTTCAGCCTAGAATATAATCTTTGGGCAGTTTCGGCCACTTATTTGGAAAAGTCTACATTTATGGTCCATATTTCCGCAAATTTCACAATCTTGGCCCAAAATCCAAAAACTTTGTATTTTTAGTCCAATTTGGCAATAAAATCATTTTCAACCCTTGAAATTTATTCATTTATGTTTTATACTCATACTTTAATGAATTTACAATTTCAACCCCTAAAACTCCTCATTTTCGCAAGTTTGGGCCCAAAAATCCGTGAGGCCCAAATATAAGCCCATTAAGTAAAATTTTATATTTTTGGTCCTTTGAAAAGTATTATTTTCATAAACATCTGTTTTTATTTAAATAAATACTTTATAACCCTCATAAAACCGAAAATTATCAACTTTCAACCCAATCTTTGTTATTTTTGCAAAAATGACCTTTGTATATATCTTTGGCTTTGTTTTTCACTTATAAAACTTAAGGACTCTTAGATCTATGATGTATGTTGTTATTATGTTTTTGTTTATGAATCTTTCACATTTTAGCTATAATCTCGAAATATCTTAAGTATTAACACATTATCACAACATAAACCAAAGAAACCACATATAACATGCAAGCACACATAGATCAACACATAACACTTGTATTCTCCCCCCAAAAACAAGTAAAAACCGAAAACAAGGGGGTATGAACTCACCTTGCTTAGTTGCTCACATTTTTGAAGAAGAAATGGAAGAGGTTGATGTGATTTTCGACCCTAGTCAGCTTCTTGAGAGGACATTGGTTTAGATGGATTCTAAGGAGTAGATCACGAATTTTGAAAGAGTTAGGAGGAGATTTTTGATGTAATAAAGAAACTAAGCCATGGATCTAAGTAACAACTTACCAAGGATGATGATTTTTTTTATCAAAAAACCTTCTTGAAATGCTCTAGATCTCAAAATTTTTTAGAGGAAATGAGGGGTTGTTGTTGTGAGTGTTTTAGAGAAAATTCAAGTGAGGTCTGTGTGTATGTGTGTGTGATCCTCGACCGAAGACAAGAAGAAGAGAAAGATGAGAGAAGTAGTGAGGTGATAGATGCATGGAGAGGTGGGGACCTTGCATGGATATCCAAGTGATAAATATTAGGTGTCTAGCTCTTATTAATCTACATATTTTCTCTTTTTTTTTTGTACTCATTGGGCCGAGAATGGGCCTAGAGATATGAAGAGAATGATGTTGGGTTTAACCTCTTAGCTTTGATCGAATTTCTTAGGCCCATAACTACTTTTCGGCCCATTAGGCTTCTTTGGATGGTTCTCGGCCCAATTAGCATGAGAGAATGGGTTTTATGGCCCATTAAAGCTAATTAGATTAGTTATGGCCTAATAAGGCTTATTGGAGTAGTTTATTCCATTTTAGGCCCAATATGGCCAAAAATGTTAAATCTCATGAAGGTGGGTTTAATTAGAACGCATTTAAGGGTTCCAAGTCCAAAATAGTCAAATTGGAAGCTTATTGTCCTATTAGGACCAATAAGGAAATCCTAGTCCATAACGGAGTTAAACCAGGATTTTTAGGGTTTCCATTCTTTTGTTGACCATTTGAAGTGTTTGTATAGAGTTTTTGATGTAATTTTGTTGTCATTGAATAAACATCATGCATGCTTCCAGATTTTTTTACAATTTTGTCCTTGAAAATGATTACAAAGCATAGAATTTCCTGGTTATGACACTCTCCCTACAAGAGACTCTGGTTATAACTTACATGAATTTTAACCCGTACTTTAAGAGTACAATTGAAGAATTGCCTCACAACTTACGTTAAATAGTTTATGTATAGTTTGAATATAAAACCTTTTCCATGGTGGAAGTGAAATCACCCTTTATGTAGTAAATTCGTGATGTGACATCCATAAACTATTACTATTATAGTTTATCATGTAGTATATGAAAGACCCGTTTGTATTGAGAGTAAAACCTTTTTCATGTAGTATGCTTGTATTGTAAATTCCATAAACTATATTTATTGTAGTTGATTGTATGTGTTCGAAATGAATGAAAATCCTTACCATGAATGACTAATTTCTGTTTATGATGATAAACTAACAAGAAATGCATCCAACCTTTAGAAACTTATTTTTATGCACTTTGCTCAACATACTACAAAGTGTTGTTAATAATGTAATCTATGTAAGGAGTCTTTAACTTTTTTGCACTGTTTTAGAAAAATCATACGAAGTTAAAAACTGGATCCGTAAACTTTAAGAGTTTAGAAAATGTGTCTAGTTTATCCATAATTTTATTATGATTATTATAAGTGTATAACTTGTGTGAAATTTTTCATATTCACAGACTGGTCCGAATTCGTTTATGAAATGATAGGCGGTTTTGTAAAAATCCCCATAAATTGTAGAAAATTTTTATGGAGATGTGCAAGTAGTCATTTTAAAGGTATGAACCCGAAATATTTGCATATTAAACAGTTTTTAAAGATATTAAGTTTAAGATGGTCAAAACAGTCCGTGAATGGAACTAAACTTTCCTGTTGAAACCTGATGTTTGAGTTTAGTTAAGTTTTTGGTATTTTAACTTGTATTCCCCCCCCCCCCCCCCCGTAAACCTTGAAGAAAACATGAAAATATTGGGGTATGAACTCACCTTGAGTGATTTCTTAGGATGGATGTTGAAGAAAAGAAGTTTCTAAGTCAAGAACACTTGGGAGATACTTGAGGATTTAAAGATCTAGTAAAAAATATGACGATATTTGTGTGAGAAATCCATGACCTTAGTGAAGAAGTGTAAGATACTCAAGTGTAGAATGAATTTGCTTATCAA